>NC_047090.1:26557500-26862500 GCF_902459505.1 Geotrypetes seraphini
TCCTTGCATCAACACAGGGAAGCAAATCTAATGGCACTAGTATAACCTGTCATAGGAAGCTCCATCTCCATGTCACTTACCCTGTAACTCCAGCATTCAGCTCTTAAGAGTCTTCAAATTAGGTGGGGGATGGAGAGGGGAGAAGTTGTCAATCATGATGGATTATTTTACTACAAGTCGTGCTACTTTACAACAGAGTCTCATTGATGTAAACCGCTATGAACTCTTGAGGCAATGGCAGGTTATAAATGTCATATGTAACATATGAGAAGAGACTGGGAAGACCTGAATATGTATATGGTAGAGGAAATAAGTGAGAAAGGACAAGCAGCATCTGCATGCCCTCTATACATCAGTCTGTTGATTGTTAGTTTTATTGAGCTGCTGCTTCTTTTAATGTTTGATAGGTTAATCACCTCACTTGTCATTCCAATTTCCAAATCATTTATAAATAGGTTAAATAGCACTGGTCCCAGAACAAATCTGTGTGGCACTCCACTATTTACTCCCCTCCATAGAGAAAAATGGCTATTTAATCCTATTCTCTGTTTACTGTCCGACAGCCAATTCCTAATCCACAACTGGACATTGCCTGCTATCCCATGACTCTTCAATTTTCTCAGGAGCCTCTTATAAGGAACTTTGTCAAAAGCCTTCTGAAAATCTAGATACACAACTACATCAACCAGCTCAGCATTATCCACATGTTTATACCTTCACAGACATCAAGCAAATTGGTGAGGTAAGATCTCTAAACACTTCAACTCGGGATCAGGATCAGTTAAACTCACTACTCTACTCAATATCAAAACCCCATATGGAAACAGATACCCTCTCTGCAACACTAAAAGGCCTTACTCACACACAAATCTCCAATCACACACCATATAACAGCAGGAAAGAAAAAGAAAAAAGAAGTGGAGAAAAAGCCTCAGTTCTGCTTCATCTGGCAAAAAAAACTCCACTTCTTCAGAAAAAACACTCCTGCACACCTAACAAAATGTAGAAAAAAGCACTATGATAGCCTGCAGAGTGATATCAAACAGCACGCCAGGCCTCACAGCCCAAAATCGTGATCAAGTGAACAAATGAACACTACAGCATTACAGTCCAGGCCTGGCGTGCTGTTTGATATCACTCTGCAGGGCTATCATAGTGCTTTTTTCTACATTTTGTTGGGTGTGCAGGAGTGTTTTTTCTGAAGAAGTGGAGTTTTTTTTTGCCAGATGAAGCAGAACTGAGGCTTTTTCTCCACTTCTTTTTTTCTTTTTCTTTCCTGCTGTTATATGTTGTGTGATTGGAGATTTGTGTGTGAGTAATAAGGCCTTTTAGTGTTGCAGAGAGGGTATCTGTTTCCATATGGGGTTTTGATATTGAGTAGAGTAGTGAGGTAAGATCTTCCCATGCTGATTCTACCCCATTAAATATTGTTTGTCTACGTGTTCCACAATTTTATTTTTTATAATTGCTTCCACTATTTTGCCTGGCACTGAAGTCAGGCTTATTGGTCTGTAATTTCCTGAACTCTCCTGGAACCCTTTTTAAAAATTGGTGTAACATTGGCCACCTTCCAATCTTCAGGTACTCCAGACGATTTTAGCGACAGGTTACAGATCACTAACAGCAGATCAGCAATTTCATTACCTATTTAACCTTTCTACACCACTCATGATTTTATAAACCTCTATTATATCCCGTCAATGGAATGGCCCTAACTTTCCATCATGATCCTGTATTCCAAGCAGAATAGCCCTAACCCATTTAGCCTTTCTTCAGAAAGTAATCCATCCCTTTTATCATTTTGTTGCCTTTCTCTAAAGCTTTTTAAGCTCCACTATATATTTTCTGAGTCAGGGCAACCAGGCTTAGGACTGAGCTATGGTTCATTAAAAAACAAACAAACCCAAATATCCATCTCTGGGGCATCCTATTGTATCTTGAACCACTGGCATTAGAGCCTCTATAAAGGAGCAAAGTGCTTGCTGCAAACTCTGGGTAAAAACAGGACTGAATTGCAGATGCTGGATATTTTCTGCTCCTCTACAATCAACTTTCAAGTTTATTAGGATTTTGAATATCGCCTATCAAGGTTATCTAAGCATTTTCCCTATCTGTCTCGGTGGGCTCACAACCTATCTAACGTACCTGGGGCTATGGAGGACTGAGTGACTTGCCCAGGGTCACAAGGAGCATCAATCCTGAATGGAGCAGAACGGATACAAGTGGATCGATTTTTCACTCCGTCAAAAACTACAAAGATTAGGGGACACTCAATGAAACTGCAAGGAAATACTTTTAAAACCAATAGGAGGAAGTATTTTTTCACTCAGAGAATAGTTAAGCTCTGGAACGCATTACCAGCAGTTGTGGTAAGAGCGGATAGTGTAGCTGGTTTTAAGAAAGGTTTGGACAAGTTCCTGGAGGAAAAGTCCATAGTCTGTTATTGAGAAAGACATGGGGGAAGCCACTGCTTGCTCTAGATCGGCATCATGGAATGTTGCTGCTCCTTGAGTTTTGGCCAAGTACTAGGGGCTTGGATTGGCCATCATGAGAACAGGCTACTGGGCTTGATGGATCATTGTTCTGACCCAGTAAGGCTGTTCTTATGTTCAAATATCTTAGTTGTAGGAACCCCCCCCCCCTCTTTTACAAAGCCACATAAGGCTTTTTTATTAGCAGCCATGGCACTATTAGCTCCAATGCTCATAGACATCAAATTAGAATCATCTATAGAGAAATTCTGATCAAAAGTCAAAACACTTCTTTTTAAAGCGCCTTTAGCACTTGAAACCATTCTTCTTCCCCTGATATGCAGGAACATTTTGGCTGAGCACCACAAATGCTTCCTAAGATGTGAAACAGCCCTCCCCCCCCCCCCTTTATATGTATCTCCCCCTTCCCCTCCTCCCACTTTTATTTTATTTTTAGCTCTATGAAATTTAACGCCCTGGTGTTTCTTCCTACTTTTCATGTAAGATCTGTTTGTTGCAAAAAAAAAAAAAAACCCTTTTTCTTTATTTTATTATACAATACCTTTGTTTATATGTTTATTTTCAGTTATATTTTATAAAACTCATTATAAACCGTTTAGCCAATACTCGATCGACAGTATATCGAAAATTAATAAACTTGGAAATTTAGAATTCCTAGGAGCATCAGAGCTAATATTGCCACTGCTGGTGATAAAAAAAAGTCTAATGCGGCTTTGTAAAGGTGGGGGGGATAGTTAAGGCTGGGTTTAGGCTGACAGAATGACTAAATCCTCCTAAGCAGATTTCAGCTGATGAAATGAGAACTTCCGATGGCAATAAAAAGAGGAATTCTTGGGCAATGCCTTGATCACAGAAGAATATGGGGGGGGGGGGGGGTGCCAAGAGTTACACATCACAAAGGAGTCTGCTTAATGCCAAGTCTAAAAAAAAACTGGGCATGCCTAAGCCATTATAAAATACTAGCACAAAACCGCTGTGATATGCCAACTTATTTCATGTCGAAGGCTGTTTTAACTTGGTGCACCTCTGCACTTTGTGAAGAATAGTCTATAAGTTGTGCGTTTTTTGGGTGACACATCCGTGACATGCCCATGCCCCACCCTATCAGTGGCATACTAAGGTCCAAATTCTATATATGGCACCTAAAAGAAATCAGATGTAAAGGAGAGTCGCCTCTTCGAGTCAATCGTATACACAACAGTGGAGATGTCCAAAGACAAGAGGTGAGCCGATGTGCTTAACAACTGCTTTATCCATTCACTGACTCGACATGTACACGTTTCGGCCAGAACGGCCTGCATCAGGAGTCCAATGTTCTGCAGAAGCACAAATAGGGTCAATCAATTTCAAGGACTTGGCGTACTGTATTTGAAATGCGTATGTGAGCAAATAAAGTGCTCAGGTGAAGTGCCTCAAACTGAAGTCGCGAATACCTAACATGCTTCCTTCTGGACCACCATCAGCTTCATCATCTCACTGACCCAACTCTGCACTTATAAATTGTTCTCATAGCTAACGTAGTGTAAATAAAGTCCTCTCCCTCCAAGAATTCATCCTAAATTCTGCTTGGTCAAAATCAAAAGCTTCAAGGAGCTTTTTTATTTTAAGGACCACTTATTTCCCAATGAATTTAGAAATTAAAGGTACATTTTTAATTGGTCTATGAATTTGGCTCTACTGAAGACGATTGTGAACCCAAGGCTTGTTGAGACTGATAAAATGAATTTTGCTGGAATTCTCTGGTGGGTCAGATATAGAATTGTCGTGAAAGAGGTATGTTTAGAAAATTACTTAAAATGCAGCTATTTGTAGATGCCTTTTTCTAGAAATAATTTTCTTCTCTGGCAGAGCTGATGAATTTTTTCTGATCGTTATTGTGCAAAGTTATGGTATAATTTTGAAGGCATGATTTTTAACATTTGCTTGTATGTTTATTTTATCATGATTTTGTTTTAAAACGATGTATGTAAATTATGTAAGCCATTTAGTTGTAAACGGTATAGAAAATTTTAAAATAAATAGCATAGTTTGTAAAATCTAAGGTGCCTTTTGTAAAACTGGGGTCATTGATTCCTTTAGTTCCATGTGTGCAAAATCCTGTGATAAATGTTTAAAATTATTCCCATCTAAACCAGCATATTATAGGGGCATTCCATTAACAGATGAGAGGGCACTGGATCCAGAAAACTAATAGTGAAAGTGATAAATTTAAGATTGATACAGTAACAAAGGTTAGATTGAAACCGAGCATTTTGAATTCCTGCACCTCTCTTTCCATTTTTACTCAGTCTATCACTGAATCAATCTTAGGCCTGAGATTCTTCTTATAATCTCATTAATCTTTGTCAGTTCCAGAGGTCAGCTGGAGAAATGCAAAGGGTATGTGAACTGGATATCACTGTACATCTAAGTGCAAATGAACTGGCAAATAACGAGAAAGCAAAGATTCTATAGCACTTGAAGGAGTTGGAACAGGTAGCATAATCGGTGACCAGTTTAGACGTGCCAAATAGGAATATAGAAGGAACTGCATTCAAAGAATTTTAATTTATAGCCCATAGACTAATGCAGGGAAGATGATTTTGAACACTTTGGCAACTGGGGGTACAGTTAAGAGAAGCAGGATAAAAGAAGATATGGCGGAATTAGAAAAGGTTCAAAGAAGAGCGACCTAGATGATAAGAGGATGGAACTCCACTTATATGAGGAAAGGCTAAAGAGGTTAGGACTCTTCAGCTTGGAAAAGAGATGGATGAGGGAAGCTATGATTGAAGTCTAAAAAATTAATGGTTTAGAACGGGTGCAAGTGAATTGATTTTTTTACTCCATCAAAAATTATAAAGACTAGGGGGACACTTGATAAAGTTAAAGGGAAATACTTTTAAAACCAATAGGAGGAAATAATTTTTCACTCAGAGAAAAGTTAAGCTCTGGAACGCATTGCCAGAGGATGTGGTAACAGTGGGTAACATAGCTGGTTTTTAAAAAAAGGTTTGGATAAGTTTCTGGAGGAAACATTCATAGTCTGCTGTTGAGAAAGACATAAGAGAAGTCAATGCTTGCTCTGGGATCGATAGCATAGAATGTTTCTACTATCTGGGTTTTTGACAGGTACTTGTTGTCAGTTTGAAAGTGGCCCCCACAATATTAGGTGGTAGGGGTTAAGTGAAATGCGCAGTGACAGACGCCAGGTCCCAGGTTCAGTTCCTTCACAGAAGTTTCATTAGGGATAGAATCAAATAAGAAGCACAGCCAGGGGTGATTATATAAAGAATATATTATAGAAATAGTCTTACAGAAAAGTAATATTTATAAGCATTACAATTAAGCAGAGAGCATTACACTTAAGCAGAGAGCAAGCAGTCTCACTGCCTTACAGAGGTCAGAGACAGAGAGGGACATAGAAGCTTGCAGTTCTAGGAAGCTTCGTGTTCCATAGATAAAGGGAAGGATAGACAGAGAGAGGGGGAGCCAAAATGTCAAGCCAAGAGCCAAGAGATAGCTAGATAGAAAGAGAGAGAGAGGGCCAAGACCCCTCTCCTGATAGCTCCATAGAAAAAGAGAGAGAGCTTGATAGAGCAGAGAGCAGGCTTTTATACCTTGACTCAATATAGAAACCTGTATGCCCCAGTATCAGATTTATATAATCTCCCAGAGGCCTCTAGGCTGACACTTGTGACCTGAATTGGCCACTGTGGATAAAGGGTCCTAGGCTACAGGGACCATTGGTCTGATCCAGTATGGCTATTCTTATGTTCTTATGATTTCATCCACTCAAGAACATGATAGTGCTAACAATGATTTCAAGTCCTACTTAGACCAACATTTTAAATAAGCCAACAAAGTCACAAATAGCTATCCTTATGCAAGTTAAACTGCCGAGGTAAGACTTGATGGGATAAAAGCCCCAAAACGAATCCAACAACAAACAGAAGGCCGCAAATCAAAAGTAAAGGAGAGATGATTGCCATAGCGGTTAGTGGAAAAATAAAGAGTGAAAAGAAGTAATGAGGGATGAAGAGCGGCAAAGTATCATCTTGGAAAGTCATGCATGCCAATGCTCAAAGATCAAAGTCTTGATAGCAAAGGACTTGAAGTTTGTCTTAGAAGAGGCAGATGTTAATAAAGCTCAAATCACCTAGTTTGATGTAATGGAAATCATATCTAGGGTGGGACATTGTAGACCCTTAGGGGTCTATTTATTAAGGCCCTCTAAATGCTAAGGCGCCCAGAGAATATAATGGATACCTTAGCATTTAGCACATGCTAATTTTTAGCGAGCGCTAAATTGGTTAGCGTGCCTTACTAAAACAACCCCATAGTCTTTACTCCCAGTCCTCTAAGGCCATCAACAGATCAAGTTTTAAGAATACCCATAATGAATATGCATGAGATCTACATACGGTGAAGGTCGAAGGCATGCAAAAGCTCTCTCACGTATGCACATTATGGATATTCTTGAAAATGTGATCCATTACTGGCCCTTGAAGACTAGGAGTGAAGACCAAGGTCACAGTATACAATCTTAAAAAAAAAAGAATAAATTAAAGGGAGATGCTGACCTAAGAATAGATCTTTGCATTAGAAACAAAAGATTAGCTAGAGAGACATTGACTTTCTATGCCTTCTCCAGGAAAAATCTAAGAAAAAAAAATCTTGGGATAATTTTCAAACTGCCTGTAATGTGCTATTTTTGCTTACAGTCTTTGAATCAATTTTCAAAATGAAAGCACACACATACTTTCATTTGGAAAATCTGATATTTGCACCTGATTTTTCTGTGGATATTTTTACCCATAAATTTGAAAATACAATCTACCCATATTATTCCCACCTCCTTCCCCCACAATGTCTTCACCTAACGTGGCTATATTATGCTTATTGTGGGTTCTTGCACATACTTTAGCTGGGTTCAGCTGGGCAATTTCCTGATAGCTTTTGAAAATTGCCCTCCTTAATATACCGTTTCCCTGAAAATAAGACCTATCCTGAAAATAAGCCCTAGCATAATTTTTAAAGATGCTCCTAATATAAGCCCTACTCCAAAAATAAGCCCTAGATAAGATCAACCACCAAAGACCCCCCCCCCCGAATGTCCCCGACTCCATCTCTGAAAAAAAAATTGGACTCATCGATTCTGCAATCCCCATCCCTGCTGCTTTAGGAGGCCTCAGAGCAGAGGTTTGTTAGTCTCATGATGGGAGGGTCAGTGGGGTTCTGCTGCTCAGGTGGATGGGAGGGAGGGATAGAAAGATGCTGCACAAGGGGATGGGTAAGATGGGAGGAAAGATACTGCACATAGGGTTGGGGGAGAAAGGAAAGAGGAAGAAATGAGGTAGAGGAGAGGAAGGGAGAGATGATTATTGTACATGAAAAAAAAATAAGACATCCTCCGAAAATAAGCCCTAGTGTGTTTTTTGGACCCAAAATTAACACTCTCTTATTTTCGGGGAAACACAGTATTAGACATACCTCAAGCACAGGGAAAGAAGATGTATGAAGAGGCAGCATGAGGATGGAAGGCAAAGGAGAAGTCCTGCTTTGGATGACAATCTACTGGATTTGGATGGGAGCTTACCTATAGGTAGCATGTGAAGCTTAAGTTTGGAGAGACTGCAGGATGGCTCACCAGTTGGAATTAAAACAGCTTCATTCCAACTAGCAGCCTCTCTAAAACGTTAGCAGCAGCAGCAGCAGCAGCAAGGTTGCCATCCTGTGCTCATTGGCAAAACAAGGAATCGCTATGCATTTGAGAAAACAAGCATGTAGATGTGTAGAACAGCATCTTATCTGGATAGCACCAAGGACAGCTCTCTCAGACCAGCTTAGAGGAGCATTTTCAATAGGATATCTAAATCTTGAGTTTGGATGTTTTGGCAAAGAAGTCCAGAAACCCAGAAACCCAGTAGAGAAATTGTCCATTTTCAAAATAGCAAGATGTCTATCTTTCTTTTTTTTTTTTTTTTAATGAACTAACTAGACATTTTGGCCTTAGTATGTCTCTTTTGGCCATTTTTGACTACAAAGATGTCCAAATGAGAAACAGAAAAAAACTACACTATTGGGACCTCCAAGCAGCCAGTATTCTTAGCTAACTGACCATAGACAGCTAAGCAAAATTGATCACAGCAGAGTACAACAGAGGTGCACTCTAGGGGGTACTGCAGTGAACGTCACAGTAAAAAGTCCCAGGTACACATGTCACTATAACCTGCTTATATTGTATGGTGAGCTCTCCAAAATCCACCTAAAACTTACTGTATTCACCTGGGTACCACAACAATAGCCCTTATGCCCTCAATTGTCATCGTTATGCAGGTACAGTAGGTTTTGGGTGAGTTTTAGAGGGCTCACCATACAATATGGGACTTTTTATGTGATGTTCACTACAGTACCCCTTAGAGGGCTAGATTCTCATAACTTTGCGGGAAAAACTGATGGGCCGCTGTCGAAGCCGTTATTATAGTGATTTCAAAAGGGCGAGTTATTCTCAAAAAACTGTGCATGCAAATGAGGTTGGCAGAGAGTAGCGATGGCTCACGAAATTTACATGAGAGGAGTCGCTGGTGATAGTGATCAGCACATGCGCAGAATACACCATGAAACAGGCTTAAATGTGTGCATGTGCCCAGGAAAAGCATGCCATAGCGGTGTGTCAATCATAGGCTGTTGCAGAGCTATCGGATGAAAGGAGGGGAGATGCAACATCGGCTTTCAAACAAGCGCGCATAAGACATGCCTTTTCCCCCCCAAAAAAACTGCTATAATTCGTGTAAATCTTGTATTTGTTTTTTAATGTCAATTTTATAATTAAGACACAGCTATAATACAAGTGCTTTTGTCCTCTCCCCCCCCCCAAAAAAAGGTTATAATTTATGTGTATCATGTAATATATGGAAGAGATGCGCTTTTCAGAGAACTGGCACTCTCGGACCAGTCATTTATTTTTGGTCGCCATAAGCCGACACCACGCTTGGAGAATCACTCGGCGATGATGACGAATCGGACTGGGAGTGCTGTTTAAATATTGATGAGAATCAGAGACTGCTAGGAAGCTGGGAAAAGACCACAGTAAGCTATTTTGATAATCTGCCGTTAAAATACATGCACGCTAAACGGCGGGAACCGGTTTAGTGGCTGCATTAAAGGCAACCTTAAGTTTTGAAAATCTGGCCCAGAGTGTCCCTCTGCTCTGCTGTGAGGCCATCTAAAGCTGTAATGCAGGCTGGCACGAACAGTTTTTTTTTCCACATCTGTGGTTGGTGGGAGGGGATCGGTGGCCACTTTGGGAGTAAAAGGGGGGAGGGGAATCATGCCTTAATCCCTACAGTGGTCATCTGTCCAGTTTGGGAACATTTTTGACCCTTATTCGTTTTTTAAAAAGGTCTAGTCCCAAACATCTAAGTGGTGCCCTGGATGTTTTGTTAAAAGTTTGATTATCCCTGCAGAATGTCCAAGTCCTAAGCCCACCCAAAACACACCTCTAACACGCCCTGTTAAGACATCTAGAAAGTCAGATTTGAAAATGGCCACTTGGAAGTTTTGACTAGAAAGACATCCAAGTGCCAGTTTATGCTGCCTTTTGGATGTCTATCTTTTTTAAAAATGAGCCCCTTAATGCTCCAGTACCAGCACCTTACCATTCTATCTAGATATTCTGTGGCACCTACTATCTGGAAATTGCCAATGAATATCTTGGGCCTGATATTCAGATTAGGGGAGTTAGGCCAAGCCAATTCCTGCAGTCACTGCCGAGCCCGAATATGCAATTCCGAGCCATTTCCGTTGACCGGGATTGAATATCCAGTCTATTTTTGGCCATTAAAAACTTAGCCGGCCATGGCGATATTCAGCACTGGCCAGCTAAGTTTTATAGCAGCCAAGGACAAGGGTGTCAGCGTTCACAAAATTGATTTTAACGTGCTAACTTATTGAATTAATATGCACACAATCAGTCCGAACATGTTAAACTTATTTATTTATGGGTATTTACATAGGAATAAGAGGGCAGATAAAGGCCAAATGGCCTATCGAGTCTGCCCATCCACAGCGTCCACTATCTCCTCCTCTCCCTAAGAGATCCCATATGCCTGTCCCATGCTTTCTTATTTATTTATTCATTCAATTTTTTATACCGTTCTCCCAAGGGAACTCAGAATGGTTTACATTAATTTATTCAGGTGCTCAAGTATTTTTCTGTCTGTCCCGGTGGGCTCACAATCTATCTAATGTCCCTGGGGCAATTGGGGAATTAGGTGACTTGCCCAGGGTCCACAAGGTGTAGTGTAGGTTTGAACCCACAACCCCAGGGTGCTGAGGTATAGAGACTGTGCCACACTCTCTACACAGTCTTTGTCTCCACCCACCTCTACTTGGAGACTGTTCCACACATCTACCACCATTTCTGTAAAAAAGTATTTCCTTAGATTACTCCTGAGCCTATCACCTCTTAACCTCATTCTATGCCCCCTCACTCTGGAGTTTCCTTTCAAATGAAAGAGACTCGCTTCATGTGTATTTATGCCACATAGGTATTTAAACATCTCAATCATATCTCCCCTCTCCGGCCTTTCCTTCAAAGTATACATATTAAGATCTTGAAGTCTGTCCTCATATTCCTTATGACACAGACCATCAGCCGTTTTAGTTGCCTTCCTCTGGACCAACTCCATCCTGTTTATATCTTTTTGAAAGTGCAGTCTCTAGACTTGTAGGAATGCGCACTGCTTTGGGACTGGACCGGCCAAAAAGACTCCCTTGTGGAATTGGTAACCTGGTTACCCTACTCTGACCTAAACTGAACTGTACTAAGATGGGGACTTGAAGTTCAAGGGATAATAGAGATGAGGCCCTACTGGGAATCCAGGAGCCAAAGGGTACAGAGAAACTTGGGCCAACAATAAAAGGGAGCATTAAAAGGGTAATAAATCACCGTGTAAGGCAGCATAGTAAATGGAAAACAAGAAATAGACTGATATGGCTCTCTAAGGAGGCAGCAGAAACGGTGTAACTGAAAAAGTTGGCATTCAACAAATTAAAAAAAAAGAGAGAGACAAAAGGTGGGAGGCAAATTCTCAGGAGCAACTAATCAAGACAAGAAAGATCATCAAATGAGCAAAGGCCCAAACTAAGGAGCGAACTGTCCAGGTAATAAAAGGAAGAAGTGAAACTGCCCTCCAACATAAGGGACAGATGAACAAGACAGAGGAATTGATATAATAAAAGATTTCATTTTACTCAGTTTCCACGGTAGAAGAAAAAGGCATTAAAACTAAGGCAGAACGTATTTTGTTTGCAGTTGGACATTTATGATTATATTTAATTTTATGGGAGCATGTTATCAGCCTGCAGAACACCTCTTCACCTGGGGGGCCCTACGATTCACTCTGACTCAGTGGCATAGTGAGGGGGCGGGGCAAACCGCCCCGGATGCCATCTTGATGAGGACAGCAGCACCTCTCCACCCTGCCGCCCACCACGCTGTTGCCATCCCTCCCCCACCACCCCGTACCTCTGTAGATCTTCACCAGCCCAAGCAGCTTCTCCTGCCTGTTCTGCTCGCGCTGGCCTGGTTCACCTCTGAATCACTTCCAGGTCGCGGGGCCAGGAAGTGACGTCTGAGGGAAAACCTAACGCTGGCGCGAGCGGCATACTGGAGAAGCCACTCGCACTGGCGATGATTTACAGAAGTATGTGGAAGGAAGGGAGAGCGCGAGTGTGAAGTTGGGGGAGGCAGGAGGAGCGGTGGGGGAGAGGAGGATGTGGAGGTTGTCACCGCCCCGGGAACCTCCTACCTTCACTACGCCACTGCTCTGATTCATCTCCTGAGAGCTATTCAGCTGACCTTAAGCTTTGCTGGTATCACTTAGGTCCCAAGGAACAAGACGGCAATTGTTCCAGAAAATCCAGAGCGATATCAGGTAAAGAAAACAGATAAGTTCAAGGCAGAGTTTATTTAGAAAACAAAAGAACTTCAAGGGGTTAACTGATGCAAGCTTTCAAAAAGTTAAAGTTCATCAAGTACACAAAATCAGTATTGCATCAGTTTTCAAATTCTGTCTGTAACACAACAGGAGGGTTTTTTTTTTTTAAACTAGGGGGGGGGGGGGAGGTGGATGGCATCCTCCCATTTCATTCGTTTCTATTCATTCCAGTCCATCAAATCTATCACTATACATATTCGTCATCTTCACCCATTTCAAATCGACAGCTTCTCTCTTCATAGTCCACTATTGTACGAGGGCCCTTCAAAAAGTTTCCGTACTTTCGCAGGCAACGGTTGGGGGCGGGAGTGCAGAAACATTTTGAAGCCCCTCACTCTCTGCATTCACAGGGCCATTACGTTAGATTTAAAACCAGCCTTAAAACTCTAATGATCCTTAGGGCTCCGTTTACTAAGGTGCGTTCGCGTTTTTAGCACGCGCGGCACCCCTCGCTACGCGCCAAGAACTAATGCCAGCTCAATCCTGGCATTAGCGTCTAGCGCAGCTTAGTAAAAAGAGCACTTAGTTTAGGATAATACGGGCAAACAGACCAGTCGATCTTTGTGATCTATTGAGAGGCCTCGAAAAGCAACTGATGCTCGGTCATGACTTATATTTTACTGTAGTTTAATAAAAAGGAGCAATGAATTAAAGAACTAAATTATTAACTGAGTTTAAAGGTACGGAGGATGGGTTCAAGCTGGTGATGTAAGTAGGAGTAAGAGAACAGATTTGTTTATCTCTTTGAGAAAACCCAGAATGGGTGAAACTCCATGTTCTGAGGTAGAGAATGACCCGGTGACAAAATTCATCACCGTTCCCGTCCCCACAGATAACCACGGGAAACCATCTTCATGTCATTCTTTAAGGAGAGAGGGAAGAATCAGAGTATGAATAGCCACAACCACTGACCCACAAGCTTTGCTTTGAAGAATGCTGATGTAGAAGGACTGAGGTTGAAATAGATACTACAGAATGACAGTCTCTGATATCCAGAGCAGATATTGTGATGTCATAATGCCTCATTCCACCAGTGCCTAAGAGCCAATCACATCAGTGATGTCACAATGGCTTCATTATCCCTGGCTCACATAAGAATCAGAGTATGAATGGCCACAGCCACTGACCCACAAGCTTTGCTTTGAAGAATGCTGGTGTAGAAGGACTGAGGTTGAAATATGACATGGGATTATTTCCCGCAGTTATCCACGGTGAAGAATTTTGTCACCGTGCCATTCTCTATTCTGAGGCTTGTTCCCTTATATAAAAATACCTTCAGTGCCATTTTGGTTATCAGTGCTTTTTATATTTGATTTAACTGTTATATTTTCCTGCCACATCTAATTGTTGTCTGTTCAGTTTAATACGCAACTTCATTCCCCTATTGTTTCTCTATGTATCTAATACTCCCCCCCTCCCCCCTTCCCATTTTACTAAGATAAAAGTTAGCCTTCCCTTTCTTTAAGGAAATTAAATCTGCTGGGAAGCTCAGTCAATCTTTGTTTTCAAGTCTGTAGAGATCTGGAATGAACTTCCTGACTCCATTAGGCTTTTAGGCCAGCTGCAATTATTTCGTAAGTTCCTGAAAACTTTGTTGTTCTCGCAATTTTTAAATGGTTTAACTACAGCCTCAACAAAATGACAATATTATAGTTATTTTTCCTATGCTTTTCTTATGTACTTTAGTTTTTAATTAGTTCTTCCTTCTCTTATGTTTTCTGCTATGTACTCTAGTCTTAATTATATGTGAACCGAGTGGAGCGCCAATAGGAGATGACCCGGTCTATAAACCAAACATTAGATTAGATTAGATTGTACCGCGACCCAGAGCGCTAAATGCTCCGACGCTGCTCTGTCGCTCATGGAATTCCTATGCGCATCGGAGCATTTAGCGCCCTGAGCTGTGGTAGAAACCTCTACCACAGCTTAGTATAAGAGGTCCTAATTTTGTTTATATATTATCATCTTATTTTATATAGTTTTAACTATTGTGAATTGCTCAGATAGATTTTATTTGAAGGCAATATAGAAAATACCTAAATAAATTCAACTAAGCTAAACATGTAGAAAGTAATTTCATAGTACTGAAAGAAGATGTAGAGAGCCCATAAAAAGCATTAACAGCGAGATCTGGATAGCCCCTACTGCCGCCCCATACACCTACCCCCTACCCCTATACCTTGCCCCCAAAACTGAGGCCACACACTTAATTTGGAATATAGCTGCAGCTCAATTTATTAATCAGAACAGCAATTAAATTAATTTGCATAAATGAACATCCTTAACACAGTAACTTCCATATAACAAGATCTGCCAGCTCCTCCTGAGCTACCCGGTGTAATCATCAATAAATGGCCCCGACCCCGCCATGAACAGCAAAAGTCTGAGGGGTGGCATGACCTCATGCTCCTTTAACCAGGTCAGTAGACCCCCAAGGCACGGCTCCCAGCTGGCCCTCCGCTCATCGCCGGATGAGCCCCAGCACCCAGTAGCTCGGGAGACCCGCCTACCCGAGCTACCAAGGCCACCAATAGAGGGCGGGGAAAAAGCCGCCCTGGAGGACCCTGAAAAAGCCGAGTCCTCCAAGGTCCCGGCTTTAAAGCCTCCTCCGGTGCCGCCCACTCTTCCCCTTACCCAATCACGCACCAGCTTATTGGCGCGTGTCTCCCCCCTCACTAAATTCAAACCTTACCCGCTCCATTTCCTTCTTCTGCTTTCATAGCATCGCGGGCGACATCGGGCTCCCAGCCCCGTGTTATCCTTCACCCTTCGAGACGGGCTCTCGGGCTACTCTATAAAGCAAGTGGGAATCAAAGTAAGGCACGTACAGAGGTGACTCGACAAAATAAAAAGCTCTTTATTATGACTTTTCTTATGACGGACTCAACACAAGTAAAAGTATAAACGGGACTTGATGCGAGTCAACGCCACTAATTTTTCTGAGGTGTGTCTTTCAATGAGCTCTTTATGTGTTTGTATGGTCTGATACACAGTGACGTACCTAGCATATGTGGCACCCGGAACCCATCATTTTTTGACACTCCCGCCCCCCCCTCATCTGTATGAAAAACATGATTTTTTTAGTAACAATCCACATGTCACACAAGTGTACCTAGGAAAAGGCAGCATCTTACATATGAAAACATCATTCTTATCATAGACAAATTCAGTCCTAAAGACTATACATTAACAGCCGCCTTCACGCCAAAATGGCCGCAGTGTTTTTTGCTCACATAGTACAGTACAAGGATGCTATGTGAGCAAAAAACACTGCGGCCATTTTGGTGTGATGGTGGCTGTTAACGTGCGAGTCTTTAGGACTGAATTTGTCTATGGTAAGAATGCTGTTTTCATATATAATTCTATTATATTTGGAATTCTGCTAGTTTCTAATATGAGCTTTTCTTTTTCTTGTAATATCCCCAACCTTGATAAAGTATAGTACTCCCCCGAAATTTGCGGGGGTTCCGTTCCAGGAACACCTGCGAATTTTGAAAGACCATGAATACGGTTTTTTCAGCTGATCGAAGGCAGGAGAGGCAGCTGGGGCACCGGCGGGTGCTTATATTGTACTTACGGAGCCAGGCCCATTTTCTGACCGCCTCTTTCTGGTACTAAAGTCATGGTTACACCAATCAGGAGCTGTTTTGATACGCCAGATAGCGCGTCAAAGCAGCTCCTGATTGGTGTAACTATGACTTTAGTACCAGGAAGAGGCAGTCGGAAAATACCGCAAATTACTGAGTCCGCGATTTGCGAACCGCAAATTCGCGAGGGTTTATTATATATCGAAGTGCGTCGGCAAGCAAGGGGAATGAATTAAGAAAAACTAAGTAAATTCTAATAAACTATTTAAAATTACAGAAAAAAAAACATTTCAAATGAATTTTACTGGTTATAACTAATGTTATTGGGACTAATAAGGATTAGGACCGCTGCAAGTTATGCTACTCGAGCGGTGGTTTGAAGATCCCTATAAACATTAGAGCTTTGTTTGCACACATAGAAACTCTTGGGAGTGAAGTTCTCCGATTTTCAAATGGTTTCCAACAGCAGGCGTATGTAACAAAAAAGTTCACTGACAGAACACTCAGCTTTAGAAAGACCCATAAGAACATAAGAAATGCCTTCACCGGATCAGACCGAGGTCCATCAAGTCCGGCGAACCGCTCACGCGGTGGCCCATTTAGGTTCTCTACTATGAAAACCTGAAATTACCGTATCCCTCAATATGATTTGCAAGAAGGTGTATATCCAACTTGTGCTTGAACCCCCGAAGAGTAGTCTCCGCCACAACATCCTCAGGAAGAGAATTCCAAGCGCCCACCACTCGTTGTGAGAAACAGAACTGCCTGGCATTCGTCCTGAACCTGCTGCCACCCAGTTTCAGGCTGTGACCTCTTGTCCGTGTCACATCTGAAAATGTTAGTAATGCTGCTTCTTGGTCTATTTCATCCAATCCTTTTAATATTTTAAAAGTCTCTATCAAATCGCCTCTCAGTCTTCTCCTCTCGAGTGTGAACAGTCCCAGTTTCCTGAGGCGTTCTTCATAGCTCAAATTTTTCATTCTTTTGACTAGTTTTGTGGCTCGCCTTTGCACCTTCTCCAACAGAGTTATGTCCTTCTTAAGGTTGGGCACAGTACCAGTACCAGTACCAGTACCAGTACCAGTGTTGGACACAGTACTCCAAGTGTGGTCTGACCATTGCTCTATAAAGTGGCATTATGACCTCTTCCGATCTACTCGTGATCCCGTTCTTAATTATGCCCAACATCCTGTTTGCTCTCTTCGCTGCTGCCGCACATTACGCCGATGGCTTCAGGGTTCTGTCAATCAGTACCCCCAAATCCCTTTCATGTTCGCATTTTGCTAATGTTACCCCAAACATTCTATACTCGTGTTCTTTATTCTTCTTTCCTAGATGCATCACCTTGCATTTATTTATGTTAAAATTCATCTGCCACTTTGTCGCCCATGTTTCCAACTGTCTCAGATCCTTCTGAAGCTCTTCTTTGAGAGCCAGCTGCCCTACATAATTTTGTATCATCGGCGAACTTTATTATATTGCATGTTGTTTCCTCCTCAAGATCGTTTATATAAATATTGAACAAAATAGGCCCAAGAACCAAGCCCTGGGCCGTGTTTCAGCAGAGATCCACCTGACTCAGGGAAGGGGGAAAAACGTTCTGTCAGCTGCAATTTGAAAAGGAAAACTTACGCTGAGAGAACATACAGATCCAGTAATAAAAAGCCGCCATTGGATTCTAAAATTCAGGCAGCCCCCCGGCACCGATAAAGTACGGGAAAAACCGGTAAACTACTATCAAAAACAGCTTGAAATATTAATCTGTTTGCTTGCATTGCTGCACGTCAATATCTCGTTATTAGTAACTCGGTCCCATTACATAAACGGAATCTGTAGTACAACAATGTGCATTAATGGTGTTGGTGCATTCAAACATGAAAGTTAACACCTAAACTAACTAAAAATCTGCATGCATTTACTGATCTAAAAGTCCTGTATCACTCAGTCATCCGTGACATTAATCTAAAGCAGGGCTTTCTGCAGTTTAATGGCTTTAGGATATTAAGTAGCTTCCCATTGCTCTCTGGTGTGCCACAGACGTATTAATGGCATTCTGAAATCTTGTTCCATTTTACGAAAGGGTGGAAAAAAAAGAAAAATTACAGAACCTGCAAGACGTCTTATGCATTTAAAGTCGAGACTAAACTGATTCCAAAGATTTTTTTATTCAAATATTGTAAAACGATGCAAATCTTCATTTTGTGCTGGTCCTAATGGTTAAATATCCAGGACTTTGTAATACTATATATGCCATATTATAAATTCTTTTTAATATATTTTATGAATTTCCTTGATGTATAATTTGTAAAGAAGATAGTACACTATTTTTACCCTGTCTACTATTGAAAAAAAAATAAAATCCCTAGAATGTAAAAATGTCCTGAGAAAATACCCTCCCTCCCGCCCCAAATACTGAATTGTCCTTTAGAAAGAAAATGATCATTTTTATTCTGTAAAGCTGCATCTGCTTAGGAGTTTCAATTTCACTGGATTTCTTACATTGTTTCACCTAAAGTCCTTGTTTCTGTCTGACAGCCCTTCAAGGTCCGTGAGACTGATTAAACTCTGAAACAAACTGCTCCGGAGCAAAGAAGTGAACCACCAGGGATATTTTTCGGGAACTGGGAGGGGATTGGCTAAGGGGATAGGTCTGTTGGATCAGGAAGGGTTTGGGTCGGGAGGTGGTCTGCTTGACCCACCAGGGATATTTTATTTTTGGTTGGGTGCTTCCTGAATTTCTTTATTTTCCTGACCGTGGCTGAAGCAATCAGGGCTTGGGCACACCGACGAGAAGATAAAGGCAGGGGACTCTACTGACAGCTCAGAGCTGTCGGTTTTGTGTGGCCCATTCTGGGCATTGCACGGAATCTGCTAATGAGCTAAGTTTAATACTAACAAGCTCATGAACTTGGGGTTTCAGTCACTGCTTCCACGCATGGTAAAGCGGGGTCTGAAAACCTCTCTGCATTGGCCTCAGAATAACATTTCATTCAGATTGCAGGCGACGTTTCATTTCGACTGGTTTTAGCCACAGTGGGCTTGGCGTCTCTGTCCCTACCTTGGTATAGGCCTGAATTCAGGTGCATACAGGATTAGTGAGGGTTCTGCTGTTTCACTTGGAAGCATCATCTCCAAATGTGTGTTGCTACTAGGACAATAATGAACCTAATTCTTAAGCCGGGGTACGTTAACGTATGACCGGTTTCAAATTTACTGATAGTACTTGCTTTGTGCCAAAGAGTTTCGTTTCAAGGTAATAGGGCAGTTGTCTTTGATGATTTAAGTTGGTGCCACCTTGGAACAAAACAAAACGCTCCTTTTGAAGTGAGCCCTACCCTAATGTATCTCCACCCCTCCCCCAACTTACCCCCTTTTTATTTTTATTTTAATCTCGATGTATTTACTAACTTACCTTTCTTCTCCTCCCTCTCATTTCATGTACGTCAGTCTGTCTATGGTCCCGTTTTCTTTCTTTCTTTTTCTTTTCATTTATTTTAACTTTAGATATGATATATCTTTAATTTTTTAATTCTCTTCTTTTAAATTTCATTTTATTGCAAACCGTTTAGATGCCTGACTGATAAACGGTATATCAAAAATAAAGAAACTTGAAACATAGAAACATAGAAAATGACGGCAGAAAAGGGCCACGGCCCATCAAGTCTAACCACTCCAATGGCCCACCTCCCTAATTTCTTCCATGAAGAGATCCCACATGCTTATCCCATTTTTTCTTAAAATCTGGCACGCTGCTGGCCTCGATTACCTGCAGTGGAAGATCATTCCAATGATCAACCACCCTTTCGGTGAAGAAATACTTTCTGGTGTCGCCGTGAAGTTTCCCAAGAAACTTGGAACCAAATGAGTTGGAGAGTTGCCAAATATCTTCCTATGTGGGTCTATGATGGATGCTGATAAGCGACAGAATCAAATTTTAATAAAAACTTAAAACTTGAGGACGGCTTCGATGGCTGGGATGGTTAAGATGGGCTGGAGTGAGCTTTGATGGAGACTCCAGTAGATGGAACCAGTCTGTGTGTGACTTTAGTTGTGAGAGGAGCTGCAACTGGGAACCAGAGGCCTGTGGGAGCTGGGCCTAGCTCTGTGCCCCAGGCAGAGCTATGAAGCCTGGGGTCCCTTCCCAGGGGAAGTCCCAGGCAGGACGGCCTGCTATGGAGAACAATCTGGAACTTAATGAGGAGAAGCCTGGGCCTTCGGGCTGGAGGAGGCCAGGAAAGCCAGACCCCAGGGCTCACGGAAGAGGGGTTCCTTCCCTAGCATTGGAGCCAGGGAGAGAGAAGGTACACCAGGGGTCTGGCAGGGCCTGGGCTTTGGAGGTGGGCAGGCAGAAGAACCAGGCAGTTACTGTAGTGGAAGATTCAGTGGAATCAGAGGAGGAACTTTTCAGTGAAGAGGAGGGAGAGATGGAGTTAGATTTGGCCACAAGAGCCATACTAACAGTTAAAGGAATGGCAGACTTGGAGAGGAAGCTCCAAGACCTGCAAAAGAAACAGCGCATGGTGGCCACGCTTTGCAAGCTGGCTCCAGAGGAGCAGAAAAAGAAATATAAGAAGGAACAACAGTTTTTGCAAAGACAGGTTGAGAACTGCATGGCTGAAATGACAACCATTACAAAAGACAGTACAAATCCTATGGCAGAAATATATAGGAATCGTGAGAGGATGGCTGGGCTAGTTAGACACCCGGTGGTAAGGGCAGCAGAACCCAGGGCTGAAACTGTAACAAAGGAACAGCAAACTCCCAGACCAGTAGTGGAGAAACAGCAAGCCTCCATAACAGTTGTGGAAGAAGCAATCTCCACAATTGCTACAGGTGACCAGCTTGGGAAGTTTGGACTGTTATAGCTGGGGAGGAGAGAAGCAGTAGCTGGGAACAGCAAATTAGAAGCTGGAGTGGAGGAGGGGCAGACAAAGGAGCACAGAAAGAAAAAACCACACAAAGAGGAAAATACTTGGAGACAGAGTTTGAGCAACCAAAATCTTTAATTAAAGCACCTGAAGGAGAGGCTTTGGAACTGCTGGCAGCTGAGCAGAGCTTACCAAGTAACATACTGAAGTTCATGGAGGAGGAGATGGTAGAAGAAAATGGTTTGAATGTGACTGAGAACAGGCAGGGATTACATACACCTGGGTTCCTGCTGCAAGGAAAATCCCAGCTAATGGGAGTGGGGCAGAATGCAGCCCATGGGAGGAGTTCTCTGGACCAACCTAACTCTGAGAGCAGTGCACAGCAGGTTGCTGTTTCCAGTGTGGTGGAAGGTGTGGAGCGGAGTCGGGAGCAGGAGCATCTGCAGGAACAAGAGAAACTCCAGAGGCCAGTGCAGGAGGAGGAGGAGGTTGCTGGTGATGGAACAGCGCTGCCGCAACGGCAGCAAGGGACAAAGCATGCTTTGCCTTGTTCTAAAGAACTGCAGTTGAGAGAACTGAATGCAGGGCAGTTTGAAGTAGGACAGGTCCCTATGGATGTGAATGGGGTGTGGGGAGGGGGAGGGGTGGGGGAGAGGGTGGGGTCTGGTGGTGGTGGGCATGTGCCCGGAAAGGGGTTAAAGGGGAATATCTTTTGCAGATGTGGTGGCTGGGGGATCGGGGCAGGGGGGTAGGAATCGGGGGAGGGGGAATGCGCAAGGGGAGAGTGGGGGAGGAGGGAGGATGGTGGAGGGAATGGGAATGGTGGTGGGGTGGGGTAGCGGGGAGGAGAAGGGTGGTATTTTCAAGAGAAGAAATGTGGTTCAGTTGAAGTGGGTGGGGTGGGGACAAACAGGGTGTTGAGAATGGTTCTGGGGTTGGGCTTCATCCCTGAGGACCTGTATGCCTGTATTCATCCGGTAATGGTTCCGGAGTATGACATCAGTTTCCAGAGACAGAGG
Source organism: Geotrypetes seraphini (assembly GCF_902459505.1). Lineage (NCBI taxonomy): Eukaryota > Metazoa > Chordata > Amphibia > Gymnophiona > Dermophiidae > Geotrypetes > Geotrypetes seraphini. The sequence goes on from NC_047090.1 coordinate 26,579,450, forward strand.
GTTTAGAGTTATTTTGGTAAAAATATGAGGGGGTGAGGGGGAGGGAGCAGTGGGCAGAATTTAAAGCCATACCTGTGAGTAAACCTGACCTTGTGCAAGTGACAGTGTTGGTGAGAAATGAGTCCATCCCCAGTTCAGACCTGACATACTGGTTGAATCGGTATGGGGTGCTTCGGACTCCATTAGTAAAGATCATGGACCCGAGTAGGGTCTGGGCTGGTGGATGGACGGCCAGCATGAAGCTAAGTCAAGTGGGTAATGTGATACAGCATGTTCCACCAGTGCATACATTGGGAGAGAGCACATCCAATGTTTTTACAAGGGGAGCCCAGGGTATGTTTCGATGTGGATCGTTTAGGCATCTAAGTATGGTGTGTCCTACCCTGATGTGTGTAAAATGTGGAGGGAAGGGGCATATTGGGGAGGTGTGTGACCTCATTCGGTGCAACTTGTGTGGATGTCTGGGGCACCCGTTCAGCAAGTGTCCGAGGGCTGCACATAACAGTGGCGGGAGAGAAAATGAGGGAGGATGATGGGGAGGAGGAACCTCAGGAGCGGGCCCAGGAGGAGGAACGGGATCAGGAGAGTGGTCAGGAAGATAGCCAGGAAAAGGTGAGGCAGGGTGAAGGGCTGGTGCAGGAAGCAGAGGGGGAGAGAGAGGGTGGGGTGGGATGAGGGTACATGGGAAAAGGTACGTAGTAAGAAGGTGGGGAAACACCAGAGGAAAAGAAGGGGGGATAGGGTTGAGGATACTAATAGGTTTAGTGTATTGGCACAGGAGGAAGAGGATGGAGGTGGGGTGTCCCAGAAGAGGAAAGGGAAAAAAGGTCAGGAGGGAGGGCAGCAGGAATACCCGGCGGTGATTCTGGAGAGGTTGCGGGTTGAGGAAGGGGATGGGGGAGGGGCTTTTCTAAATACAGAGTGGGTGGGAAGGAGGGTATGGAAGTAGATGGAGGGGACGTTTTGGTGGAGGGATGTGATTAAGGAAGGGGAAGATAAGGAAAGGGAAGGAATTGGGGAAGAGTTGATTCTGGCGGAGGGCGAGGCGGTCCCGCCAGGGGTGGTGGTGAAGAGGGGAATGGAAGAGGGGAGCGGAGAGAAGGGGGGAAGAAATCTAAATTAGTGTCATGATGGGGGCCCGGTTTGAATATTGCAACTTTGAATGTTGCTAGTCTCCGAACGGTTTATGAGTTCCTGGCTTCCAAAAATTGGATGTTATCATGTTGCAAGAAACAAGGGTTGACCACCCAAGTTTATTGTGGAAAGCTAAAAGGGACTGGAAATGGGGGCCGTCATACTGGGTATTAGCCCAGGAGGCTTATGGGGGGTGGCAATTCTGTTTAACTCCAGGGCGGTGGAAGTGCGTAGGGTGGTGGAATTGGGTGGGGGGAGGGGCAGATATTGGATGTAAGGGTGGAGGGAGAGGAGGTAAGGTTGGTGAACATCTACGTCCTCAGAGGAAGTGGGAGCGTAAAGCTCTAATCTCCCGGATCAGACCATATTTATACACGGCCAGGAGGGTGGTGTGGGGAGGGATTTTAATGCAGTGGTGAGGCAGGAGGATAGGGAAGGGAGGAAATTTTCTTTAGGATATGATGAATTATTTTTGAAACAGGTGGGGGAGGGGGCAGGGCTGGTTGATATTTATACAGTTTTTGGGAAGCAAGGGGGTTTACATTTGGCAGGTGGAAATGCCGTAGTCGTATCGACAGGTTTTTTTGTAAGGAAGGAAGACTGTCAGGTCTCTCCCCAAGTGCAGCATGTTGAATTTACGGATCATGCTTTGGTGAGCATACAGGTAGGGGGGAAGAACCCAGTTATGGGTAGGGGTCTGTGGAGGCTCAACAATGCATGGCTCCAGGAAGAGAGTGTACAGGAGGCCTTTAGAGAGTTCTGGACAGACCAGCTGTCTACTGTGAACGCGTACGGGTCATTGGGGGGATGGTGGAGGTTGTGAAGGGTAGGATCAAGGGTTTTTTCAAGAAAATAAGTAGGAGGGCATCACAAAATAGGGAGGGGAGGCTGGTAGCCCTGAGGAAGGAATTAAATTGGAGGGTGGAAGGGGGTGAAAAGGGGGGGATTCAGGTACTCAAGGGAAAAATTGAAGCACTACAGTACGATAGATATAGGTCCTTAGTGTGGGAAAGGGACTATGGGCATTTCATCTCACCAGACCCTTTCAGGGCATGCAAAGAGAGGGTCAGCGGCGGAAGGTGGGGAGTTTGTGGGACAATGAGGGATAGAGCAGGAGTCACGAGAAGGGATATTGAGGGTGGTGGGAGAGCATTTTGGGGGGCTCTTTGCAGTTGGGCAAGAGGAAAGGGAGGGGTGGAGGAATATATAGAGGGGACCCCGGGGTGGGGGGGGTTAACAGAGGAGCAGGCAGAAGCGCTGAATGGCCCATGGACGGTGGAGAGGTAAGATGGGCTATAGCCGGCCTGACCAGAGGGAAATCACCCAGTCCAGATGGGTTGACAGCCGAGTTTTTAAACATTTTGGAGCAGATGATACCTTTCTTGGTGCGGCTGTTTACAGAGCTTAGCTGTCAGCCTGTTCTGCCGAGGTCCATGAGGGAGGCGGTATTAGTTTTGATTGCGAAGCCAGGGAAGGAAGGGTCAAGAGTGGGAAATTGGAGGCCGATTTCTTTGCTTAATACATATAGGAAAATTTTAGCAAAGATGATGTGCGCAAGACTGGGAGATGTGGCGGCAGCAGTACTGGCACCAGCACAGATGTGTGGCGTGCAGGGGAGGGGGGCAATAGAAGCAGCGGTAACAGTAAGAGAGGCAGTTGAGAGGGGTCGGAGGGCCCAGGGAGGGCGGGTGCTAGTTAGTTTGGACCAAGCCACAGCCTTTGATAGGGTGCCATACGAATATTTGTGGGGGGTTCTTACAAAGTATGGGATTCCTGTGCAGTTTGTGGAGGGGTTGAAGACTCTGTATAGGGAGGCAGCAACCTTTCCCTTGGTGAATGGGTGGAGGGGGGAGAGTTTCTCTATTGGGAAAGGGGTGAGACAGGGATGTCCCTTAAGTCCATTGCTATATGTGTTTGCCATCGATCCATTGTGGGTTTTTTTTCTTTTTTTCCCCCTCCCCCAAAAATCGCAAATATGTGAAATCGCGATTGCCGAAACCGCGAATGAGGAGGGGGAAGTGTAGGTTTAAACAGTATATAAATTTTTAAAATAAATAAATAAACCATGTTACTCGCTATCCAAGGTTTGACGATACATTTAAGGGAAAAGTGGATACTAAATAAGACTCACGGAGCTTCAATATCTATTCTCATCGGTGTCAGGTCAAAAGTGCGTCGGGACAAAGGCGCGCGCAGACAATTGAGCGCAGCGCAGAGGCGCGCGCCGCAGAAAATTACTGTTTTTAGGGCTCCGACGGGGGGGGCTTGGGGGGAACCCCCCCCACTTTACTTAATAGAGATCGCGCCGCGTTGTGGGGGGTTTGGGGGGTTGTAACCCCCCACATTTTACTGAAAACTTCACTTTTTCCCTGTTTTTAGGGAAAAAGTTACGTTTACAGTAAAATGTGGAGGGTTACAACCCCCCAAACCTCCCACAACGCCGGCGCGATCTCTATTAAGTAAACTGGGGGGCTCCCCAACAAAAACCCCTGTCCGAGCCCCTAAAAACTGTAATTTTCTTCGGTGCGCGCCTCCGACTTGCGCTCAGTTGTCGGCGCGTGCCTTTGTCTTTCGCGGGGTTGTCTATGAACCATTCTCATCAGTCATGACACTGTCTTATCTTGATGATTATCTTGAATCTCCTTCTATAAGTCGCTATTCTGAAAAAACATCAAATATTCCCTCACCATTCGCTCACAAAGCCAAGAAATGAGGAAAGATTTTGGCGGAAGGTGGTTAACAAGGAAAGAAAGAACCCTCAAAAAGTTCAAATCAAAATTAAAAAGCTACCTATATAGGGACGCCTTTAATTAAATTGCTTTTGGAGTCCATTCAATATTCCCACTCGAAGCAGGCAAGCATTGATCAAACAAATACCCTAAGGTGCGCTCTAAACGCCAACACGTCCACAGACTAACCTGCACACATTAGCGTTTAGCGCGTGGCTAGCGCACGCTAATAATTTGTGTGCGCTATAATGCTTAGTGCACCTTAGTAAAAGGAGCCCTAGGTTTTATTTATTTATTAAAAAATTAATATACCGCCTACAACTATGTGGTTTACATATTACAATTCCAAAGTTACAATATAAATTCATTCAAATGATCCAATAATGTTTTGGCGGTGGCTCTGACTGTTGCTCCTGGTTAGGTCAGCTTCTTCGTCCCACCTGCGCTGTTCTTCCTCTTGATAAACAAACGGCTCTTGTTGCGGGAGTTGGAACTGATATGGCATGCCTTTGTACTCAATATAATACAACTGGGTAATTGAATAAATTGAATATTGTTCCAAAGGAAATGTAGCACAAACAGCAAAAAAGGAACAATAATAGTTATTAATACAGTTTCAAAAATGGCGTTTAGAATCCAAAAGTAGAGTAAAATAACTCAGCATAGGGAAAAACCCTTTTATAAACTTTCATAGAATCAATCATTGTACCATCTTGTTAGAATAAATGATTTTTAAATAACTTCATAGATTCATAAGTAATTCTTAAATCTCCATGATGTGAAAATAAAGTCCAAAGTCCAAAGTTTTGTGAAAAGCTAATATAAGTAAACAGATTTAGTTTCAATGTCTCTGCAGCGGTGACCCAGCGGGGTTCTGACGCGTTTCGCCGTCCTGGCTTCCTCAGAGAACCCGCTAATGCTGTGTGTGACAGACTTGTCAGTTGGGTACCTAATTCAAATTGTACTCAACATTCTATATTTTTTATTGGATAGTTTTATCCTGGATGTTTTTGAACATGATTTGACCACATGATCGCTGCACTTGCACTTTATTTTGATGACACATCTAGGGATTTGATTGCACATGGACTTACGGATTACGGGGTTATGAACATTGACTTTCCTCGGATGGTTAAGGATCTCCATTGGCCTCTTGAAGTCTCCTTGGACTTGATTTTGAAGCCTGAATGAATTAAAGATAAGTGAGCTATTTTATAAATGTATGCATTGTATACAGTTTATGTTCATTATTGTCCGTTTTGGAGATATGCAAATGTGATGAAGATTTATATTCCTTCCTCTGAGTTCTGGAATATATTTTAATGTTTATATCTTGTTATTATTATATTATTGAATTATTAAAGTATTATATTATTGGATCATTTGAATTTATATTATAACTTTGGAAAAGTGGATTCTCTTGATTTTTATATTTGACTAGTTGTGAATCTATACTATTTATATATCTTTTCTCTCAGGGTTTTTTGTTTGTTTACATATCACATACATAATATCTTATGTTCCCTGCGATTTCCAAATATAACATAGACATAACTAGACAACACCATTAACATCCCCCCTATATAAAATGTCAATATACAAGTCAAATCAGATTTCAACAATTAAGGAAGCATAAGAACATAACATAAGAATAGCCTTACTGGGTCAGACCAATGGTCCATCAAGCCCAGTAGCCCTTTCTCACGTTGATGAATCCAGGTCACTAGTACCTGGCCAAAACCCAAGGTGTAGCTTATTTCCATGCTACCAATACAGCACAATAAGTGGCTTCCCCCATGTCTTTCTCAATAACAGACTATGGACTTTTCCTCTAGGAACTTGTCCAAACCTTTCTTACAACCAGCTACACTATCCGCTCTTACCACATCCTCTGGTAACGCGTTCCAGAGCTTAACTATTCTCTGAGTGAAAAAAAAATTTCCTCCAATTGGTTTTAAAAGTGTTTCCCTGTAACTTCATCGAGTGTCCCCTAGTCTTTGTAATTTTTGACGGAGTGAAAAATCGATCCACTTGTACCCGTTCTACTCCAGTCAGGATTTTGTAGACTTCAATCATATCGTCCCCTCAGCCGTCTCTTTTTCCAAGCTGAAGAGCCCTAACCGTTTTAACCTTTCCTCATATGAGAGCATTAGTTCAAAGATCCATTCCATGGCAGATGACAAAACCAATCAACATATACAGGCAAAACAAATCAAATTCAAACAGTTCAGAAATGCAAACAAGCTTTAAATAATACATTATTGTCAGAGTATACTGAAGAAAATATTTTCAGATGGAATAAGCATTAGCATAGAAAAGCATTAACAAATAATTGCATTTTCAGCATTTTCTTAAAATTTATTCTCCCAATACAGAATTGTAAGATACCAGGCAGGGCATTCCATAGTTCTACACCAGCCACAGACATGATTGATGCTCCAATCCTAACATGTATAATCATATTCTACCCTCCAAACTTAATTTCAACCCATTTACAGTTCTAAGCTCTCTTCTCGGTTTATCAATTTCAAAGAATTCCTGTATAATCTTTGGAGAAGCATGATACAATGTCTGATGGATAATCACAAGAATCTTAAACTGTACTCCCTGCATTTTTCCCTCTCGTCGAAAGTACGTCTGTGATTCCCCCCCCAAATTGTTTGTCTCCCCCCCCCCCCCATTTTTGGTTTTTTATTGCTCATCGCTTCGTAATTATGAAAAAAGCGATTTTGCTCAAATCTCAATAAACTTGAAACTTAACAATAGCAGCAGGCTATAGAAGGAAAGTGGACTGGGAGACATTTGTAAATCTTTCTGGTATTATGACACAGGCAACTGAGAATGGGACTTGACTCGGTAAAAAAAAAGCCAATATAAATCCACAATAACAACCGGCTTCGAGCACTGTGTAGCATTTGTTCACACTATGCAGAATCAGTGAAGCTCGCAGAAATGCAAATGCCGGCAGAAGTCTCTTTAAGCTTAAGTACTGCTCCTCTTAGGCAGATAGACAAGACGCCCAGCTCTTATTCAGCCATCTTATGTAATACTAAGAAAGCAGACATAAGGAGACTTTTCATTAACATCAGACTGACAGGCATAGCTTTGCTTTCCACCTCACAAGTTCATGAATATATTTGCTGTAGCTAATGCAAGAAACATCACTATGGCTTTTTTTTTTTTTCTGTCTGAATTCACTTACAGTATCTAGAGGCATTAATGGATTTAAAATAAAAATAAAAAACTCACAAACAAACAAATTCCCTTGTCGTGTCTAGAGACCATGGGTGACAGGTCCACGGTTATTGTGGATTCTTGAGCAATCTGATATATCAACTCAGCCTCCGTCGCCTCTTCAAATTCTCCTCTCCTGTTCCGAGGGTGCAAGAGATTAAAGAGGTGTTGAAGGAGGCAGATTTAATACCGGGGCTATGCAAGCATTGAGAACACCCTCAGACTAAGACACCTGTATGAGGGACCAGGGCTACTGGTCAGAATTCAAGTTTTGAAGGTCTGCAATCTGGAAATCATTTTTTCCTCTATGTAGAAATTAGTATTAAAATGGAAATTCTATAACAGGGGGTGTGCAATTATGCATGCCTCGTGGATGTAAATGCACCAATTAGAGTCACTTAAGGGGAGACTCATCATGGTGCGGTAAAAGTTCTCCTCTTGCCACACCTTGTTGCCCTGTGATATCCCAGTACCAGTGGCATAGTAAATGGAGGGGGACAGGGTGGCGGTCTTCCCCGGGCGCCGGCATCCATCCTTCTCTCTGCCCCCCCCCCCCCCCGGCTCCTTCCTGACCCCCACTGCCGCGTGCATGCACCCTTTCCCTTCCCTTGTACCTCTTTCATTTTCCCGGTGTGAGCAGTTTCATAAGGCTTGATGCCCGCGTCGGTATTGGCTCTCTCTGATGTCATTTTCGGGTGCCATGCCTAGGGAGAGCCAACACAACGCAGGCAGCAAGTTTGTGATGCTCCCCCAGAATGTTGGATATCATCAAGAAGGGTATTACGACCAGAACGAAGGAAGTTATCATGCCGCTGTATCGAGCGATGGTGCGCCCGCATCTGGAGTACTGTGTCCAGTACTGGTCGCCGTACCTGAAGAAGGATATGGCGATACTTGAGAGGGTCCAGAGAAGAGCTACACATATGATAAAGGGTATGGAAAACCTTTCATATGCAGACAGGCTAGACAGACTGGGGCTCTTCTCCCTGGAGAAGCGGAGACTCAGAGGGGACATGATAGAAACATATAAGATCATGAAGGGCATTGAGAATGTGGAGAGGGACAGATTCTTCAGCCTGTGGGGAACTACAAGAACAAGGGGGCACTCAGAGAAACTAAAAGGGGATAGTTTTAGAACCAATGCCAGGAAGTACTTCTTCACTCAGAGGGTGGTGGATACCTGGAATGCACTTCCGGAGGGAGTGATAGGACAGAGTACTTTACAGGGTTTCAAAGAGGAATTGGATAAATTCTTGAAAGAAAAAGTTATTGAAGGATATAGATAGGGAAGATATAGGATAAAGAAGGATACAGTTAGAAGGATATAGATAAGGAAGGACAAAAGGGATGGAAGGATATAAAGGATCACTTACAGGTCATGGAGCTGATGGGCCACCGCGGGAGCGGACTACTGGGCACGATGGACCTCTGGTCTGACCCAGCGGAGGCAAATTCTTATGTTCTTATGCTGTTCATGCTGGGAAAATTTAAAGAGGTGCAGGGGAAGGGAAGAAGGGAACGGCAGGGGGGTTGGAGAGGAGTGAGGGCGGGGGACAAGAGGGCGGGGGAGAGGTGCCATTCACTATCGCTTTGCCACTGCCCAGAACCACAGGTTGCTGAATCCCATCTTATAGAAATAATGCCGCTAGTGTGCCACCTTACAACCAGTGTTACTCCTGTGGCTCAGAAGCATCAGGCTGTACAAAGCCATGGCCTGATGCTCCCGGGCTGTAGGGATGAATTCCATTCCTGAGACACAACCCTCAATATATTGACCCTCCTGCACCCTCCTGGCTCCAACCTTCCCGTGTAGTGCCCCCCCCCCACACCACCAACCCACCTAGTGGCTACCTAAAAAATTCCTTGGTGGTTCGGGGAGGGGTAAGTCCAGGTGGGTCATCCAGGAGTGATGCCCATGAAACTGCCACTAAGGGCACCATTTTGATTGTGGTCAGGAGTGATTGGGCATCGCTTCAGACTAACCTCCCCTAGACCCCACGGGGCCCCTCCTGGACTTCCCTGACGCCAGTAAACTTGCCTGGACCACCATGGAACTTTGAAGTAGCCACTAGGTGGGTTGGGGGGGATCAGGGGGCCCATACTTGGGAGGGGGTTGGAGCAGGAGGCCAGTACATGGAGAAATTGGGTCCAGGGGGAATTCATCCCTGTACCCCGGGAGCATCAGACCATGGCTTTGTGTGGCCTGAAGCTCCTGGATAGTAAAATTATCGTTGTTTTTGGACCCCAATGAGACTTGCAAGTCATGTTAGGCAATTTGCTTAGTAATAAGATGCAAAACATGTATTTGCATATTTTGCATCTCATCACATAGTAACATGCAGCGACTTAAATATCACAATGCTAGTTTTGGACCTGCAACATTAGTGCTGTTTAAGTCACGGTAAGGGTCATTTACTGCAACTTAAAGCTCTAATGCTACTTAATGAATTCCCCCCTTAAGTACTGTAGAAAAGGCATGCTACCTTATAGAATATGTATGCATTCTCCCAAAAATGCTCCCTCAAGCAACTCACGATTTCGCTTATTCATGGTTTTTAGCATGGTGGCTCCTCCCCCCAAAATTATATCATCCATGAGTCAGGGGGAGCACGAGGCCGAGAAAGAGTGCAAGGGAAAGGGCTGGAATAATTACCAAGCGCGTGTGGACTGAGATCTGAACTGAGGGACAGGGAACGGGCGGGGAGCCTTCCACTTACCCAGTTCTCACGGGAAGAGGTGGACACTGCGGCGGCGGCTCTCCTAAAAGCCAGGCCTGGGGCGCGCGGGCTGAGCGGACCCGGAGCTTGGCGCTCTGCCTCATTGTCCATCTCGGTTTGCGTGGGCTAGAGGCAATGGCAGAAATAGAGGGGGGGGAGGGAGCTGAGCCAGAGCTTGAGCTAGGAGCGCGCACGCCACCGCCTTAAAGGATGAGTGGGCTCTGTGTGCATTTGGGCCTGCTCCATTGCCCTGGACTTTTTGACACATTCGGTCGTTGGGGAAGTCTGGACGCTGGGGAAGTCTGACCCCCGGTTCTGCGGAGGTTCCCTCCCGGTGTGCACGAGGAAGATGTGTTGCTGCAGATCTAGTAGCAATGTGTGCAAACATAGCTCTTATTTATTGTTTTTGCAGTGCAGATTGAAAGTTATTTGCGGTTTCATCATATTCCCGAGGGTTTTTAATAGAAAACCACAAATAACTTATGAAGAAGTTATTTGCGGGTCTGTTCATCCCCAATCACCGTGAATACAGAGGGAGAAGTGTAGTTCATTTGGGAGCATAAGTGCTAGGGGACCTATGGCACATCAGGGGCTTGGAGTCACGCACATAGCTTACAGCAGTGGTTCCCAACCCTGTCCTGGAGGAACACCAGGCCAATTGGGTTTTCAGGCTAGCCCTAATGAATATGCATGAAGCAAATTTGCATGCCTATCACTTCCATCATATGCAAATCTCTCTCATGCATATTCATTAGGGCTAGCCTGAAAACCCGATTGGCCTGGTGTTCCTCCAGGACAGGGTTGGGAATCACTGGCTTACAGAATACAATAATAAATTATATATACACCACATGGCATACACAGGCCTGCTAAATAGCACCAACCATAGACCTAGTGTGAGTCGTTACTGCTGACGAGCTAGTATTCCATAATAGAATCTTGGTACCGAGAATCCAAGTTACTATGGGGTCCGTTTACTAAGGCACACTAAAGATTAGCAGGCCATAGAATATAATGGATGCCTTAGCATTTAGCGTGTGTTAAATCAGTTAGCGCGCCTCAGTAAAAAGACCCCTGTATTCTCTAGGATTTATAAACTGCTAAATCCCAACAGGTTCAAAGCGGTGTACAATCAGAGCCCACACCTAAGCGAAAATTATACAAAGCGTAAAATTTCTGAAATAAATATCCTTTCAAATTTATACAAAAAAAGAAAAATAGGAGTGTTGTGGGTTTCAACATCAACTCCATCTTATATACAAAAGAGCTAGCAAAAACGTTCTTTAAATGTACGCCTTTGAAGCTTGGGAAACCTAATAGATGATGATTGATTGTTCAAAATCTTTTCCTAGGATCTGGCAGTATAATGAACTCTGTTTAACATCAAGGTATCTGGCCAAAAATTATTTAATGTGCAAAACATGCCACCTTACCAGCTTAAACATTACTCTCGCTTCGAAAGGAAGCCAGTGTAGCTTCATCAAATGGAGTAGCTCTCTCCGATTTCCTAGAGCCATAAATCAATTTAGCAGCAGTATTTTATACGAGTTGAATTTTTCTCATTAATTTAGTCGAGGTACGGAACTGCCTCATAAGATGCTCAGCGTCAATATTGTAGACTTTGGGCTCCTTTTATCAAGCTGCGCTAGCGGGCTTAGCGCGCGCGACTTTTAATCACGCGCTAACTCCCGCGCTGGCCCCAAAACTACCGCCTGCTCAAGGCAGGCGTCAGTGGCTAGCGCGGCCGGCGGTTTAATGAGCGCTATTACGTGCATTAAACCGCTAGCGCGGCTTGATAAAAGGAGCCCTTTGCTCAGTTCCTTAACTGGTAATGCAGATGGCTCCAGAGGCCGCATTAACAACAAGTTTCAAGTTTCAAGTTTCAAGTTTATTGATTTTTGATATCCCGATCATAAAACAAATATCTGACCGGTTAACAATTTAAGAAAACAAGAAATTAATAAGGAGAAAAGTTAGAACTAGTTAATAGTGTATTGGAAAAATTTATAAAAAACACATTAGACATATACTGACAAACGTGACTGTGAGGAAAGTTGGGAAGGAGGGAAAAAGTTACATAATATTTGAGGAAATGAGATAGAGGGAAGGGATAGAACATGAAGGACAAGGGTGCATGGTATAAATGATATGCGCAGAAATAAAAAGATATTTTTTGAAAAGGATGAGTAGGTAAGTGGATATAAAAGATTAGGATTTATTGAAGGCATCCTTGAATAGGAAAGTTTTAAGATTAGTTTTAAATTTAGGTAAATGAATTTCGTCTCGAAGAGATTGAGGGAGAGAATTCCATAGTGTAGGGGCTGTTATAGCAAAATTTGTTTTCCTAGTATAGTAAGATTCTTTTATGGAGGGAATGAAAAGGAGTTTTTGGTCAGCAGATCGTAAGGTACGGGGAGAACTTTGGGGTATTAGTAATTTGTCCAGAAATAAAGGCAGATGTGAAAGTTTGATTTTAAAAGAAAGCAGTAAAATTTTATAAGTTATACGGTATGTAACCGGGAGCCAATGAGCTTCCTTAAGGAGCGGAGTAACGTGCTCGAATTTTCCCGTCTGGTAAATGAGTTTAATTGCGGTATTTTGTACTATCTGTAAACGGCGGATTTCTTTTTGGGGTAGTCCATTTAGTAATGAATTGCAATAGTCTAGATGAGAAATGACCAGAGAATGAATAAGGATAGTGATCGAATCAGTATTTAAGGTGGAAATAAGTGAACGAATGATACGAAGTTTAAAGAAGCATGTTTTTACAACTGTACTTATGTGATCATGGAAAGTGAGATCTCTATCTAGAGTAACACCCAGTAGTTTTATTTTAGTGTCCATAAGTAGGGGCGTGGATTTGATGTAGATTGTTCCTGGTAATGTTTCGGATTTTTTTTAATGGGAAGGAGTAAGCCACAAGATTTGGAAACATTAAGTGAAAGTTTATTAGAAAACAGCCAATCGCTTAGGATATTTAATTTAGTATTAAGGTCATTAATATCCGCAGAATTTGAAGTATTGATAGGATAAAGCAGCTGAATATCATCGGCGTAAGCGAAAATTGAAAATCCTAGCGATTGTGCCAGAGACAGAAGAGGGGATAGAAAAATGTTGAATAAGAGTGGGGATAGGATAGAGCCTTGAGGGACTCCAAAAGTTTGGGTTACAGGGGTAGAAGTTTGGTTATTTATGTGAACTTTGAAGTTGCGTTGATGAAAGTAAGATATAAACCAGTTAAGAGCGGGACCTGTGATGTTGCAGTCAGCTAATCTAGATAGAAGTAAAGAGTGGTCAATGGTGTCAAAAGCTGCAGATAAATCAAGAGAGATTAATATAACCGATTTTAGATGATCATGAGAGTATTGTATAGTAGAAATGAGACCCAGTAATGATAATTCAGTAGAGTGAGAAGTTCGAAAGCCAGTCTGATAAGGATGTAAGGCATGAGTTTGATCAAAGAAATCTGACAGTTGAGAGTGAATCACTTTTTCTATAAGTTTAGAAATAAAAGGCAAGTTGGCAATGGGACGGTAATTGTTGGGTAAAGAAGGATCAGTGTTGTATTGTTTTAGCTTTGGAAGAACTAAAGCAGATTTCCATGCGGTAGGGACACAACAGTCAGAAAAGGATTTGGAAATCAATTCCCTTATATACGGTCCAAAGAAAGAGAAAAATCTTTTTATAAGATGAGGAGGGAAACTTTCAGTAATATTATTAGGTAGATTTATGGATTGTAAAACCGTGGATAATTGTGTTAGTGATGGTACTTTAAAATTGGAAAAAGAACTGAGAGGTAGGAAAGTTAGATCATTATTAGTAGCGACGGTAAAAGCAGGGGGAGTGGGTCCAAGATTGGTACGAATAGTGGTGACTTTGTTGTTAAAGAATAAGGAGAGTTCGTTAGCAGATGGTAAATTTGTAGCAGGTGGAGGAAGTTTTTTTTTAGAATACTTTGAGAGAGATTGGGCAATACTGAAAAGAGTAGACGAATTACTAGAGGTAGAGATAAGTTTTGAATAGTAGTCCTTTTTTGTTTGTTGAATAGTCTTTTTATAGTAGGAAGCTTTTTCTTTATAAGAGAGAAGGTGAATGTTGGAACGAGATTTACGCCATTTGTTTTCTGCAGTCCGGACCTGTCGACGGAGGAGGATCAAGTTTTCATTAAACCAGGGTTGTTGTTTTCTTGAGGAAGTGTTGAGAGTGGGTTTATTTTGTTTGACAGAGGAGGGAGCTAATGAATCTAATAGGGTTTTCGTAGCTGTTTCCCAATTAGAGAGTTGTTCTGTAATTGGAAGGGAAGAGAAATCTGTCAGATTTAGAGTAAAAGAGGATTGTATAGCAGGAAGAGTTATATTATTTAGATTACGAGAAAAAGAGGAATTATGTGTCTTTTTAATGGGATTTAAGTGAGTTGGAATGTTTGTTTGCCAAATAATTAATGTATGATCTGACCATGGTACAGGTATGAATTCGAAAGTATGAAAGAAATGGGTCATGGTGGTTGGACAGAAAATCATGTCCAGAGTATTTCCTGCTGAATGAGTAGGTGTATGAATAAGAGGTGTTAGAGATAGATCAGCTATTGAAGTTAGGAGTTCAGAAGTATTAAAGTGATTCGGACAGTTAAAGTGAATATTAAAATCTCCAAGGATTATTGACTCAGGATAGGCGATATGGAAGTCAGTTAATGTTGAGATAAGAGATGAAAGAGAGGCTTTAGTTATTGGCGGGGGTAAATAGATAAGAAGAAAGTTGAGGGGAGAGGGGAGTTTAATAGAAAATTGGAAAGATTCAATAGGAGTTTGAGAAAAAAGGCTGGCAGTATTTACATGAATAGGAATTGAAACATGATGTATGATTGCTAGTCCGCCTCCCTTTTTGTTTGGGCGGGGTTGGAAGTATACTGTATAATTGGGTGGGCAAGCCTGAGTGATATAAGCATCATCTCCCGGAGTTAACCATATTTCTGTGAGACATAGAATTTGGAGGTTATGTTGTATGATAATATCATGGATTAAATGATGTTTATTTTTAATGGAGCGGACATTTATTAAACCTGACTTAAATGTAAGGGAATGGTGAAGTTGATTATTCCTTGAGTTGGAGGAGGAATGAAGTGGAATGGGGATGAGTTGTCTTGATTGAGGTTTGATGTAATGCTTACTAACTGTAGGGTCGATATAGCGACGGCCCCAAATGGTTGGGATTGAAGACATGTTGTTAGAGGTGGAGATTGAAGAAATATAAGGGACAAATTCTGAGCCAAACAGTATCAGGAAGAAAGAGAAAAAAAAAATATATAGTTTAGGAAGAATATTAAAGGGCCTGAAAAAAAGAGGCCCAGTGTGGGAGAGACATTAGGATGCTTCCTATCCAAGCAATTGTGAATTTAGGATTATGACGCCAGCAAATTTCCACCATGCAATGTTCTGTGCTACCGCACCTGGATTTTTGCAAGATCCTTCTGTGTGATCTTCCGAAGACGTCATTGAAGGCGTTGCAGGTGGCTCGGAATGCTGCAGCAAGAGCAATAGATGGTATCCTTCATAACGAGCATATTTCTCCACTACATGTTGAGCTCCATTGGCTCCCAGTGGTTTGGAGTATTCAGTTCAAGCTCGTGACACTAGTTTATAAGGCTTTACATCAGATTTTACCAAGAGTGGTGACAACTTTATTGGTGCCATATCTACTCCCACGTTCCTTGAGGTCTCATTCAAAGCAGTTAATGGCTATTCCTTCTTTGCATTCGTTCTCATGTTTTTTTGGAGTGGTGGGTCCTCAATTATGGAATGCTTTTCCCATTACTGATTGAAAGAACTCTTCTTTTAAACTTTTTTTTTTCGAAAGTGTTTGAAGGCTAATCTTTTTGAAAAATCATTTCAAAATTTATACTAGACATTCAAGTTTAATGTGTGAAGAAAGAATTGTATACACTATAGATCAGATTTAATTTTTCTTTTAGTATGTAAACTGATTGTTTTAAAATGTTTTATGTGTGATATGTTGGTTTTAATGTCAGGGTTTTATGTTTTGATTTTGCATGTTCTCTGTTACCCGCATAGATTTTCGGATATGCAGGATATAAATGTATTAAATAAATACATAAATAGCCTATTAAAATCTGGTTCTGATTCACATTAACCCACATACTTACCTCATGCTTGAACTACTACTGATGTCCATTCAGTCATGTCCGACTCTTGGATACTCTGTAGGCCAGTCCTTGCCATGCTTCTCTGTTTTCCTTGGCTTCTTTCAATTGCTTGATGATATCCAGCCAATGGGTCTTTGGATTCCCCTACCTCTTTTTACCACTGACCATTCTGACCTCCTTTTCTAGTGCTTGAACACACAAAATGCTCCCCCAAGCAATCTCCCAGCAATCTATAATGTGGTTGATTTCCTGACACACGCGTCTTTTTTCAGGGTTAATTTCTGTACACAACCATGTAACACTCTGCCCCTTACAGGTACGCCCTGCCCCTTCCCCAAAACACACGATTGCTCCCTACATGCCACATATACTCACTTTAAGTACTTGACCCCACTCCTGGGCTATCAGCCCAACCAACCAATCCCAACACCTCTGCTCCTCAAATTTGGCATCTACTACCAGCCCCGGTAAGGGAAGAAAAAAACCCTTGAAAAGTTAAAAGCAAAATTTTAAAACTACCTAATCAGGAACACCTTTAATTAATCTGATTTTGGAGTCCATCTGACATCTCCACTTGAAGTAGGCAAGCTTTGATTAATCTGGTTTTTCCCTTCTTTGTTCTCTTTCCTATACTAATTTGTAGTTCCGCCTTCCATTTCCCTCTTGTCAAAAGTATGTCTGTGATTCACCCCAAAATTGTTTGTCTCCACCATTTTTTATTGTTTATATCTTTGTAATCTATGAAAAAAATGATTACAGTATTTCCCCAAAATTCGTGAAGGTTACATTCCTGGAACCCCCGTGAATTTTGAAAAACTGCGAATACTGTAAATTACCCTGTACAGTACTTTCAACTCATCTCGAGATCACCCGCTCATTCCCTTCTCTGGGATCCCGCCCTCTTCTGAAGTTGCTTCCTGTTTCCAGGAAGATGGGACAGCTGTTGTGTCACAGGGGGCGGGCACCGGAGAAGGAGTGCTGTGGGATTATTGATGGGAAAGCTCAGGTATGAGATGGACAGTGAAAAAAGAGGGTGTCTGAAGGAGAGCTGGCGGATCATGTCCAGCGGTCCGGGAAGGAGACCAGGAAGCGATGGTGGACCATGGGGAGGGGAGAGTCCTCTTTAAATGTGCCTGCTTAGCCTTCAAGATCCTACATGGCGTCCTTCCTCCCGTTATCCCACTCTTTTGGAATTCCTCAAAACCACACTCCACCAGACCCTCCCAAAAACTGAAACTATCATTCCCCTCTATAAAAGGTATATCCCGCGCAGGAAAACTTGGAACATCTCTCCCCTTTAGAACCACAGAACTCTGGAACAACCTCTCATCCCCACTCAGAAACTCAAGCTCCTTCCAATCCTTCCGCAAACACTTGAAAACTTGGCTCTTTGAAAAAATCTAATCACCTCCCATTCTCCAGTATTCTGTCCCTCTCTCTCCTCTTAATCCCTCTCCTTTATCCTTCACTGTAGTTCCTTTCCTCTTAATTTTGTAAACCGTGCCGAGCTCTGCGCTTGCGGAGATGGCGCGGTATACAAACCTAAGGTTTAGTTTAGTTTAGTTTAGAGATCTGTCCCCCGAATCGTTGTACTCGAGTGAGGGCAGCCTAATGTGTGTGACTTGATATCTTTGTCTCCGTACATGGCAGTTATAAGTGGGATTCATTCGCGGCCAGGTTGGTAACGCTAGCACAGAAAAAAACCGCGAATTACTGAGTCCGTGAATTGCAAACCGCAAATTCGCGGGGGTATACTGCATATCAAATCCTAAATAAACTTGAAACTATTTTCCAGCAGGACTACCTGGATTTCATCCCATCTACTGATGACCCAGGAATATCTACTGGTCTGAAGGAGAAACATTTCCACCTGCATCTACAGGGCTCTTGATGTGTAAACAGTATTTTAGCTGAACCTGAATTTGGAAGAACTGCATCAGAGCTTCAGCTAACAATTAAAACTGTAAATTTTATTAGCATTTCCATGCTATCCATAGTGGTAGGATTCATGAGGAGGAGAGACGGACTTTTGCTTCTATTCTTATGTAGGGAATTAAGACTTAACCATTTTTAAAAAAACACTAAAATCGTTTTTTTTTTAAAGATGCATATGATTCTTAATATTTTATTACTCTTTTTTTTATCAATAAATATATATCCCCCTCCTATTTGTTTTTTCCTTGTTATTACTTTATCTTTACTGTCCAATTATTGTAATTTCTTCCCCATTTATCCTCACAATTCAATTATGTCTTTTTACCCCAACTAACATTTTATTATACGCATGTACTTTAGTATGTTAATTTTTTTATCTTTAACAAAATTCAGTTTAAATTGTCACTAATATTTAATTTGTATGTATTTAGATATTAATTTGTATGTATTAAGGTTTTGTACATCGCTTAGTGATTTAAAATAGGCGATTCATTAAGAATAATTAAACTTGAACTTGAACTTGTATAATGCACCAGAGATGTGAATAATACAGTTCAGAGCCTGTTGCCTCTGCTACATTGTATCTGGTTGCCTGAAAAAAGATGAGTTCAATAAACAGTTTGCTTATGGTTATTCCAGCAGGCCTCTAGGCTGTCACATGCTAGTGATTCCCCCTGATCCCCACCCTCTTCTCTTCTCATCCTTCCCTTTCTCTATTGAGTTCTACCCATCAATATTTTTTTTTATTCCATGTTCTACTAATGGTTGATTTATCTTATTTCCTTTCCCAGTTTTCACTTCTTTTTAAATCAAGTTTTCTTTATTTTTGATATACTGTTTAATATACAAGTATCTAAACAGTTAACAATAAAATAGAATAGAAAAATTAAAAAACTTAAAATAAAAACATGGCTAAGCTAAAAGGAGGGATGCACTTACACATATAGCAACATGATACGGAAGGGAAACAAGGGGAGAGGAGAATTATTAAATATATCAAAATGGAAAATAAAAAAAATAAAGGGAGGCAAAATGGGAAGGGAAGTACAATTGGATAAGGGGGGGGGGTCGCTTCAAAAGAAGTGTTTTGATTGTCAAAGAGGTTTTACGAAAGAGGAACAATAGTTGTGGACATCGGGGTTTACAAGGTATAGGCAGCTTTAAAAAGGAAAGTTTTGAGTTTGATTTTATCTAAAGAGTTTTCTAAGCGAAGATCAGCAGGAAGGGCATTCCACAAAATGGGAGCTGTAACAGAGAAAATGGATGTGCGAGGAATGTCGTAGAAGAGTTCTCTTATTGACGGGATGATGAGGAGATTTTGATTGCTAGATCGAAGAGTCCTACAGGATGTGTACGGAATTAGAAGATTATCAATAAAAGCTGGTTGGTGGGAATGTTTTGTTTTTAAAGTAAGTAGTAATATTTTGTAAGTAAGACGATGTGTAATGGGCAGCCAGTGGGCAGTACGGAGGAGAGGAGTAACGTGGTCAAATTTTTTTGCATGATAGATTAGTTTCACCGTGGTGTTTTGTATTAATTGGACCCGACAAATTTCTTTCTGGGTTATGCCTTGGCAGAGAGCATTACAGTAATCTAAGGTTGAAATGACAAGGGAATGAATCAGTATATTGATTGATGGAGCATCAAGTAGAGATGAGGCAGAGTGGATGAGTTGTAGTTTGTAAAAGCATTTTTGTGTTACGGCACTGATATGCTGGTGGAATGTAAGATCTTTATCGAGGATAACACCAAGGAGTTTAATATTGCTGTCTATTTGAATAGGAGTGGAATCGATGCTAATGGGAGCACAGAGAGGTTCATCTTTAGAGGTAGGGAACAGGACACTAGTAGTTTTGAGAATGTTAAGAGCCAGTTTATTTTGTTGGAGCCAGGAACTGATCTTGTCAGGTTTGAGGTTGATCTCATTTATTTCTTCAGGGGATGTAGAGTTTAATGGATGAAATAATTGAATGTCGTCAGCATAGGTGAATACTATGAAGCTGACAGATTGGGCTAAGGTGAGGATGGGGGTCAGGAAGATATGGAAAAGAAGGGGGGGAAAGGATAGAGCCCTGGGGGATTCCATAGGTCTGGGCAATCATAGAAGAAATAGTTTTATTGAAGCTAACTCTGTAATTTCTGTTATGAAGATAAGAGGAGAACCATTGTAGAGCAATGCTGGATATACCAATAGATTCAAGTCTGCAGAGACGAAGGGAATGATCGATGGTGTCAAAAGCGGATGTAAGGTCTACGGAGATTAGAATAGAAGATTGTATTTCCTTTTTGCTGTAAACTGTCTAGCAGCGCTCAGTGCAATTGGTGGTAGATAAAGCACTTGCAAATGACCAAATAAATAAATAAAACTTAATTCAGAACATCAACTTTTGGAGTGGACTGCCTTATTGCAAGACTGGAGAGCATGGCGAGAGAGAGAGAGAGAAAAAATGCCTATGACCTCCCAGAGGATTTTGGTCCAGCCCTGGCCCTAACCAAATAAATACTATTTACACAAGAAGATTATACACATTAGGTAACCGTCTACCATCTCTGAACCAAGTATCCCCAGAGGAAGGCGACGAAAATGGTAAGAGGTTTGAACCAAAAGAAGTATGAGAAGAGACTGAAAGACCTAAATATGTATACTCTGGAGGAGAGGAGGGACAGAGGAGATATGATACAGATGTTTAAATTCTTGAAAGGAATTAACATAGAACCAAATCTTTTCCAGAGAAGAAAAAATGGGCATAATTTGAGGTTACAGGGAGGAAGACTTAGGAGCAATTTTAGGAAATTCTTCTTCATGGAGAGGGTGGTAGATGCCTAGAATGCCCTCCCGAGGGAAGTGGTGGAGAGGAAAGCGGTAATGGAATTAAAAAAAGCATGGGATAAAAATAGAGGATCTGTAATTAGAAAATGAAGGATGTAAATTAAAGAACTGAGGCCGGTATTGGACAGACCTGCACGGTCTATGTTCCATATATGGTATTTTGGTGTAGGATGGGCTGGGGTGGGCATCAATGGGAACTCCACTAATATGGAACAGGAGGATGTTACTGGCCAGACTTTATGGTAGATGTCCTGCAAACAACGGGATGGTTGGATAGGCTGGAGTGAGCTTGGATGGCAACTTCAGCATTTGGAACCTAGAACAATACCGGACTTTACAGTCTATGGCCCAGAAATATCAAAGAAGAGACAAGTTAATCTAATCATGTAATTTTTTTTAATGCTTATCACTTATGGGCAGACTGGATGAACCGTTCAGGTCTTTATCTGCCATCATTTACTATGTTACTAAGGGCTCCTTTAACTAAGGCGCTATGCTTTTTAGCGCACGCTAAATATTAGCATGCTAGTGTATGGATGCGTTAGTGGTTAGCATGTGTGTAGATTTAGCGCGAGCTAAACACGCACTAAAATGCTTAGCGCACCTTAGCAAAACAGGGGGGTAAGTTATACAGTATATTCAGTTATAAATTATTACCCCATTTACAATCTAGTTGTATCTGAGAAGAAACTTCCCACTTGTCACAAACATCAGTTGGAGAAGCAAGATTAGAACCCTGATTCTCTCTGTTCCCTTCTCTAACCATTCTGATCAAAAGGCAATCCTAGAGTGGATGAGTAGAGAAGAGAAGAGTAGAGTAGAGTAACATAGAAACATAGAAACATAGAAATTGACGGCAGAAAAGGGCTATAGCCCATCGAGTCTGCCCATACCAATGACCCACTCCCTGATTCTTACTCTCCTAGAGATCCCACATGAATATCCCATTTCCTCTTGAAATCTAACACGCTGCTGGCCTCAATCACCCGCTGAGGCAGCTCGTTCCAATGATCGACCACCCTTTCGGTGAAGAAGTACTTCCTAGCATCACCCTGAAATTTCCCTCCCCTGATTTTCAGCGAGTGTCCTCTGGTTACCGAGGGCCCCGTAAGACTGAAGATATCATCTTTCACCACTATACGCCCAGTAATATACTTAAAGGTTTCAATCATGTCTCCTCTCTGTCTTCGCTCCTCCAATGAGTACATCCGCAGTTTTTTTAACCTTTCTTCATACGTGAGATCCCTGAGCCCCAAAACCATCCTGGTAGCCATTCTCGAGTAGAGAAGCTTCCAGGGACCATTTTATGCTTTAGCATTTTGACTGGTAAGCTTTTGACTAATTCTTCTCTGCGTCACCTAATTTTTAATGACCGACTGTAATCGCATCAACAATATTGCCCTCATCAATATAACAAAGTACAGTGGCAAGAAGACCTGTGCGAAAGTCTCCTTTTCCCCACTGGCTTTTCCCCAAAGAGCTAAATTTCCTGGTGGATACCTTTTGCAGCTGCATTATTTTAATCTTCCTGCTCCGTCAGTCACAGCAGATTGATACTAACACTTGTATCTCAGATTGTAGCTTTACGAGGCACAGGAGAGTTGGCTGCTTGAAGCAGAGAGTATCTCTTTATTGCTTATTGAAAGCTTCTATACCATTACTAATGGAAGGGGAGTCAATTCAGAGCAGTTTGCATGCGGTGGCATAAGCGAGGGTGAGAGGTGCCCCTCCCCCACCCTCATCATCAGCGCCACCCCTCCCAGGCTCCTTCCCTGGTCCTGCCTGCCATGCACACCCCCTTCCTCCATACCTCTAGTTGAAGTTGTTGCTCACAGCGGTCAACGACGTGCTCCTCGTGACCCCATCGGCTCTCCTTCTGATGTCACTTCCCATGCGCAGTACCCAGAAGTGACATCAGCAGGAGAGCCGACAGGGGAAGGGGGCATGCGTGTGGAGGGGAGGAATGGGAAGAGGCAGGGGGGGGCAGAGAGGAGGAGGGGTGGCAGCACCCCTAACAACATGGCACTTGGAACGGACCGCCACCCTTGCCCCCCTCCCCCTTACAATGTCAGTTTACATGAGCTTATGGAATGGTAACATAGTAAATGATGGCAGATAAAGACCTGAACGGTCCATCCAGTCTGCCCATTAGTTATACCATTGCAAATACATGATTAAATTAATTCTTCTCTTCTTTGATATTTCTGGGACATAGACTGTAAAGTCCACCTGGTATTGTCCTAGGTTCCAAATGATGCTGAAGTTGCCATCTAATCAAGCCATTGTGACATCACTGATGGTTGGCTCAAAGGTATTACTGGAATGAGGCATTATAACATCACAATCTCAGCTCTGGAATGTTGCTACTCTTTGGGTTTCTGCCAGGTAACATAGTAACATAGTAAATGACGGCAGATAAAGACCTGAACAGTCATAGAAACATAGAAACATAGAAATAGACGGCAGATAAGGGCCACGGCCCATCTAGTCTGCCCACCCTAATGACCCTCCCCTACCTTTACTTAGCGAATAGAACCCACGTGTCGATCCCATTTGGCCTTAAAATCAGGCACGCTGCTGGCCTCAATCACCTGCAGTAGAAGACTATTCCAACGATCAACCACCCTTTCAGTGAAAAATAATTTCCTGGTGTCACCTCATAGTTTCCCGCCTCTGATTTTCCACTGATGCCCTCTTGTTGCCGTGGGTCCCTTGAAAAAGAAGATATCTTCTTCCGCTTCGATGCGGCCTGTGAGATACTTGAATGTCTCGATCATATCCCCCCTCTCTCTGCGCTCCTCGAGCGAGTATAGCTGCAGTTTGTCTAACCGTTCTTCGTACGGGAGATCTTTGAGTCCCGAGACCATCCGGGTGGCCATTCTCTGAACTGACTCCAATCTCAGCACATCTTTGCGATAATGTGGCCTCCAGAATTGCACACAGTATTCCAGGTGGGGCCTCACCATGGATCTATACAATGGCATAATGACTTCCGGCTTACGGCTGACGAAACCCCTGCGTATGCAACCTAGGATCTGTCTTGCCTTGGATGAGGCCTGCTCCACCTGACTGGCAGCCTTCATGTCCTCACTGACGATCACCCCCAAGTCTCGTTCTGCTACCGTTCTTGTTAGGATCTCACCATTAAGGGTATAAGTCTTGTATGGATTATGGTTGCCTAGGTGCATGACTTTGCATTTTTTGGCATTGAAGCTAAGTTGCCAGGTCCTAAACCAGCGCTCCAGTAGGAGTAGGTCGTGCATCATGTTGTCGGGCATTGAATCTTCGTCCGTTGTGCATTTGCCCACTACATTACTTAGTTTGGCGTCATCAGCGAATAATGCTATTTTACCTCGAAGCCCTTCTGCCAAGTCTCTTATAAAGATGTTGAATAGGGTCGGGCCCAAGACCGAGCCCTGTGGCACTCCACTGATCACCTCCGTCATTTCTGAGGGGGTGCCTTTCACCACTACCCTTTGAAGCCTACCACCAAGCCAGTTCCTAACCCATTTCGTCAAAGTGTCACCTAATCCTATAGAACCTATCTTGCTCAGCAACCTGCGGTGTGGTACGCTATCGAATGCTTTGTTAAAGTCCAGGTACACGATGTCCAGGGACTCCCCAACATCCAGCTTCCCCGTCCATCCAGTCTGCCCATTAGTTATACCTATTAAAAATACATGATTAATTTAACTTGTCTCTTCTTTGATATTTCTGGGTCCTAGACTCTGAAGTCAACTGTTACAATACATGGGCTTCTGTAATGGTGTTACAATAAAGGGTTGGATTTTTTTTCTGTGGATTTATTTTTGTACAGATTCAGATGGTACTCACTGTTTTAGTATACAGATTATACACACTATCTTCCTCTATATATACAGAATATACACACTATCTTCCCATATATACACACTAGGGAATATTATAATCACCATATATATATATATATATATATATATATATATATATATATATATATATATATATATATATATATATTCATCTTACATTTTTATACCATATTACAGTGTTTCTCAACTCGGTCCTGGAGTACCCCCTTGCCGCCAAGTTTTCAGAATTTTCACATTGAATTTGCATAAACTTGATTTGCATACACTTCCTCCATTCTATGCAAATGTCTTTCATGCATATCCATTGTAGATATCTTGAAAACCTGACTGGCAAAGGGGTACTCCAGGACCGAGTTGAGAAACACTGCCATATTACACTCAATCTCATTTAAACCCACATAATTCTAGCATCGTGTACTATGTTCATTCTAGATTCATGCGTATTCTGATAATTGATTGATTATTTCTTTATTTTAGTTATTTTAGTTAATATATACTGCCTACTGCCTATGGCCTGGCTGCCCTGGGTAGCTTGTTATCAGAAGCTAAGTAGGGTCAGGCCTGGCTAGTACCTGGATGGGGCCCACTAGGGAATACCAGGTGCTGAAGGCTGAGGGGTCCCATGTTGGGCAGCAGCAAACACCGCACAGAAGGCAACAGCAAACCACTCTTGTACTCAGCCTTGAAACATCACAGGGGAGGATTCCTCGCTGTGCACGCAGCCATGGGTAGGGTTACCAGGCGTCCGGATTTCACTGGACGGCTTTTCCAAATCTGGCACTTTGTCCGGATTTTGAATAGCTTCCCCTCCCGAAATTGTGTCAGGCAAGAGGGCATCCGTGCATGCGCAGATGCCATGCAATGACATCATGCATGAGGGTGTGTGACATCATCGCGTTGCATCCACAGATGCTCTCTTGCCCGACAGAACAAGCAGCGGGGACGGGGCTAGGGCGGGTTTAGGGGCCGAACTGGGGCAATAATGGGGTGGGTCTAAGGGTCCAGATTTTACGAATGTGAAATCTGGCAACCCTAGCCATGGGTCGGTAGTTGACTCAAAGGCACATACTGCCTATTAATTGTCCAAACAGTTTACATTCTTGTTCTCTGTACTATATAGTTAGTTATTATTTTGGATATATCTGCTATGATTCACCCTGTTGTGTTCCTAGTGGAAGTAGCCAGCTATTTCCTCTGTGTTGCATTATTAATTCAAGTAGTCAGTGAAAAGGTCTTTATCCTTTTCTTGAACTTTCTGGCGCCCTTTTCTGGTTTTAATTCCTTTGCAAGGGAGTTCCACCATATTGGAGCCATCAACGAGCACATTCTTCTGCTGACACTTTTGTACTTAAGGTCTCTGAAGGAGGCTATTTCCAGTAGGTATTCTTCCAGTGTTTTTTCCGTAGCCCCATTCTCATCCTGGAGAAGTGGCTTTGCATACTCTTGACTGCAAGCATGCGCTGGCCTTTTACTTGAAGCGCATTGCTCCTCATAGGTCTGCTCCCCAGCTTTTCGTCTCTTTTGACCCTAATCGTTTGGGGCGCCCTGTTTCAAAGCGGACCATTTCTAACTGGTTGGCCGCTTGTATCTCCTTCTGTTACGCTCAGGCTGGTCGCTCCAGCCGGATCGAGTTACGGGGCACAAGGTCAGAGCGATGGCGGCGTCTATTGCTTTCCTCCGGTCGACCCCGGTGAAGGAAATCTGCAAGGCCGCAACGTGGTCCTCGGTTCATACATTCACCTCTTACTACTGTCTGGATACCCTTTCTAGGAACGACGGCCGGTTCGGCCAGTCAGTTTTGTGTAATCTGTTCTCCTAAATTGCCAACTCTCCCACCGTCCCATCCTGGTTAGCTTGGAGGTCACCCACATGTCGAGAATATGCTGCCTGCTTGTCCTTGGATAAAGCACAGTTACTTACCGTAACAGGTGTTATCCAGGGACAGCAGGCAGATATTCTCGCAAACCACCCACCTCCCCGTGGTTGGCTTCTTTGCTAGCTATCTGAACTGAGGCCACGCTGAGGAGACGCATGCCCTAGGTCGGGCGGGAGGGGCACGCTCGCATGTGCGGGTCAATTGCAAGCTTGAAGGTCTTCAAGCAAGTCTGCTAGAAGGCTCCATCAGTGACGTCACTCACATGTTGAGAATATCTGCCTGCTGTCCCTGGATAACACCTGTTACGGTAAGTAACTGTGCTTTATAACACTATAATAGCACCCCAGCACTTTATCAAAAATAGAATGTTTTCAAAAATGTTTCTAAAAAATAATAAATAAGTCTGATGAGGATGAACTTGCCATGAAATACCTCAACCGTGCATAGATAGGCTGGTGGTAGGCAAATACTGAAGACTTATAAAAAACACTATAAAAAAATAAGAACGTTAAATGTGTTGAAAATTTCACAGTTTGCCTTATACATATAGGGCTGCTTTTACTAAGGTGTGCTAGCATTTTTAGCGCACACACAAGATTAGTGCTAGCCAAAAAATTACTGCCTGCTTAAAAGGAGGCAATTTAGCGCGCGCTATTCCGTGCGTTAGGGCCTCAGCGTGGCCTCAGTTCAGATAGCTAGCATATTAACCAGTCCGTGGTTCTTCCGGTGTTTTTTCCAAAGCCCCATTCTCATCCTGGAGAAGTGGCTTTGCATACTCTTGACTGCAAGCTTGCGCTGGCTTTTTACTTGAAGCGCACTGTTCCTCATAGGTCTGCTCCCCAGCTTTTCGTCTCTTTTGACCCCAATCATTTGGGGCGCCCTGTTTCAAAGCGGACCATTTCTAACTGGTTGGCCGCTTGTATCTCCTTCTGTTACGCTCAGGCTGGTCTCTCCAGCCGGATCGAGTTACAAGGAGGCAGAGTGTGGCTCCTGATGCTGCATAGCACTCCAAGACGAAAAACGGGTCCACTTTTGATGGTAACATTGGCGATTGGACTCCTTCCAAGATGCCTCAAGAACATCCAGGACCGACTGAGACAACTGGAAAGAGGTCATCAATTATCGAGGAACCAAGCTGTTAAGTGAAGAGACTGCAGGTTGGGATGAAGTAGAGACCCCCGTCTCTGCTAAAGCAGCGAAGGAAAAACAGGAAGAAGAAGAGGCTCCCTGACACAAAGTTGCAGCAGAAGGGAGAACCACGGTTGTCTGGGCCACCGAGGAGCAATAAGAATCATGGTGGCATGAGTGGACTTAAGCATGACAAGAGTGTTCAGGATCAGAGGGAATGGAGGGAATGCATACAGAAAAAGGTTCGTCCAGTCCAGATGGAAGGCATCCGCCTTGCTCCGGTGCGGGTGTAGACCCTGGAGCAGAAATGAGGCAACTTGTGATTGAGGGGGGACGTAAACAGATCGACATCCGGAGTCCCCCACCGAGCAAACACCTGATGCAGAGTCGAGGAATGGAGAGACCATTCGTGAGGCTGTAGAAGGCGGCTCAACTTGTCCACCAGACAGTTCTGGTGGCCCTGAATATAGACCACCCTGAGAAAGATGTTGCGGCGGATTGCCCAATCCCAGAGCCGCATCACCTCATGGCACAGGGAGAGAGATCCCATACCTCCCTGTTTGTTGATATAATACATGGCGACCTGGTTGTCCATGCGGACCAGCACGACACTGTTGAGAAGCAGATGACGGAAAGCCTTGAGAGTGTTGAACACCGCTCTGAGCTCCAGCAGACTGATGTGACATAGACGGTCCGCACTGGACCAAAGTCCCTGGGTGCGAAGACCGTCCAGATGCGCCTCCTAAGCATAGGCCGATGAGTCCATCATGAGAACCCTCTGCGCAGGAGGAGCGTGAAACAGAAAACCTCTGGAAAGATTGGTAGAGAGCATCCACCAACGGAGAGACTGTTTCAACAAATGAGTCACCACAATGTGTTGAGACACCAGATCTCGATCCTGGCTCCACTGAGACACCAGAGTCCACCGAGGAATGCGGAGGTTAAGTCTGGCAAAAGGAGTCACGTGAACCGTGGAGGCCATGTGACCAAGCAGGACCATCATGAGACGGACCGGGACCGAGGACAGGAGAGCCACCTTTCGACAAAGATGGATAAGGGCCTCCTGATGAGGTTGAGGCAAGAAGGAGCGAAGACGACACGTGTTCAGTACCGCCTTGATATCTGAAACAAACCGGGTAAAGGAGGTACGAGAAGAAGACTCATCCTCCGGAGGTGAGGAAGACCTAGATCTCGGGGCAGCCGAGAAAGAGAGGGAGACTTCCCTGGAATAATAAGCGGGGGCCTCCAAGTCCTGAGCTCAGGACACCGAGGAGGCTCTGCTACACTCCCACAGGGGCGTCGAAGAACGGCCCCACTGCAGACGAATCAGGGAGGACCCCGGCATCTGAGGAACCACCATCCGAAGCTTCGGAGATGTAGGCATGCAGGAGGAGTCCCCGTGCAGCCAAGGGTCGGTGCCCCCGGGCGAGACCACAAGGAGCCCCGAGGAACGAGCATATGGGGTCCTGCTTCGACAAGGCAGCGAAGTCCTCTGCCGCTTCGAAGGGACAGGCTTCGAAGAAGAGGAAGGCACAGTGTGAGGTCCTGCCCCGAACACCCGTTAAGTCTCAGGCCTCGAATCAGGTGAAGAAGAATCGCTCGAGGGCAACCTGCGAGACTTGAGGGACTGATCCCGAGCAGCCGTGGGGAAATGCCCAAACTGGTCAGATGGAGGCCGGGCCGAGGCCGGAGCTAGTTGACCCAGAACTGAGGAAATCTGCATCGTAAGGATAGCCTTAAGCATGTCCTCGAACACAGGCACCGAAACCATAGGATGCTGGAGTTGAGGTGCAGCAGTGCGTTCCTTCGGGAGCGACCTCAAGGAAGAGTATTCCCTATATGAGGAGGCATGCTTCGAATGATGTCTCGACAAGGCCGAAGATGCGGCACTTGCAAGAGACTCCGAGGTTAGCTTCTTCACCGGCACACCTGAGCAGGGAAGCGGAGACTTATCCAAAGCCGAGGCGGCAGGCAGAGCTGGGGTCAACGTCTTCGAGGTCAAGGGCGACTTCATCGAGGTCGAGGCCTTCGAAGCCGAGGCCCCGACAACCAGGGCTGAGGCTGAGGTCGACCCCCTCGGGTTCCATGGGGCCAAAAAGTTGAAGAATCTTGGCCACACGCCGATGAAGAGCCCGCGGTTGGAAGGTGGCACAAGGTGGGCAAGACTCGGCTCGATGTACAGCACCCAGGCACTCCACACACCAACGATGGGGGTCGGTGATGGAGATCACCCAGTTGCACTTAGTGCAGTTCTTAAACCCGATCAGAGGCCGGGACATAGGACAAAATACAGCCGTGGCCTCGCGAGGCCAGGTGGCCTGACAAAAACCAATCACCCGATCGGAAAAAAGAAATAGGAAGGAACTTGTACAAAACAAAGATGCGCAGCACAGCGACTCACCCGAAAACAAAAGAAGCAAGCCGCGGTGCAAAGAGGCATTACGAATTCACACAGAGCAAGGGAGGGCTTCTGGCTCCACGGAAAACTTAGAACTGAGGACAAGCTGAGACGCATGCCCTGAGTCAGGCGGGAGGGACACTTGCGCATGCGTGGTACATTCGCAAGCTTGTAGGTCTTCAAGCAAGTCTGCTTACGAAAACGTCCACTAGGGGGCTCCGTCGGTGACATCATCCACATGTAGAGAATATGCTGCCTGCTTGTCCTGGGATAAATAATGCTATTAGATACTTAAAAACTTTTTTCAGTTGTACTTAGCTTTTGCTACTTGTGTAACTTTTCTGTAGTAGCGTCGGGTAGGGACCTCTCTACTCCGACATGTTTCGCCAATAGGCTTTATCAAGAAGAGATCCCCTAAAGAGATAAATAAAATAGAGACCTCTTCTTGATAAAGCCTATTGGCGAAACATGTCAGAGTAGACAGGTCCCTACCTGACGCTACTACAGAAAGTTACACAAGTAGCAAAAGCTAAGCACAATTGAAAAAAGTTTTTAAGTATCTAGTAGCATTATTTATAACACTATAATAGCATTATTTATAACACCTCAGCCGTGAATTGATAGGCTGGTGGTAGGCAAATACTGAAGACGTATAAAAAAGCACTATAAAAGAATAAGAACATTCAATACATCTAAGTTTAGGTCTAGCCATACTCCTATGTTTCTCACCCCCTCCGTGGATGATTTTATGGCATTGCCGTTCAGGGTTAGTTGGTATCTTGGGCTATTTCCTCCCCATGTTAATTACTAGTTCTGTTCTTTCCTTGTTCGCTATTAGTCCATTTATTTGGAACCACCTGAAGATTTTCTTTAGGCCTGTCTTGATCCTCTGTTTAGTGTTTGAATCTTGTTTCTTCAGTTGTATGATCAGTTAGATGTCATCTGCATATATTCTTGAGATCTAGTATATATATTAATTAATTTTCTCAGGTTAAATATTGAATTTATGCCGTTTTGATCATATATGTAGCATTCTCATTTCAATTTTCTGATGAATTTCCCTAGTGGTTGGAGGAAGATGTTACACCCCCTCACAGTTACTCAGATCGAATGATCATTTATTATCATTCCTTCTCTGAAAGTTATTAATATAAGGCATCAAAACATTTTTTCCGTCACAGCACTCCAATTATGGAATTCTCTACCAGCTCACCTAAAGGAAAAAAGTTCTCGCGATCATTTTAAGGGTAACTTAAAATATTTTTTATTTAAAGATTCCTTTGATTTATAACTCCTTGAAGCAGGACCCGTTGAGTACCAATTAGACATCCATCTCCTTCTCATCCCATCTTTTTATCTTTATTTCCTAGCCCCATCCACAATGCTTTTTCCTTTTTTGTTTTCTATCCTATCACAATGTACTTCTCCCCTTCTCACCTATTGGTTCTGTTTGTCTGTCTGTTCTTAGTTTGAGATGTTATCAAAATTGTTTGTTCGTCCCAACATTTGTAACTTTTTAATTTTGTACATCGCTTAGAAGCCTGATAAGCAATTTAATCAAATTTTAAATAAAACTTGGAAAAACATGGGCATGGGCAGCATGGGCAAATCCTTGTGGTACCCCTATATCTGTTTCTATCCAGTTGCTTCTATTGCCCTGCCATGCTACTCTCATTAGTCTTTTGGATAGAAAGGACTCTATCCATGCCATGACTTTTCCTTTGAGGCCTAATTCCATGCATCTTGATTTTAGCAGTGTGTGTTGCACTAGGCTGAAGACTGCTGAGAAGTCTAGGAACCCCAGCAACATGTCTTCTCCTTTAGCATGGTGTTTGAGGACCAAGTTTCATTGTAGACATGTGAGGGAGTCGGGAATTCTCCCTCACAGGTGATGTTATTTCTGTGGACGGCAGAGGGTGCTGGCCAATTAGTGGGTAAACTACAGGATCCAGGATGCATTGAGCTCTGTAGCTCAGAACTCAACCTTCATCCAGCAGGTGGCGCTAAACAACATGAAAAGGTTACCCTGCTGAGTCATGGGGGTGGAACCCAGGCAGGGAAAGCTATATATGTCCAGTTTGGGATTCATTCTGGGAGGTCCCCTTGAAAGGGTACGACCCTCCACGAAAAGACTTTCCTGAGCAGAGAAGGCTCAGAAGCCATGGGTTAAGGAGAACCCCAGGGGAAGCAGAGAAGACTGGACAGTTTTGCTTGGAAGAGATGGTATTGTGAGTGTTGTGGTGTTTCCATGGCTGAGGTAAGCCAACTTATTATTCTGAGAACTGTATAATATGTTTATGGGTCAAAGGAGTTGAACTGAGAGTGATTTTCCTCCCTGGTCTATGAAAGAACAGACTTAGGTCTTGTACACCAATAAAAGTGTTCATTATAGCTTCCAAGATTGTTTAGAAGTGTATGTGTGTGTGAATATAGAGAGGGATGTTAGAAAACCTGGCCCGGAGCACTGCAGGTCTTGGTAATGTGACGGGAAAATGACCGCTCAGCTCGTCACCAATGGTGGCACTTTGGGGATTTTTTTTTTTTTTTTCTTCTGAAACAAAAGAGACAACCCACAAACCTCCAGAGACTGAGGTCCTCAGTTACAGAGAGTTAGTTTTTTGTGTGGAACAGCCCAAGGAGACAAGCCCCGGCTGGAGTCAGTAAGGGAATTTATAAGAGGTAATTAGAAGCTGGGAAAGCAGGAGTTCTTTTCTGTTCTGTTATTTTGAGTCACGGAAAAGTAGGGGTTGAGCCACAAACAGTACTGATAGGCTTAATTAAGCTGCTGCTTACACCTGACCAGCAGGCAGCCTGTGTGTAAAGCAGAGCAGAGAGAACGCCACTCTGATTGACTCACTGATTTGCAGCTGAGGGTTCCCTAAGCAATGTTCCCTAAGGTGTTCCCTAAGCAAGGTAGAGCAAGGCACAGTGTTGACTGCTGAGGAGAAGAAAAATAAAACAAAACCCTGGGTTGGAGTAGCCAGAGCAACTCTTGGAAGGTGTTTGGGAAACTGTTGTACAAGTTCTGCTTTTAACCAATAGAAACATAATGGCAGACAAAGGCCAAATGGCCCATCCAGTCTGCCCATCCGCAGTAACCATTATCTCTTCCTTTCTCTAAGAGATCCCACGTGCCTATCCCAGGCTTTCTTGAATTCACACACAGTCTCTGTCTCCACCACCTCTTCTGGGAGACTGTTCCAAGCATCTACCACCCTTTCCTTAAATTACTTCGAAGCCTATCACCTCTTAACTTCATCTTATGCCCTCTTTCAACGGAAAGAGACTCAACTCATGCACATTTACATTACGTAGGTATTTAAACATCTCTATCATCTCTCCCCTCTCCTGCCTTTCCTCCAAAATATACAAATTGAGGTCTTTAAGTCTGTCCCCATATACTTTACGATGAAGACCACATACCATTTTAGTAGCCTTCCTCTGGACCGACTCCATCCTGTTTTATATCTTTTTGAAGATGTGGCCTCCAGAATTGTACACAATATTCTAAATGAGGTCTCATCACAGTCTTACACAGGGACATCAATACCTCCTTTTTCCTATTGGCCATACTTCTTCCTATGCCCCCTAGTATCCTTCTAGCTTTCAATATCACCTTTTCAACCTGTTTGGCCACCTTAAGATCATCATATAAAATCACACCCAAGCCCCTCTCTTCTTCACCCCCTAAACTGTACCGTTCCCTCGGGGTTTTGCAGCCCATATGCATGACCTTGCATGTCTTAGCATTCACTTTTAGCTGCCACGTTTCAGATCGTTCTTCAAGCTTCGTCAGGATTTTCTTCATGTTGTTCACACCATCCTGGGTGTCTACTCTATTGCAGATTTTGGTATCATCTGCAAAGAGGCAAATCTTAACCGACAGCCCTTCAGCAATATCGTTTATAAAAATGTTAAAAAGAACAGGCCCAAGAAGAAAACCTTGAGGCACACCACTGGTAACATCCTTTTCCTCAGAGCATTGTTCTAGAGATCCCTTCTTATACAGAGTTATATGCTTCTATTGTAGGGAGTCAGGTCAAAAGCGCGCCAGGACAAAGGCGCGAGCAGACAATTGAGCGCAGCGTGGAGGCGCGCGCTGAAGAAAATGACTGTTTTTAGGGCTCCGACGGGGGGGGGGGGGCGTGGGGGGGGAATCCCTCCCACTTTACTTAATACAGATCGCGCCGCGTTGTGGTGGCATTGTGAGGGGTTTGGGGGGTTGTAACCCCCCACATTTTACTGAAAACTTCACTTTTTCCCTGTTTTTAGGGAAAAAGTTAAATGTGGGGGGTTACAAACCCCCCACAACGCCGGCGCGATTTGTATTAAGTAAACTGGGGGTGCTCCCCAACAAAACCCCCCGTCGGAGCCCCTAAAAATAGTAATTTTCTTCGGCGTACACCTCCGTCTTGCGCTCAGTTGTCGGCGCACACCTTTGTCTTCCGCGTTGTTGTCTATGAACCCTATTGTAGTGTGTATAGGCTAAATTTGCATACAGTCAGCCAGAATTATTATAATCTTATGGTAAACAGCTTAGCATCCCGATTATAAGCAGCAAGCAGTCCATTTAGCATTTTCCACGTACCAGCAAGCAGTTTATTTAAGTTATTCTAGCATACCTGTATACTTACATGCTGCAACAGTAAATTTGAGCTGGTGGCCTACAAGCAGCAAGTGGTTCTTTTACTAGGCAAGCTGTAGCAGTTTTGGTGGAAGAGCTAGACCAATGGTCACATTTTGGATTTGTAGGTTTGGAGGGCCGCAAGAAAAAATAGTTAATGACTTATTAAAGAAATGACAATTTTGCACGAGGAAAAACTCTTTAGTTTATAAATCTTTCCTTTAACTGTTAAAGGAAAGATTTCTAAACTATAGAGTTTTTCCTCATGCAAAATTATCATTTCTTTAATAAGACATTAACTATATTGTCTGCAGCCCTCCAAGTACCCTATTTTTTTCTGCAGCCCTCAAAGTTAAAGTTTAACATCTTTCCTTTCTCAGAACTGACACATTTCAATCACTATATCAAAAATAAAATCATTTTCCCTACCTTTGTTGTCTGGTGACTCTTTTTTTTTCTGTGCTTTTAACTATGTTTCCAGGGCCTTGTCCTTTGACTGTTTTACTCTCCATCTTCACTTTCTGCCTTGCGTCAATCTTTGGCATTAACTTAACATTCAATTTTTCCATTTTTCTGCTTTCTTCTCAAAATCTGCGTTTCCATGTCTTACCTTCCCTTCCTATCTCTCTCTCATTCCCTCCCTATTTTCATGGTCTGACATCTCTCTCCTTCCCCTCCCCTCCCCCCCCCCCCCGTGTAACATTTCTCTTTCCCTTCCTCCTTTTTGCCCCCTGCAGTCCATATCTAACGTGACCATTTATTTTTTTCATCAAAACGGGACATCTATTAATATTCAGTCCCACCCCAGCCCCGCCCCCAATCCCACCCTAGCCCCACCCCCAATTTCTTCCATTCATTTTTCATGTACACACAATATCTTATTATTTCATAATGGTAACCATAAAATTTAAAAAAAACCACAAAGCACCCTATATGCAGAGAAAATGTTAATTATTTATATTTGGGGGGTTTTCAATGATGTCACTTCAGTAACTATAAAAAAATAGACAAATATAGTATAAAATATAGACAGCAGATATAAATTCTCAAAACTGACACATTTTTATCATTAAATTGAAAATAAAAAATTTTTTCCTACCTTTGCTGTCTGGTGATTTCATGAGTCTCTGGTTGCGTTTCCCTCTGACTGTGCATCCTATCTTTCATTTCTTTCTGCACTCAGGCCCAACAATTGTCCCTTTCTATTCCCTCCCTCCTTCCTTCCTATGTCCTTAGTGCCCTCAGCGCCTCCTTCCTATGTCCTTAGTGCCCCCAGCGCCTCCTTCCTATGTCCTTAGTGCCCCCAGATCCAGTCTCAGTTCTCCTTTGTACCTTTGTTCCAGGTCTCCCTTTCTCTCTCTCCCTCCTCTGTTATGATCTTGCCTCTCTCTGCTCTTCCTCAGGGGCTCTCCCCCTCTGTCTGCACCTCTCAAAGTTCTGCTTCTGCCTCCTGTATTTCCCCTTTGGTCCAGGCCTTTATCTCTCTAGTCTTTCTTCTACTTACAACCCCCCCCCCCCTTCTCTGCCGTTTTCTCTCCTTCCTTCATCCCTCCTTCCTATGTCCCCTCACTGCTTCCAGCCTTTGTCCCACCCCCTCCCATAAAGCCTGCCGGCCTACCTCCCCAAAGCCAGCCTTCCCCAAAGCCAGTCTGCCTATCTATCTACCCCAGAGCTAGCCTGCCTGCCTCCCCCAGAGCCAGCCTTCCTGCCTCCCCCAGAGCCAGCCTGCCTGTTTCCCCCAAAGTCAGCCAGTCTGCCTGCCTACCTCACCCAGAGCCAGCCAGCCTACCTGCCTCCCCCAGAGCCTGCCTACCTACCTCCCTCGATCAGAGCTAGCCAGCCTGCCTGCCTCCCCCAAAGCCTGCCTACCTACCTCCCTCCCCCAGAGCCAGCCAGCCAGCCTGCCTGCCTACTTCCCCCAAAACCTGCCTACCTCCCTCCCTCCCCCAGAGCCAGCCAGCCAGCCTGCCTGCCTGCCTACCTCCTCTCCCCCCCTACCACGGAAAACAAAAGCTTCCCTCCAAGCCCGATTTAGGTCCACTGCCGCTGCTCCTCTGCTGCAAACTGCTGGAACCCGGAAGCCTTCTTTCCCAGCACACATGACTCCTGCAGGAAGTTGGAAGTCAGCTGACGCCGGTGCCTCTCTTCCTGTCCAGAGTGCGAGATTGGGTACAAGACCGTGGGCCGCAAAATAGCACCCGGGGAGTTGCATGTGGCCCGCGGGCTGCAAGTTTGAGACCGCTGAGCTAGACTATACCAATGAGCAGTTAAGCTACTCTTGCATACATGCTCTGAAAGTAGTTACAAGCTGATGACATGCAAGAAGTAGGCGGTTTATTTAGTAGGCAAGTATTAGCAGTTATTGGGGGAGCTAGCCTACAGCCTACCTTGTGTTTTCCAAGTTTATCCGAAGTTCACATGAGGCACCACTTGTTTTTGTGGCCCTTTAATAAGACTGCTTGGGAGGCTTGGCATCTGCTTGGTTGGTCTGTCTCGATGGTGGTTCCAGAGGTGTCTCCCTGCAGTTCTTCGCTATGCTCAGTCGCTGCACACAGGAGCGCACCTTATGCAATGCTCCAAGCGGTGACGCGATGCTAGGCGTGTGCCTTAAACGGTGCTGCTTCAGAAGGGATGTTGGGGGTGGAGCGAATCTCCCACACTGGCCAAACTCCCCATTCCTTCCAGCGGCTGAAGTTTCCCTCATTGGGGCAGCTCCCAATGGCAGTGGAGTTGCCCTAGTTGTTTTTAGATGTTTTTAAATTTGGCGCTGCTTCGGAAGGGACATAGTCTCCCATATTGGCCCAACTCCCCATTCCTTCCAGCAGCCGAAGTTTCCCTCGTCGGGGCAGCTTCCGATGGCTACTA
Organism: Geotrypetes seraphini; assembly: GCF_902459505.1. Taxonomy (NCBI): domain Eukaryota; kingdom Metazoa; phylum Chordata; class Amphibia; order Gymnophiona; family Dermophiidae; genus Geotrypetes; species Geotrypetes seraphini. The sequence goes on from NC_047090.1 coordinate 26,616,931, forward strand.
CACAAGCTATCTGAGGGGGTGCTAAAGTTTTCAAACCAACCAACTTCCTAAATTCTGTGTGTTATTTTGCCACTGTAGCTGAAAAGAGTGTTATCTTATTTTGTTAAGTGCCAATTTGCAAAAATGAAATTCTATGTTTTGACATTATTTCAGATCATTGATTGAACCATATCGACCTCATTCTCTTCTTGGTTGGGATGAGAACTTTTCAGCACCCCTGGTAATGTGAAGAGTTTCAGTCGCTGAGATTGTGATGTCATAATGCCTCATCCCACCAATAAGAGCCAACTTCATCAATGATGTCACAATGGCTTGATTGTCCTATATTTGGCTCACTTGTATTACATATGAGGAAGTACTAAAAAGTTATCAGCTCAACCAACCAACTTCTTAAATTCTGAGCGTTATTTTACCACTATAGCTGAAAAGTGTTATCTTATTTCATTAAGTGCCAGTTTACAGATACAGATGTTTTGACATTGTTTCAGATCATTGATTAAACCATATCCATGTCATTCTCTTCTTGGTTGGGCTGCAAACTTTCCAGCACCCCTTCGTATACAGCCTGAGACTTTCTTCTTTTCCTTTGAAATGGACTTTAATTGGTGGTGATGAATTTAGGAATCATTTATAGGGATTTATTCTACGCTATTCTGTATGCTGTGAATGCTCTGGATGCACCTGTCCTTTTTATGCTTAATGCAATTGAAATTTGCTATCACACCACTGCTGCTATACCACTTGCCATAAATTTTAAATATTGTTCTCACCCTTAGTTCCAACATACCTGTATATCTGTTGCACCAAATTTTTTCTTCTTTTCCAACTACAACAGTTTAGGAAGAAGAATCCAATCTACAAAATTGTTGTGGTTGAATCATTCTTTCAGCAATGCATTGATGGCATCCACTGTCTGCCCACTAGGGTACGGCACTAATTGCTTTAGCTGTCTTCTTGTCTTGAGACTATACACACAGGCGTGCTATTTCACGACAAGAGGAAGAAAAAAAAATCTCATTATTGGTCTCTTGGAACTGGGACATACTCCCTGTGAGCACTTTCTGGCATTGATTGTCTGGTTAACTTACTACTAGTTCCTTGTAGCAACAAAATCAATACCAGCAGCACCCTTGACGTCCGATTGATTGTCAGTGGAAAATAAAATTAAACATGGCAATCATCTTACTAGGCGAGTTGGCAGAGATGTGCTCGGCCCCAGTTTCAGCAGCATTACTAACAGTGGTTTCATGGGGAAGGCGCATTTTTTGTTTTTTTTTATGATGAGGTGGGGAGGAAAAAAAATATTTGGATGCATTGCAGAAGGTAGAGAAGTTACAGTTGCTCTAGTTACCTTTGTTTTGCTGCTGCCACATAGATTTAAAGTATAAGACTTTGGTGAGACCTCATTTAGAATATTGTGTACAATTTTGGAGGCCGCACCTTCAAAAAGATTTAAACAGGATGGAGTCAGTCTAGAGGAAAGCTACTAAAAATGGTGCGTCATAAGGCATATAGGGACAGACTTAAAGATCTCAATAAGTATACTTTGGAGGAAAGGTGGGAGAGGGGAGAAATGATAGAGATGTTTAAATACCTACATGACATAAACGCGCATGAGGCGAATCTCTTTCATTTGAAAGGAAGCTCTGGAATGAGAGGGCATAGGATGAAGTTAAGAGGTGATAGGATCGGGAGGATGAAGTTAAGAGTTTCAAGTTTCAAGTTTAATTACATTTGATGAATCGCTTATTACAATATCTAAGCGATGTACAGTTTAAAAACCAACAGATTGTGGTAATACATATAATTTAAATGGGCTAGACAATAGACAGACAATTTGGACAGACATGAATGAGTAGGAAAGAGGGGAAAAGTTACAATTATGATATTTGTTAAAATTTACATAAAAAGGAAAACACATTAGGTAAAAATGGGGTGAGGTAAGGTAGAAATCTGATTAATTATTAGAAGAATGCGAGAATTTAGAATAGATCTGTCATAAATCAAATGCGTCTTGAAATAAATATGTTTTTAAAATTTTTTTAAAAGAAGTAATGTCTTTTTCGTTTTTAGTAAAATTTGGAAGGGCGTTCCACAATGAAGGGGCCACCACGGAGAACATATCATTTTGTCTTGTGCCGATAATTCTCAACGAGGGGATTGAAAGCAAGTTCGATGAGGATGATCTTAGAGAGCGAGAGGAGTTGTATGGGACAATCATTTTTGATATAAATTGGGGTTCGTTAAAGATTAATGTTTTATAAACCAGAAATATAACTTTGAAAGTGATTCAATGAGAGATGGGAAGCCAATGTGATTTAATAAATAAAGGGGTAACATGATCATATTTTTTTGCTTTGTGAATTAGTTTAATTGCAGTGTTTTGGATAATTTGGAGCCGTCTCTTTTCTTTCTGGGTTATGTTGATTAAAAGGGAATTACAGTAGTCTAATTTTGAGATGATTAGAGAATGAACTAGAATATTAATTGATTTGGGATCTAAAAAGGAGGAAATTGAACGAAAAAGCCGTAGTCTGTAAAAGCAAGATTTAACTATTTCGCTAATATGGCTATGAAATGAAAGATCTACATCAATTATTACTCCAAGAATTTTCAATTGGGGTACAGATTCAAGAGGAGTATTGTCTAATATGAATGGTGTTTTTGAAGTTATGTTTCCTTTCCAAGTAAAAAGCATTGTTTTTGATTTTTGAGTATTCAGGGCTAGTTTATTATTGTTTAGCCAGTTTTTTATTAGTTCTAGTTTGTCATTGATAATTTTTATTTCTTCCGCGTTTTCTGGGTTGAGAGGGTGAATGAGTTGAATGTCATCTGCATAGGAAAAGGCTGTAAAACCTAGTGACTGTGAGATAGTAATAAGAGGGGATAAAAAAATATTGAATAGAAGAGGAGATAGTATTGACCCTTGTGGTACTCCATATGATGAGGTGAAATTTGCAGAATAAACGTCATTAAATTTAACTCTAGAAGTACGGTCTGATAGAAAAGAAGTTAACCAATTAAGAATTTGGCCTTCTATGCCTAATGATTGCATTCGATTAAGTAGGAGTCCGTGATCAATTGTGTCGAATGCAGCGGATAGGTCTAAAGAAAAGAGAGCTACGGATTTGTGGTGGTCGAGATAATAGTGGATATTTGTTATGAGGCCGATCATAGAATGTTCCGTGCTGTGATGTTTGCGAAAGCCGGTTTGGTTAGGATGTAGTGCATTGGAGGTGGTAGGATCAGGCGTAATCTTAAGGGAACCCTTTTTTTTTTTTACAGAAAGGGTGGTTGATGCGTGGAACAGTCTCCCGAAAGAGATGGTGGAGACAGAGACTGAATTCAAGAAAGCCTGGGATAGGCACATGGAATCTCTTAGAGCAGGGGTACCCAAAAGGTCGATCGTGATCGACCAGTAAATTGCGAAGGCAACATGAGTTGATCACGGAGCCCATCCCGGGCTCTGTGATACTCGCGTTGCCTTCCGTTCTACCTGCTTCCCGACCCCCATAAAGAGGATGCTGAAGCGCCGGGCCGACCAACCTTCCCCACCCATCAATTCTGACATCGGAGAGGAAGTTCCGGGCCAGCCAATCGCTGCCTGGCTGGCTTGGAACTTCCTCTCTGACATTAGAATTGATGTTGGGTGGGGAAGGTTGGTCAGCCCGGTGCTTCAGCGTCCTCTTTACAGCGGCGGCCTGTTCCCCGATGGCGGCGGCAGTGGTTTGGGGGAGGGCAGAGTCAGAAAAAAAAGACAGGGAGACAGACAAAAAGGGGGCATGGAGAGAGAAAGACATACAGAAAGAAAGGGGGCAGGGAGAGAGGAAGAAAAAGTTGGGGGAGGGAATGAGGTCTGGAGGAGAGGAAGCATACAGGAGGCTGAAAGAAGGGAAGAAATATTGGATGCACAGTCAGAAGAAGAAAGTGCAACCAGAGACTCATGAAATTACCAGACAACAAAGGTGGGAAAAATGATTTTATTTTTAATTTAGTTATCAAAATGTGTTCATTTTGAGAATTTATATCTGCTGTCTTTTTTCACTATGGCCCCCTTTTACTAAACCGCAATAGCAGTTTTTAGCGCCTTATCACACTGTTTAGATGCCTTTAGATCCTCAGAAACAATCACCCCAAGGTCCCTCTCTCCATCTATGCTTATCAGCCTCTCATCTCCCAGCACATACGGTTCCCTCGGATTTCTTCTCCTCAAATGCATCACTCTGCACTTCTTCACATTGAATTTTAGTTGCCTGACGCTGATTGTGTGGCGCAGTGGTTGGATCTACAGCCTCAGCACCCTGGGGTTGTGGGTTCAAATCCCATGCTGCTCCTTGTGACCCTGGGCAAGTCACTTAATCCTCCATAGCCCCAGGTACGTTAGATAGATTGTGAGCCCACCAGGACAGATAGGGAAAATGCTTGAGTACCTGATTGTAAAAACCGCTTAGATAACCTTGATAGGCGGTATATAAAATCCTAATAAACTTGAAACTTGATGTAAATATTGGTATACACTTTACCCAGGTACATGTGTATTCTATACAATATGCAAATAAATTATGACTCCACCTGTGTTTCATCTCAGCACCACTCCTGAGCATGCTCTATTGCTCAAATATATGATTGCTTGCATCGTATGCTATTTTAGATGTGACCTAATTTCAAATAGGTCTTTTCCATGTACATTAATCAACATTTTATAACACATTTGATAAAATCACTTCCATATGGGACAGGAAAGTAAAAGGGCAAGTGAGATAGGGGAAATCTTTTTGGGAATCAGGAAGATGGGAATAAGATTAGATGAGGTGAAGAATGAGAGATGGCAGGAGAAAACAAGATGGAGAAATGGATAAAGACATAGTGAGACAAAGGGATGAGAAATAGGAAAGAACACATTTAAGGAAAGAAGTGACACTACAGGAGAAAGTAAAGGAAGAGGAATGTAACAAACAATCAGATGTGAAATTTTGAGATTGATGATTCTGGAGGGTGAACAGAGATGGAGAAAGGGAGACAGAATAGGATTACAGAAAGAAGGAAGAATATGAATGACTAAGACAGGAACAGAAGGAGAAAAAAAGGTTTTGAACAAAGAAAGCTGGATAGTTGAGAGTGGAGGACATGGGGGAAGCCACTGCTTGCCCTGGAATGTTGCTACTATTCGGGTTTTGGCCAGTTACTAGGGACCTGGATTGGCCACTGTGAGAATGGGCTTCTGGGCTTGATGGACCATTGGTCTGACCAAGTAAGGTTATTCTTATGGAGGTGAGAAACCAAAAAGGAAGAGTAGATAATACAAAGTGGAGAAAAAAAAATAAAAAAGGAAATGATGCAAAAGACATGAAAAATGTGAGGGGAGAAAGAAAAAATGAAAAGGTGATGAGAGGAAAGAGGTAGATAGATTTTAAAGAGAAAGCAAAGAGATGGAGAGACAGAAAAAAGGAAAAACTAGAAAAGAACCAAGAAAGAAGTCAAGATTAACGAGATCAGAGAACAATATCAGAAAGAAAAATAAAGGTTTTTCATAATTTTAAATTGTTATATATATATATATATATATATAACAATTATGTATTGTTATATATATATATATATGTATATATATATATATAACAATTATATATTGTTATATATATATATATATATATATATATATAAGGTCAATATCCATCTATTTGAAGAATGTGTCACTTCATCAAATGGATACATAACTTGGATGGTTTTAAATTATAATATATTTACCCCCTTTTTTACAAAGGTGCGCTATGCTTTTTAGCGTGCGCTAAACACTAACACGTGCATGTTATCCTATGGATGCATTGGCGGTTAGCGCATGCGTTGATTTAGCGTGTGCTAAAACGCTTAGCGCACCTTTGTAAAAGAGGGCCTCAGTGATGCTCTTCATTTAGGCAACGCTAGTGTATATCCACGTCTAAGTTGAAAGGTCTAAGGGCTAGATTCTCAAAACTTCACTTTAAAATGATGGGCTGCTGTCACAGCCGTTATTGTAGAGATTTCAAAAAAGCGAGTCATTCTCCATAAAAAAACGCATGCAAATGAGGTTGGCAGAGAGGAGCGAAGATTTGCTAAATTTGTATGTGCCCATTGCTGGCGATAGCAATAGGCCCATATGCAGAATAAATGCACACAATAAACCAAAACAAATTGAAGGTGGGCAGGAGGGATGCCCACTCCCTCCCACCACTGAAGTCAAACAACCCCCTACCCAACAACCTCACCCCCACAGGCAGCATTAGAGATGCTCACTCCCTCCTACTGCAAAGCAATGCCCCCCAACATCCCTCTTGCAGCGGGAGAGATGCCCACTCCCTCCCACTGCTGATGTTAAGCAAACCCCCTTCCGACACCCCCCCTGGCAATAGGAGAGATACCCACTCCCTACCACAGCCACACAACCCCCAAGACATTCCCCCTTTCTTTGAATGACCCCCCTTCCCCTCCTCCTTACCTTGTTTACAATGGCTGACTGGAGAGATGCCTACTTCCTCCAACCTGCAGGCCCATTTCTTCAAAATGGTGGGCCTTCCCCTCCCCGGTGCATCCTGTGATGTGCCAGGGAGGGGCCTAAGGCTCTGATTGGACCAGGTTATTCAAGGCCCCTCCTATGGGAGGATCCTTAAGCATCTGGGCAAATCAGAGCCTTAGGCCCCTCCCCAGTGCATTTGGTGAGGGGCCTAAGGCTCTGATTGGCCCAGATTGTTTAGGACCCCTCCTATAGGAGCTTCTTTATTTATTCAGCTTTATTAATGCCTTTTCATGAAGAAATTAACCCAAAGTGGTTTAAAAACATGTTGAATAGTAGTCAGGTACTCTCAAGAATTTTCCCTATCTGTCCTGGCAGGCTGACCATCTAGCTGTGGTGCCTGGGGCAATGGAAGATTGGCTGGCTTGCCCAGGGTTTCAGGGGGGTGGGCTGGGATTGAGCTTTCAACCTCAAGGTGCTGAGGCAGCAGCTCTAACCACTAAGCCATTCCTCCTCTCCCCTCCCTTCCTTATATAAAGACTAATATTTTCTTTCTATAGACAACCTCCCCCATGTTTACATCCCTCTAGTGGTCATCTGGGGGCACCTCTTTGATACTTATTCATTACAGATCTAGCTCCAAAAATCCAAAATATGCCTTGGACGTATTTTTTTTAATTTTTATTGATTTTCAAACTTTGACAGTGTAATACAATTAATTGATCATAAACATTCCATAAAATGCACTATTAAATATACACGTAACACATAAAACAATTATTTTCTCCCCCCTTCCAATTATTAATACAAAGACATATTCTGTGCTTACAATATTATAATTAAGTAATTTTTAATAATCAAAATACATTTCCTTCCTCCCACCCTCCCCCATGGATGTGTAAGAGAATGAATGTGGACTGCTTAGGGTTTAGTAATACATTTGGTAGGGTGTGGAGCCCATTGACTGCATTTGTTGCATCGCAATAATTGTCATGTATCTCTCTTTTTATTAGATTTCCTTAGACGTATTTTTAAATGTTTGATTATACCACACAAACATCCAAGTAATAGGCCCGCCCTAGTCCCGCTCAGACCATAACCTAACACGCCCCCTTGAAATTTAGATGAAGTGCTGATCAACAGTATAGATATCCGTCTAGAATATAAGTTTCAAAAATAGCAAATTTGAAGGGTTTGACAAGAAAAACTATCCATGTGCTCCTTTATGTTACTCTTTGGACATTTTTCTTTTTTGAAAATGAGCCCCTTAACCAGATAATGCTACTGAATATTGTCTCTCACCACTGCAGCAACGTCGGTAACAGCAGGGCCGTAAAAGTCCAGGGGGTGGGGGCGGAGCTTGAGCTGAGACAGCACTTAATAGTTAGTGGCGATATTCAGTCTGCTAAGCAGATAAAAATTAGAAAAAGAAAAAAAATGCTGTCCTAACTTTATCCACTGAGCCAACCAAGCACCAGTCTGAAAATCAATCGGTGTCTAGTTAACATCCAGGTGACCACTAAAAACCAAACTTTAAAATTGCTGACCACCGCAGGTTGGTTATTACCCTCTAAGCATTTTCCCTTAGACACAAATCGGAAGAAAGCCTGCAATGCATGGACATCCTAAGCTTTCAAAACACAGTTTTACTAGTCTAGGTCTCAAGTTCAAAGACTTACCTCTTTTTTACTAAGGTGTGCTAACCAATTAGTGCATGCAAATCGATTTAGCGTGCACTAAACGCTAACGCGTCCATAGACTAACATGCATGCGTTAACGTTTAGCGCATGCTAAATCGATTAGCGCACCTTAGTAAAAGAGAGCCTTACAGCCAGTTCAAGCACTAGTCTGAAAATCAATTGGTGTCCAGTTAACATCCAGGTGACCGCACTTAAATCCAGACTTAAAATTGCTGACCACCACAGGTTGGTTATTACCCTCTAAGCATTTTCCCTTAGACACAAATCGGAAGAAAGCCTGCAATGCACGGACATCCTAAGCTTTAAAAACAGTTTTACTAGTCTAGGTCTCAAGTTCAAAGTCTTACAGCCAGTTCAAGCACCAGTCTGAAGTCAATTGGAGTCCAGTTAACATCCAAGTGACCGCACTTAAAATCTAGTCTTAAAAATTGCTTACCGCCACAGTTTGGTTATTACCCTCTAAGCATTTTCCCTTAGACACAAATCTGAAGAAAACCTGCATTGCACGGACATCCTAAGTTTTCAAAACACAGTTTTACTAGTCTAAGTCTCAAGTTCAAAGACTTACAGCCAGGTACAAGCTATATTGCATTAGGAATGTCTGCAAAATTGGCAATGCTTTCCTTTCACTCAGGCACAGCAGTTAATTATTTGTTGAGATCCAGAAGCAGTATTCATCGGAGGTCCTGAGGAAATATTTACCGAGTGTCTGCCAACTAAAATGAGCATTCGCAAGTGGCTAATCCTTTTGTGTAAGATCTGGGCAGTAGATACATGCTAAATGGCCAGATGGAGTTTTCAAATGAAGTGCCGATCCACAGTTTTTAAACAAAAACAGCAAAAAAAAAGTATGCAAGGAAAAAAAAAAATATAAAACGCATAACTGATTCACTCTCTTTGTACAAACATGAAGCTCTCTGGAGGCATCCCATCCTTATTTTTAATACCAATCACTCTTTAGCTCGCCTTCTCTTTAAGCAGCCGTGCACCTGGTTTACAATTATTCCTGTCTTAGTGCCTTCTGTCCATCCTTGATTGATTGTGGTATCGCAAAATACAGACTAAGGTTGGAAGTGGGCAAATAGCGAGATACACATCACAACATTTTAATTTAGTCCTCATGTCATCTTTTCTTTACCCAGGTACATGGTTACATGGTATTCATGGTGCTTGCTTTTGTTGGACTATACCCCATCCCACCCCCTTTTATGAAGCCACGGTGGTAAAAATTCCGACCCTCGTAGAATTCCTATGAGTATCGGAACTTTTACCGCTGCAGCCAGCAATAAAAAATGCTAACATGGTTTCATAAAAAGGGGGGGGGGGAGGGATAAGTTAGGTGACCCAGACTTCACGCATGCTAACTCCTGTTTATTTCTAAAGTGCTACCAGGCATATACAGAACTATATGGACTCATAAGAACTTATAATATAGTATTATCCCCATTGTTGTTTAATCTTTAAGATGTTCTTTAACCAAACTGCGGTTAAAAGGGGCCTAAGCATGGCTTTATTACATAGGAAACTATGTACGGTAATAAAGCCAGAAAATGGCAGATTTTCCATTTTCCAAACTATTGGTTATGTGCTAATGTTACTAACTGCTGAAAAGGATTGAAACCACAGAGAGAGTGAATAACAATCTATCTGCAACGGTAGCAGGTGGAGAAAAAAAAAAAAAGCCTCAGGTTAAAGTGACAGCCATAAACATAAGTCGTATAATGCTGTCATGAAATCAGTCAATGGCATAAAAAAAACCCTCCAAATTGTATGACCAAACCTTGCAGCATAGTTGAAACACTCATAACTGGGTTAAAGGTGCACTTGAGGTCACTTGGATCGGGCCCAGTCCTGTAAATCCGGGCTTTTTCTCACAGCTATATAGCTTCCAAACAACCCTGCCCAAGGATCAGTTCCATTCAGATGAAAATCCAACAAGAAATCTTGTTTCACCGGTCCAGCCATTAGCATGCAGTCATTACCAAAAATTAGCTTGTGAGCCTTATCACCGCCTATTTAATAGGAGTACACCGACAAATCGGCAGAGGACAATTCCGTTCCAACAAATGCACCCCGACAGTTGCACGCACGGACAAGTGTGTGCAGGACAATTGCGGCCCATGAAGGATATCTGGAAGGCCCTGATTTCCTGAGACTCCTCAGGCCCCGTCCCTTGGGAGGGGCTTGAGGCACCTGAGGCGCCTCCCAAGGGACGGGGCCTGAGGAGTCCCAGCAAATCAGGGCCTTTCAGATATCCACTAAAAGGGTTCCCATAATCATGCTGTAAACCTAACCCTAATAGTACAACCATAAGAAGTTATCTTATTGTTGTGAATAACTTCAATCTATTCAGTTCAATATCATTCATAGGTCCTCAGCGGGCCACCACATACTCAAATATTCTCATTGTATGTGGCTTTATGCTCCAAATCCTCATCGGACCATTTATTCATTTTTGATTTTTTAATTTTTTAATGTAAGGCTTATTCGAGATAAGATTCTAAATATATGCTAAGAATACTTAGCTTAGTGTGTTCGACGTTAGTCAGGAGGGAACAGATGTCGCCAACATGTTTCGCCCGGTCAATCCCCAGGGCTTTATCAAGGCTCCCTCTCCTACATCAATATAAAATATGTAAAAGTGACGTAAACCAGCATATATTCGTCCCCATAATACTTTAAACCTATTTAACCTTAAAAGTGTGTAACAATAAAATTCACTCACACCACTCGTTTAGCTCACTCCACCATTACGTCGGAACCATAATGGCGGCCACGCTTCAAGTCAGCTGTTTTATACGTAGCCCCGGCTATGACGTCAAGGGGCCACGTCAAGATCATAAAACAGCTGACTTGAAGCGTGGCCGCCATTATGGTTCCGACGTAATGGTGGAGTGAGCTAAACGAGTGGTGTGAGTGAATTTTATTGTTACACACTTTTAAGGTTAAATAGGTTTAAAGTATTATGGGGACGAATATATGCTGGTTTACGTCACTTTTACATATTTTATATTGATGTAGGAGAGGGAGCCTTGATAAAGCCCTGGGGATTGACCGGGCGAAACATGTTGGCGACATCTGTTCCCTCCTGACTAACGTCGAACACACTAAGCTAAGTATTCTTAGCATATATTTAGAATCTTATCTCGAATAAGCCTTACATTAAAAAATTAAAAAATCAAAAATGAATAAATGGTCCGATGAGGATTTGGAGCATAAAGCCACATACAATGAGAATATTTGAATATGTGGTGGCCCGCTGAGGACCTATGAATGATATTGAACTGAATAGATTGAAGTTATTCACAACAATAAGATAACTTCTTATGGTTGTACTATTGGTTTTATGAATATATACTTCAAGCAAGACTTATACTAACAGTGCCCGGTAATACATTATATGGTAAACCTAACCCTAACACTAGATAGGAAGTGAATCCTTTAAGTGTAGTGGGAGGGGAGTCCGGGGGGGTTCCCCCTCAAAAAAGAGGGTTACTTTATAACCCTCAAAAAGACAAAATAGTATCCTGTCGGGGCGCACCTCCTATTCAGTGCACAAATTTGTCGTGCATGCACATGACAGGGCGCAATTGTCAGCGCATCTTTGTCCTCCACGCATTTGACGGATCACCTTAATAGGAGGTAAGGATTCCTGTACTAATCCCACGCTAATTAGTTAAGAGTGCAGCTGATTTGCGTTGTCACATCCACTCTGAGAACGTGTTTTCTTTTGCTGTGAGCATTTGTTTGAGAAGACTGAATGGATTAATTTTTTAGACAGTTACAAAAGTATCATGTTTTGGTTGGTACTTAAGGAGTTTTTGTCCATGAGAATAGTAAATTTTACTGCCATTTTGTTTTGGGGTAAAGTTTTTTTTGAAAATATTTTTTTTTCCAACTATACCTCGGCATTAGCCAATTATGTGGTGTGTGTATGTGCTACATCAGTGGTTCTCAACCCTATCCTGGACCACCAGCCAGTCGGGTTTTCGGGATAGCCCTAATGAATATGCTGGAGAGATTTGCATAAAATGGAGGTGACGGGCATGCAAATCTGCCCCATGCATATTCATTAGGGCTATCCTGAAAACCAGACTGGCTGGTGGTCCTCCAGGACAGGGTTGGGAACCACTGTGCTACATCATCATAGGAACATAAGAAGTTGCCTCCACTGGGTCAGACCAGAGGTCCATCGCGCCCAGTGGTCCGCTCCCGTGGCGGCCCATCAGGTCTATGACCTGTGAAGTGGTTCCTGACCATTTCTATAACCTACCTCTGCTTCTATCTTTATCCCTCAATCCCCTTATCCTTTAGGAACCTATCTAAACCTTCCTTGAACCCCTGTACTGTGCTCTGGCCTATCACAACCTCCGGAAGCGCTTTCCATGTGTCCACCACCCTCTCGGTAAAAAAGAACTTCCTAACGTTTGTTCTAAACCTGTCCCCTTTCAATTTCTCTGAGTGACCCCTTGTACTTGTGGTTCCCCACAGTCTGAATAATCTGTCCCTGTCTACCTTCTTTATGCCCTTCAGGATTTTGAAGTTTTCTATCATGTCTCCTCTAAGTCTCCTCTTCTCTAGGGAGAACAGCCCCAGCTTTTTCAACCTGTCAGCGTATGAAAAGTTTTCCATACCTTTTATCAGTTTAGTCGCTCTTCTCTGGACCCCAATGAGGGCGGAGCAGAAGTAAAGGTGTTTTATTTAAACGCCAGTCACCATTTTTCCTCTAGCAGGTTGGATAAAGCTATTTCAAACAGATTGCGTAAAATAAACAAAAAACACGCTAGTGTAATTGCTGTAACTTCTTAAAAGTCCTCTTGGAACTCCATATTCCTTATACTTTAATCAGTGGATAGATTGTGCTCAGAGACATGGAGGAAAAAGGGGACAGAAAGTCCCCAAAAAACCTCATCACCCAATCATTGCAAAACTTCCACCTTAACACACTTTTATATGTGCATGACTTGAAAGATTGTGTTATTAAAAAGCACTTATCTTGGCCAACACAGCGCTGTACACTGTCGAGACAAATCTCCTCCAAGGAAAAAACCTCTGGGCCGAGCCCAAGAAGTAGCCATCGTTCCGGCGGAATGGGCATGAAGTTCTTTCGCCAACCCCTTCCCTGCCAGCAAGCAAGCATAAAGAATGTCCTCCTGGACCCATTGAGCGATGGAGGCTTCGGACGCCGCCATATGTTTGAGGCGTCCCTTGAAGAATACAAAAAGGAGATATTGAGATTTGTGGCTCAGGCATTCTACCTCTTTTTATGGACTTGAGATCTCCTTGACCTAGACCTCATGGCCTCGGCTCTCAATTCTAAGCTTCCTAGCTTCTTCGGCGGGCCCAGGGAGTGGGAGTTAGAGGGGGTAGCTGCATGGCTCCTTTCTCGCCTCTGCCTTCTCTTTTTTCAGTGTTTTCCGCTGGCTGATGATGGCTTGGATTTGCCATCTCGAGCTCGCTTTCCGGGCACAGTATTTGTAGAATCTCTGGATTGGCGGCGCCATCCTTACTAAGCAGATTTGATGAGTCTTTCGACAGCCGGACTAAGAAGTTTCCTGGTATCTCCAGCTTTGCTCGCCTAGGGTCCGATCAACATGGATGTTTCTCTACAGCTTGGGCAGTAGGTGTTGTACTCAGTTGGCAGGTGAAGTTGTTCTGCTTCAATGGGTGAACTCTCATCTTCGTCTTCTGCTTCCTTTTGGAGGTTTTTCCTTTCTTGGGTGCTTCTTAACATTTGAACCACTCCAGAGTTTCTTGGCCAAAGAACTATACATAAAAGATAAGTGCTTTTTAATAACACAATCTTTCAAGTCATGCCAGTGTGTTAAGGTGGAAGTTTTGCAATGATTGGGTGATGAGGTTTTTTGGGGACTTTCTGTCCCCTTTTTCCTTCATGTCTCTGAGCACAATCTATATGGAGTTCCAAGAGGACTTTTAAGAAGTTACAGCAATTACACTAGCGTGTTTTTTTGTTTATTTTCTTGAATTTTTTCACGCCGTTTGATTTTTGAAGTTATTTTCCTCCTGTGTAGTTTTGACTTAAACAGATTGCGTAGGCATTGTTCATTTTATATTTTTTTAAAATTTTTGCCTTCCTTGGAACTTCACCTGCTTATTTCATCGATGTTCATACTAACAGTAGGATTTTGATTTGCAGACACAGCACTATTGAGTCCCCTGACACAGCCATTGGAGAAACGGGCCCCGTCAGGACAAACAAAGATATGTGCTAGCTTTTTATATATTTTGACAATGCATTTTGATTAAGTTGGAAAGGGTGATGTGCCTGTGATTTGGGTTTCCACATATCTCTTTGGAAGTTTTCTAACAATGAAAGAAAACGGTCCTAAGTAGTGACGGCATATTGTGTAGTTGCTGCACATATAGAACGTCTGAGGTAGAGAATGACATGGGGACAAATTTTTCCCCGTCCCACAGGCACTCAACTTCCTCATCCTGTCCCCGCAAGTTTTGTCGCTGTCCCTGTCCCATTCCTGTAGGCTCTGCCTTAACCGCAAAAAACCTCAAACACTTACGATTTTTAAAGTGTTTTGAGGCTTGTGCAGATGAGGACAGAACTTGCAGGAATGGGGCATGGACATGAAAAGAATTCGCCAGAACGGGACAAAAAAACGAGTTTCCGCGGGGATGGAGAAAAATGTGTCCCCATGTCATTCTCTACTTTAAATAAGGGAAAGGGATGTATACACTTCTCCCTCGGTATTCGCGGGGATTAGGGGCAGAACTGGACCACGAATAAGCGAATCTGCAAATGCTGAAACCGCAGATTTGGAGGGGGAAGTGTACTACCTTTTTTTTTTTTTTTTGTAGATGTTCAAAGTGGTTTACATAAGGATACATCAAGCATTTTTCCTATCTGTCCTGGTGGGCTCACAATCTATCTAATGTACCTGGGTCAGTAGAGGATTAATTGACTTGCTCAGGGTCAGAGGGAGCGATTTAGGGTTTGAACCCACAACCTCAGGGTACTGAGGCAGTAGCTCTAACCACTACGCCACACACTCCTCTCAAATTTAGGTGGTTTTTTTTGTTGTTGTTTTTTTGCAATTTTATCATTTTTAATTTGCTCCGTTTAGTGTGCTGGAGCTAAAAAAAAAAAAAAAGTTTGAGAGACACTGGGTTAAAGTTTTTTTTACTGCATGAACAATGTAATCTACCAAACCTAATCACTGGATTATAGGTAGTTCCAACAAAATAATGCGCCTCTCTGACATTTCAGAATCTGATGCGATGCTATTCTCAAGCGCTATCATGACAGTACTGCAAAAGAGATTAGCAGAAGCTAGTAAGAATGGATTTATGCAGCCCAAAGTACAGATGATTAGCTTATTTATAGTATAGGTCATTTTATAATGCCAAGCTAATTCAACTATTAGATAACTTGTGGTGCTCATTAAAGCGAAAGCTTGGCAGCATTGAATTTCCAGAGTCTTAGCACAGGTAAATACAGAATTAGCTTATCACTGGGTTCAAAGGGGTTGTGTCTTAACTTTGATCGTCACGTATCCCTTGACACCTCATTACTATATCTCACTTGACTAAAGGCAGCTCGTAACAAATTTATAATGTGCTGCACATCTGAGTCCACAAAACGTCACTCATTTTCCTTTTTGGCATAGATTCCCTCGATCAAATATACACTTATGACTGCAAAAAGGAACAGTTCTTCTAGCCAACCGATAATGGTTCATGCCAGCAACTTAGACAAACCCCCCTCTTTTACTAAGGTGCGCTATGCTTTTTAGCGCGCAATAAATATTAGCGCGTGCTAATCGCGCGCTAAACACTAATGCGTGCATGTTATCCTATGGACGCGTTAGCGGTTAGCGCACATGTTGATCTAGCATGCGCTAAAAGCGCTCTAAAACGCTTTGCGCACCTTAGTGAAAGAAAGTCAAATTGCGGAAAGAGTAGAGCAGGTAAAGAAAAGGGATTTGGGATTCAGTTCACAACTTTTTTGTTTGTTTGTTTTTCAAGAGGTAAGTGATATTTTAATAAGTTTTTAAAAATGTATACAACAGAACAATCTTGTGTATGGTTTCCTCTGTCGTTTACGAGGTGCCCTATTAGAGAATGACACGGGGACCGTTTACCGTGGTGAACCGTGGTCACCACAGTAAATCCGCAGGAATGGAGATATTTGCAACTGGTTTTCCGCAGGAATGGGGGCAAGACCTTTCACCGCCCCGCGGGAATGGGGACAAGACCTTTTACCGCCCCATAAGAGCGGTGAACAGTCTTGCTCCTTTGGTAAAAAAAATTGCGCCGTGTCAGACTCAGCATCTCCTCCCCAGCTCCTCTTGTGCCTATTTTACCTTCAGGAGCCAGCCATTGCACGATGAAGACAGAAGGAACCCAAAACCAAAGCCTGAGACCAATGTGATTTGAAGAATAAAATTACCAGACAACAAAAGGTAGAAAAAAATTAATTTATTTTATATTTTGTGATTAGAATATTTCAGATTTCAAATATGTATCCTGCTAGAGCTGGTATTAGACATAACTGGGGACTGCAAAACCCAAGCTGTGCTTCTTTAGCTTCCAGCTGGCTTAGGGCTCTCTCTGACCAGGGGGCAGTTACCCTAGTTGCACTCCCCTAACACTATTCCTGCCATGTGTGACTGAAATATTCTGTTAGCTTGATTTTTCTATGTAGCATTCTGTAGTAATTTGGTTTGTTCAGCTTTCACAATAGTGGAGGGGATATTTGTGAAAGGGAGGCTAGACAGGGGTTTTGTTGATCCTTGCTCTGTATTATTTGTGTTTATAAAATGACAATTATACAGAATATTGTCTCTCTTTATACTTTAATAAGTTCAGTGTAAAATCATAACTATTTGAGGCTTGTGTGGATGGGATCTGACAGTTTGCAGGGCGGAGACGAGCTCACGGGGACGGGGTGGGAACGGTGCTAAATTTTTTTTCCCCCATGTCATTCTCTATACCCTACTTCTCACAGTTTCTTGACTGCTGCATCAATATCTGGAATTTGCTCCTTCAGCTGGTTCCACTGATCAGGAAATAAAGCAATTCCTTTTCTTCCAGGTTTAGTGTCGCCTTTCTCCACATAGATTTCCTGAATATCCACAAGGCATTTCCCCTTGAAAGATGAAACACGGACATAGCGCGTCTTGCCAATCTGAAACATGCTCCCTTCAGTACTGTCTTCCTGTGGGTTCCTAGCTGAGGCCTTTATTTCCTTTGCATCCTTTTACCTGGAGGAGGTTCCTTCTTTCTCATCTTCCTCTCTGTACTCATCATTGAGTCACTGCAGGAACTGGATGAGCTCAAGTTATCTTTGGTCTTGGGTATTCTAAGCCAAAAGCCCTCACCGACACAAGTTCACAATTTTTTTTTTAAAGTAATAGTTCAGGGTGAGTTTGTTCCAAATTCAAATTCCAGAACTTTACAGATCTACTTATACTTTGAACTGGAGGTTTACTCCATTGGTGCAGCGCGCATGTTTCTTGCCTTGTACTTAATATACCAAACTCAATAAAATTTTTTGAACTAAAAAGAAGTCGGTTTTGATTGGGTGGAAACCCCAAAGATGTAGACTGAAATGACAGGCCAAAAATACAGTAACAAAATATTTTCTAAGTGGTAAGGAGGGAATTCTATAAATGGCACTGAAACTTGGGTGCTGAAAAAAATTCAGCGGTAAATGCTATTCTATAAAGGGTATGTGCCTTATTTAGAAAAGCATTTAGGTCCAGATTCTATAAAAGACGCCTAAAGTATACCACGTCGATCTAGGCCTAACTTATCTCCCCTTTTACTAACAGGTCCTTTTACTAAGGTGCGCTAGTGCGTCTTAGCGCACGCTAAATGTGAAAGCGTGGCAATGCGTTCATAGGATATAATGGACGTGTTTGCATTTAGTGCGCGCTAAGATGCACTAGAGCGTCTTAGTAAAAAGACCCCTAAGTCGCAATAGGGGAAGCACTAAATGCTCCAATGCTCGTATGATCGTCGGAGCAGCAGCGGAGCATTTAGCGCTCTGGGTCACGGTAGAAACCTCTACCGCAGCTTAGTAAAAAAGGGGTGGAGGTTAATTACTTAAAAGACTTAGGGGTTCTTTTAGTAAGGCGAGTTAGTGCATCTTAGCGCATGCTAAAGCGTGCTAACACATCCATTATATCCTATGGACGCGTTAGTACATGTTAATATTTAGCACGTGCTAATTTTTAGCGCACCTTAGTAAGAGGACCCCTTCATCTGCACTTAAGCAATTAGCACCTCATAATGGGCTTAAATTAAAATTAATTGGTTGCTAAGCACATAACTTGGTAGGTGCCTAGTCCCAAATAATCTGATTGATAAGGGAAATAACAGCGCTGAGGAATACCACAATACACGCCAGTTAAGCCCAGCTAAACTCAGGACAGTACCACGGTAAATGTCATGCATACAGCAATTTCAGGAGAATAACGAGCAGAATGCTCGGCGCAAGGGAGTAGAAAAGCAGCTTGTTAATAACAGTCAGGCATTGATAAATCCAATGTACTGCAGGGGCAGAGCACAAATTTTCTATCCAGTTTATCAGCCTATTGTAGCGTAGAAATGTGTTCCAAAAATAATGAAGCATATTGCAGAAGCATGAGCCGTAAACAAGAGTCTCAGAAAGTCTTCTAATGAAGGCGAACAGATTCAAATCCTTGCTGTTCAAGCTTCAAACACCAACACAATTTGAGACTGGTAACTTGGCACACAAAAATATATATATGGGTGCTCTGACACCCCCCTTCCTCCTCCTTCCCCCCCTCCCCCCTTGTATTCTGAAATCAGGGAATGCCAACTTTCTCATCGGCCAAGCCTACAAATGGCATTTTCTAGCCATTGGAACCATAACAACACTTACTATTTCCTGTAAAATCAGCTTCTTCCTCAATGGCTTTTGGTAGCTGATTGTCAGACTTTTGAATTAATTTTCTATCTTGATCATCTAGCTTCTTCTGCCTACCTTGTTCTTGAGGAGAAAGAAAAAAGAGACAACCGAAGGAGCACTCGAACGAAATGAACTGAACTGGTGGAGTCATTTTTCCATCTGAACTACTGGGTCTGGTCTGCTATGACATAGATCAGATGTTCATAATTCACAAAAAAAACGTTACCAGCCAGTGGTGGGACTTCCACAGGAAATTAGCATTTGGAAAAAGTAGAGAAAAAGCCTCAAGAATATCTCTCATGAGACGGCAATCAATTCCGATTTTTAGCCACTCTTGTATTATCAATGGCAATTTAAAAAAAATCCATTAAAAAATGCAATCTTAACTGGGGACAATCCCCCACTACTGTGCACAGGGTATAATTTGTCATATTTATGACATAAATCTACTCATCTTAAGCGCTGGCGTTGTTCACTGAAGTGACGTCACCTGGTCACCATTCATTCCGGGGCGTCCTTAATGCTAAACTAAACTAAACCTTAAGTTTGTATATCGCATCATCTCCATAAAGATAGAGCTCGGCACGGTTTACAGGTAATTCAATAAATGAGAGAAGGACATAATAAGAAATTAGGGGTTATGAAGAGGATAGCTAGCTTTACATTTTAAATAGATAGCTTTACGTTTTGGAGAAAAGCCAGGTTTTTAGATGCTTTTGGAATAACTGTAATGAGCCTAGGTTCCGCAGCGGGGCAGGGAGGTTATTCCAAAGCTCAGTGAATTTGAAGAAAAGGGATTTCCCTAATTTACCTGCATACATGACGCCTTTTAACGAGGGGAAAGATGCTGAACGTTCCACTGCGTTTCAAGCCTTTATGACAAGGCCCTTGTTTGGCCATTGCGCGGCTGTATCAGGGAAAAATACTAAAGCTCAGGAGCTGCAGGCAGGCTAACCTTGCTAATCTCTGCATGTTGTGAAAAACAGATTATCAACAGCAGTGAGGTGGCACATCAAGAGGACAATTGTTAAGAGATATACAACTGTTTCCAAGAATACAGACAGGACCTGGGATAGGCACGTGGGATCTCTCGGAGAGAGAAAGAACAAGCTCCGATCCCGTATAGGGAGGAGCGAGGCCAAATCGGCCTGAAGCCGGAGCGAATAGATAGGAGGGGGGGGGGGGAAGGGAGGAGGATAGGAAACGCCAATCAGCGAGGGAGGGGGGGAGGGGAGGGTTAGGAGATGAGGGGGAAGCGGAAGGGAGGTCGCCCCTTTTCCCGACGGCGGTCCAGGGAGATCGACGCGACTTCCCTCCCGCTCACCCACTACAGAAATGGGGTTTTTCTCACCTTGCTGGAGTGCTCCCGCGGAGCCAGAAGTCAGCAGGGCATCATCAGGGCGCCTCCGGCTCCAGTATCCGTGAGCCATGTGTGGGCTGGGACGTTGGGCCGCTGCACACGCGGACAGGAGCATTTCCCCACCCATCAGCAGCGGAAGGGAGGTAGAGTGGAGTCCCTGGGGCGAGGCGGTTCACGACTAACTTTCTGTGCAAAAAAAAAAAAAGGGAGAGGGTCCGGTGGGTGGGCGAGGAGCTCGCGGCCTCTGGGCTGCTTGTGGTCGCCACTCCGTTCAGAGCCTTAGCGTATAGGAAGAGGAGATGCAAATGTTAAGAGCAGGGCCGCAATCAGAAATTTCTGGGCCCCTTACTGAGCAATCCTATTGGGCCCCCCACGCACCCCTTCCCCCCCCCAACCCCTCCTTCTTCCATGGGCCGAATACACACATACTTTTCTCTGTCGCCGCACTCTTTGACCAAAAGATTTGTAAGCCTGCAACCACGACAAGGTAGATTCTTTCAGCAGCTTCCCTCCCTCCCCCTTACCTTTGTGGCCAAATCAAAATGATCTACCAACAATAAAATTTTAAAAACACAAAGCACGCTGTATGCAGAGAAAATGTTAATTATCATTTATATTCCGCGGGTTTTCAAAGAGGTCAAGGCAGATGACTTTATGCAATGTCACCTCAGTAACAACTATACAAAAATAGACAAATATTCCCCCTCCGTTTTTACTAAACCGCGATAGCGTTTTTTAGCGCAGGGACCTGCACTGAATGCCCCACGCTGCTCTTGAAGCTCATAGGCTCCCTGCACTAAAAAACGCTATTGCGGTTTAGTAAAAGGGGGCCATAGTGCAAAATATAGAGAGCATATATAAATTCTCAAAACGGACACATTTTGATCACTAAATTGAAAATAAAATCATTTTCCTACCTTTGGTAATTTCATCAGTCTCTGGTTGCACTTTATTCTTCTGACTGTGCATCCAATATTTCTTCCCTTCTTTCAGCTTCCTATATGCTTCCTCTCCTCCAGACCTCATTCCCTCCCCAAACTTTTTCTTTGTTTCACCCTGCCCCCTTCTTTCTTTTTCTCTCTCTCCATACCCCCTTTCATTCTGTATGTCTGTCTTTCTCTCTCTCTCCATGCCCCATTTTCTTTGTTTCACCCAGCCCCCTTTTTTTTTTTTTTTTCTGGCTCCCTGTCCCCACCATTCTTTCTTTCTCCTTGCCCTCCCCTATGCCACCACCATTGGGAAAATGCTGCCACCGCCACTGGGGAATAGGCTGGCACTGCCGCTATCGGGAACAGGCCGGCGCCGAGTTCACCCTGCTTCTCTTCCCCGCGGGGCCGACCAACTCTCGTCACTCGACGTCAATTCTAACATCGGAGAGGACGTTCTGGGCCAGCCAGGCAGCGATTGGCTGGCCCAGAACATCCTCTCTGACGTCAGAATTGACACGGGTGGCGAGAGTTGGTCGGCCCCACAGGGAAAAGCAGGGAGAACTTGGCACCGGCCTGTTCCCAATGGCGGCGGTGGCACTCAAGTGGCTAAAGAGACGCAGTTTGCCAGCCTAGGGAGAACACTGGAGGGTGGCCAGCTGTGCACCCCCTTGGGGCATAAACCCGGGGCAGACCGCCTCCACCCCCACCTTGGTATGCCACTGTCTGTACCTCCCTCCCTCCCTATGACCAAAAATTCTCCTTTCTTCTATTCCCCGTGTACACAATCATCTCTTTCCCTCCCTTCCTCTCTCCCAAGTCCTTGCCTTCTGTGTCCAAAAATGCATTCCCTCCCCCACCTCAGCATCTCTTTCCCTCCCTTCCTCTCTCCCAAGTCCATGCCTTCTGTGTCCAAAAACGCATTCCCTCCCCCACCTCAGCATCTCTTTCCCTCCCTTCCTCTCTCCCAAGTCCATGCCTTCTGTGTCCAAAAACCCATTCCATCCCCCACCTCAGCATCTCTTTCCCTCCCTTCCTCTCTCCCAAGTTCATGCCTTGTGTCCAAAACACACTCCCTCCCCCTTTTGTGTTCCCCGTTTGCCTCCCAGCCCATCTTAGCAACTTTCTCAGCAAAATGTAGCTCCAGCCGCGTAGGCTTGTCTTCTATTTCCTGCCTGTCCCGCCGCGCACACATAGCCGACCAGAAGTCTTCCCCGACTTCAGCGCTGACGTCGGAGGGCAGGCTTTGCTTAAGGTCCATCAAGCCCAGTATCCTGTTTCCAACAGTGGCCAACCCAGATCCCAAGTACCTGGCAGAAATCCAAATAGTAGCAACATTCCAGAGCTGAGATTGTGATGTCATAATGCCTCATTCCACCAATGCCTAAGAGCCAACCTCATCAGTGATATCACAATGGCTTGATTGTCTTATACTTAAGAACATAAGAGTTGCCATACTGGGACAGACCGAAGGTCCATCAAGCCCAGTATCCTGTTTCCAACAGTGGCCAACCCAGATCACAAGTACTTAGCTAGATCCCAAGTAGTAAAACAGATCTTATACTGCTTATTTTAGGAATAAGCTGCTGTATCTTGCTGCTAATCCTAAGAATAAGCGTCTGTATTTTGTAAAATCTGGATTTTATAACTCAACTGTTTGTTTATACCTAGGTGCAGTAAGCTACAGGAATCTAATTATGTAAGCATTAATGCATGAACAAATATCCTGGTTACTAGGGCAAAATTAGAGTCAGATATATAGAGAACCATTCTATAATTTGGTACGAGAAGTAGGCACCACATTGGGATATGCTTAGAGCCAACTCTTATAATGGCACTTATGTGTGCATAAGTCATTATAGAATACATGCTTCAGTGCTAGGTCAATGGCTAGTGTAAGTGGGTACACCTAGGTGTGCCAAACATATGCAACTGCTAATATTCTAAAATATTCTGAAAACTGAGAACCCACCTTCCCTATCATCAGTCAGCCACAGAACTTGGTTTTTGAGACATTCAGCCTTATCCAAAGCAGTTGAACCCAAGTGTGCAACAATACGCGTACAACTTAACACATCCTTCGTGTCCTTTGCCTTGGTAAGTAACACTGTGGACATCATCCATGTAGGCATAAAAATGAAATCTCTTGATGGAAGTACCAAAATGGTACTAAACGCAGATTAAACAAATAACACGGATTCTTATGATTCAACGGTTGCCTATCTAGTCATCTTATCCTAGTACATCTAACTTTTTGACCATTTTCGACCAGAAAAACGTCCAACTTAGAAACATCCAAATGGACACCATTTAGATCTGGGAGGGTCAGCATGGGGGCATCTTTGATGGCACTAGTGTGAACTTCACATAAAGGGTACCAGAAGTACATCTCACCATAACCTCCTTATAAAACATGGTGAGCCCTTCAAAACATCCCCCAAACCTACTATACCCAACTATCTACCACCCCAATAGTCCATATGGCTGTTGGTGGTACCTATATAGTGGTACAGTACGGTTTGGGTGGGCTCACATTTTCTACCATAAATGTAGTGGATAAAGTGGCTTAAAAGACCTATGTCCTCCTCTCTATGGTGCACTAGCTCACCCCTTTTTTTTTTTTTTTTTTTAAATGCTTCCATAGCTTTTCAGTGATTTTGGTTACTCTGGCATGTTAGTTGGACCGAGTGACCCCTGATGCAGGCGTTCCTCAGACGCCAAAACACAGGGCTCTTTTTGGTGTGCTAGTGTTTTTAGCGCATGCTGCCCCCCCCTCCCCACGCTACTTGGAAAAACTAACGCCAGCTCAGTGGAGCGTTAGTGTCTAGCGTGTGCTAAAACCGCTAGCGCAGCTTAGTAAAAGGAGCCCACAGTGCTGTGTCGGGTCCACAGCTTCTGCTTGTGTCCTTTTCTGAAATAAACAAGTTGGTCTTACGTCAGTGATCTCAGTGGAGTGTTCATTGTCCGTTCCCACTTCTTTTGTACTGTTTTATACCCGTGGGTTCTCTGTCCTGTTGGACTTTTTGGTATTCACTAGCTCACCCACCAGGCTAATGAAGATAACATTGTGCTGTGCTGTTTTTCCCATACTGCTTGCTGGGGGTGGGAGGGAGCCTCAGGCTGGGTAAGTAAAAAAGGCACAGGGAAGAGGAGTGGGAGAATGTGTGGGGATCAGGGCCGGATTTAGATGAAAAGAGGCCCTAGGCTATTCCACTTATGAGGCCCTTTCACCTCCCATTCTTAAGTTTGTAAATTACATGAGAGATAATAAAATACATCATTACTGTGATATATATCAATATGTTAAATGAAACATGTTATTGGTTCTAACCTTTATAAAAAATGTGACACGGATAATAAATAAAAAAAAGTCGTGAACACTTATTTGGACATTTATTCTCAGCACCATATATAGTACTTGTAACAATAACTAATCAAACATAACACACAACATTGCCCCTTCCTATGTCCATAGTGCCCCCAGTGCGTCCTTCCTCACCTCACCCCCCCTCCGATGCCCGCCTGCCTCCCATCCCCCTTCCATTGAACACCCCCTATGCCATCCTGCCTCCCTGCCTTCCATTAAACCCCCCACCCCCCTCTGATGCCAGCCTGCCTGCCTCCCATCCCCCTTCCACTGAAACCCCCCACCCCACCCCCACCCCCGATGCCAGTCTGGACCGCCCTGTCCTGACGGATCCACGTTTTGCCTCTCTCCCCGCGGGGCTGGGCTTTGCCCAGCTGTTTCCGGACTGACGTCTTTCCCTCCCCGATCCTCCTCCCAGGGCGAGAAAAAGAAAGGGAGAAGCCGAGTCGGCGCCCCGTTGAGGCCGGAGCCGGTTCCGATCCCGAAGCGTAGAATTTCTCCTTATTTTCGGTTCAGTGTTTTAGTGTTCACTGTTTTTAGAATAGTGTAATTTTAATTTTTCTAACAATTTGAATGTATGCCCCTCTTGATCTTGAGGCCCTAGGCTGAAGCCTAGTTAGCCTATAGGAAAATCCTGACCTTTGTGGTACTTAGATGCTTCTAAAACTGACCTAGCTCTAAACATCTACATTCCATTCAGGACATTTTGGTAGGGTTACCATATTTGATGATGCATGGCCCCGCCCCATTCTGCCCTTAGACCCACCTTGTTCCACCTCCAACCCTGCCTCGAAAAAGCACACCGCTTCTTTTTTTTTTTTCCTGACCTTCGGCATGCATCGATACGTGTGACATCATCTACACATGTTAGTTGAAGGCTCTCCAGATGTGGTTGGAGGTCAGCGCTTTCCAAAACCTGGACAAACTACCGGGTTTTGGAAAGTCCATCTGGGACCCCGGACAGTCATAAGAACATAAGAAATGCCTTCACCGGATCAGACCTTAGGTCCATCTAGACCGGCGACCCGCACACGCGGAGGCTAAGCTAGGTGTTCCCTGATGAAGACCTTGTTAACGCGTATCCTTCAATGAGATTTGCAAGAAGGTGTGCATCCAACTTGCCCTTGAATCCCAGAATGGTGGTTTCCGTCACAACCTCCTCCGGGAGAGCATTCCAAGCGTCCACCACTCGCTGTGTGAAACAGAACTTCCTGACATTTGTCCTGGGCTTGATGCCCCTCAGTTTCAGTCCATGACCTCTTGTCCGTGTCACATTTGACAATGTGAATAACGATGTTTCTTGCTCTATTTTGTCGAATCCTTTTAGTATTTTAAAAGTCTCTATCGTATCCCCTCGCAGTCTCTAAAAAGAGGACATATCCAGATGGTCACAGATGTCTGGTATCCCTACGTCTGGGAAAGGTTTGGTTATCACTTTAAGATGTCCAAGTCAAAGCATGCCCAAAGCCCACCTTGAACATGCCCATAACACACCTCCCAAGACACCCCTGGAACTCTGGAAGCACAGCAAGAGAAATGTTTTACTAGACGTTCAGGATCAGGGTTTTGATTATGAGAACTTGAAACATCCTGAGGATTAGGACATCCAAGTGTCGACTTAAGCGGCTTTTTAGACGTTTTAGTTTTTTGATTATGCTCCTAATTATACGCAGAAATATCTCTTGATGCACGGTTATCGTTGTTCCCTATGGAATCACTAGAAAATCAAGGAGAAGAAAATAAAATTGCTAAAATGATGCTTCCAACTTTAATTCTTAAAAAAAAAAAAAAAAAAAAGCAGAGTAGTTTGACTTTCAATGAACCTGGCTGGTGGGAGGACATGAATGAATTTAAAATGTAAAGAAAAAAAAGGAAACGATGACACTGGTTGTAGCTCTCATCTCTGGATGTGCCGTAAGCACACAATGAAGACTTAAGGCCTTCTTTTACTAAGGTGCAATAAGCGTTTTAATGCACGTTTAGCACGCGCTAAAACGTGTGTGCTAACCAGTAACGCGTCCATAGGATAACATGCACGTATTAGCGTTTAGCATGTGATTAGCGTGCTATTTATCATGTGCTAAAAAGCATAGGGCACCTTAGTAAAAGAGGGGTAAGTTCAAACGCTGCTAAAAAAATCTTCAGATTCCCTCCATCAAACTGTAAAACACCTCTCTTACTCTCCGAGGACCCACCCAAAGATTCCTGTGTGAAAGGAAGAGATACAAATGTAATTACAAATTACAAAGGTAATTTTAAACCCAGTATGCTCCACTTAGAATTAAAACCTGCCGTAATTGATTGGTAACAAGCTTCAGAGTCTCTGTGCCACAACAGCCGGGATTTTATTTTCTCTTGACATTTAACTCGCAGAGATGGCGGCATCGCCGCTTAAAATGCAGTCATGCCTTACCCTGTTCTGCTTTAATATATTAGGGGTAGTCATGACGGCGCTGCTCCTGGTATTGCACAGCGGGTAACTGCATTTCAGAAACCCAAAGGAAAGGAATTGTATCCAGCAGATAAGGCAAGGAAATGAGTTTCATATCCAGGGAGAGGCTCACTGTGGAAAAAACGACACAGCCAGGTATTTTTTAAGTACCTTCTTACTTCTCATTTATAATCTTAATGTATACTTTCTTCAAACCGCTTAGAACCTAACGGAAGTAGCGGTATATAAGAAATAAATTACATTACATTACATTTAAAATGGTCTTACAAAGATTGGAAGGATCAGCCAGTATAGATAGGACTGATCACCAGTGGCGTAGTAAGGGTGAGCGGCGCCGGGGGTGGTGGCGCTCCTCCCCCACCCCATCCCCCTTCCCTTTTTAACTTCTCCAGCATGAGTGGCATGTTGGTGCCGGCTCGCCCTATGTCACTTCCTAGGTGCGTGTCCTGGAAGTGACATCGGAGAGCGTGCCGATGCCAACACGGGCAGCAACCTTGTGCTGGGTAAGTAAAAAAAGGTACAGGGAAGGCAAGGGGCGTGTGTACGGCAAGAAGAGCAGTGGGGGATGGAGAGGAGGAGGGGTGCTGCGTCTGGGGAAGACCGCCCCCCCTTCCGAACCCTCCCTTACTACACTACTGCTGATTACTGATATATTTATTTTGCAGTCAAGCATAAATTTTCCTTATAACATAAGTGATAAATGTCTAGAAGAGTGTCCCACATACTTTCTGAAGCCGCAGCATACAAAACTCAGGCCTTTTACTAAGGTGCGCTAAGCGTTTTAACGTGTGTTTAGCATGCGCTAAATCAACGCATGCACTAACCGCTATCGTGTCCATAGGATAACATGAACACATTAGTGTTTAGTGTGTCTTTAGCACACTAATATTTATCACGCGCTAAAAGGCATAGCGCACTTTAGTAAAAGAGGAGGGGATCATTGTTGCGGCTGGAGGGCATCCGGAAATGCACATGTGCATGCGCAGAGCTTGCTATTACTATGCCGGTGGAGGGGTGCTGGAAGAGGAGAGGCTGGCGCCGGCACCTCTCCTACTCGTGGCGTCTTGCAGCACACCCAGAATCTCGCCGCAGCACACAGTTGCGATACACTGGTCTAGAATAATGTGGTCTCGGGTGCAAGGCAAATTCAGTTGGTGATGGAGGCTTGGTCATACTTCAGGGGCAATATTTCCTTTGAGCATCCTAACTAAATTTGTAAAACTCGTATGGGTGTGTCATAACTACTGGAAGCAAGTCATTAATAAATAGTAGATGACGGCAGATAAAGACCCGAATGGTCCATCCAGTCTGCCCAACGTGATTCAATTAATTTTTTTAATTTTTTCTTCTTAGCTATTTCTGGGCAAGAATCCAAAGCTCTACCCAGTACTGTGCTTGGGTTCCAACTGCCAAAATCTCTGTTAAAACCTACTCCATCCCATCTAAACCCTCCCAGCCATTGAAGCCCTTTCCAGCCCATCCTCCCCCAAACGGCCATATACAGACACAGACCGTGCAAGTCTGCCCAGTACTGGCCTTAGTTTAATCCTCTAATGCAAGGATTCCAATTTATCTACTTCAAGGAGGGAGTCTTTGTTGAATTCAGGTTTAGAGCTTGCAACTTAAAGCTGCATGAGACTTCCAGTCCTTGATTTTACCTGTTGAAATCTATGCTGCAGCAGTGGCATGGCCACTTGGGATCCTCAAGGGGTCTGGGCCACTTCACTTGGGGTTCAGGCCACTTACAATTATGGTATCATGACATCCTTATTTTGAGTTGGACATCCTTTCTGAAATGATGTTCTATGTATCCAATCATAGAAATTATCCAATAACTGGAAATGATGGTTTGGCGTGGAGTATCCTTGAAGGGTACTATTGAAACAGGATATTTAGGGAGTCCCAATAGAGAGGTGAAAGAAAACAAGGATTGCTTAAGAGGAAGTAGAGTAAAGGACTCAAATAATCCCTGTCATCTTCTCAGCAGCCTGTACAGTAGATACAAGGAAACACAATTTGAAGTGTCTGTAGTGTCTGTATAGAAATCCTAGAAGCCTAAAACATGAAATAGAAGAGTTAGAGTATATAGCACTGAATGATGAGGTAGATATAATAGGTATCTAAGAGACCTGGTGGAAGGGTGGCAATCAATGGGACACTGTATTACCTGGGTACAAATTATATTGCAATGATAGAGTAATAATAATTTTATTTTTATATACTGCCAAAGCCATGAAATTTCGAGGCGGTTTACAGCAAGAGGAGCTGGACAATCAGCGAAGTGGTACAATACAAAGTCATTGTATATAAGGTACAGGTTGGGAGTACCGTATTTTCACGCAGATAACGCGCACCCGTGTAAAACGCGCACACGGGTATAGCGCGCAGAAACCACGATTTTATGTACATAAACTTTTGTATACCGTGCTCACGGGTATACCGCGCATGCTGCCCGACTGTCCTTTCGCCCGCCCTGACTCTCCTCTGGCCACCCCGACTCTCCTTTCGCCCTCCCCGACTCTCCGTGCGCTGTCCCGACTATCCGTTCACCCTCCCTGACTTTCCGTGCACTGCCCCGCCTCTCCGTGCGCTGTCCCGACTCTCCGTTCACCCTCCCTGACTTTCCGTGCACTGCCCCGACTCTCCGTGCGCTGTCCCGACTCTCCGTTCACCCTCCCTGACTTTCCGTGCACTGCCCCGCCTCTCCAGTTGAGTGGAGTGGACTAGGGTAACTGGGGGGTGGAAATGGACCCGGAGTTTTCTCAGCAGAATTTCCCAGACCACCTCTTCCTCTCAACACATTGACACGCTAGTGGGTTTATTTTATAGCTTTTTCACTCCCTTCGGTCTGCCTGTCCCCCTTGAAGTCCTGTCCCCCCTTGAAGGTCTGCCTGTCCCCCTTGAAGGTCTGTCCCCATCCTGAAAGCCTGATGCCCCCCCCCCGACGTCCGATACATCCCCCCCCCCGGCAGGACCACTCGCACCCCCACCCCGAAGGACCGCCGACTCCCCGACAATATCGGGCCAGAAGGGAGCCCAAACCCTCCTGGCCACGGCGACCCCCTACCCCCACCCCGCACTACATTACGGGCAGGAGGGATCCCAGGCCCTCCTGCCCTCGACGCAAACCCCCCTCCCTCCAACGACCGCCTCCCCCCCAAGAACCTCCGACCGCCCCCCCAGCCGACCCGCGACCCCCCTGGCCGACCCCCACGACACCCCCACCCCCCTTCCCCGTACCTTTCTGTAGTTGGGACAGACGGGAGCCCAACTTGCCTGTCCGGCAGGCAGCCAACGACGGAATGAGGCCGGATTGGCCCATCCGTCCCAAAGCTCTGCCTACTGGTGGGGCCTAAGGCGCGTGGGCCAATCAGAATAGGCCCTGGAGCCTTAGGTCCCACCTGGGGCGCGGCCTGAGGCACATGGTCGGGTTGGGCCCATGTGCCTCAGGCCGCGCCCCCAGGTGGGACCTAAGGCTCCAGGGCCTATTCTGATTGGCCCACGCGCCTTAGGCCCCACCAGTTAGCGGAGCTTTGGGACGGATGGGCCAATCTGGCCTCATTCTGTTGTTGGCTGCCTGCCGGACAGGCGGGTTTGGCTCCCGTCTGTCCGGCCAACTACCAAAGGTACGGGGAAGGGGAGTGGGGGTGTCGTGGGGGTCGGCCAGGGTGGTCGCGGGTCGGCTGGGGGGGCGGTCGGAGGTTCTTGGGGGGGGGGGCGGTCGTTGGAGGGAGGGGGGTTTGCGTCGAGGGCAGGAGGGCCTGGGATCCCTCCTGCCCGTAATGTAGTGCGGGGTGGGGGTAGGGGGTCGCCGTGGCCAGGAGGGTTTGGGCTCCCTCCTGGCCCGATATTGTTGGGGAGTTGGGGAGTCGGCCGGGCAAGAGGGCTTGGGATCCCTCTTGCTCCGATCGTGGATGCGGGTGCGGGTGGGAGCGCGTGCGAGCGGTCGTTCGGGGTGGGGGTGCGAGCGGTCCTGCTGGGGGGGGGTGAATCGGGCGGGGTGGGAACTATGTAAAAAAAATTTTGTATACCGCGCTCACGCGTATAACGCGCGAGGGGTATGCGCGGTAGGTAAAAATGCGTATAACGCGCGTGTTATATGCGTGAAAATACGGTAGTAATACATTATAAGATTCTTAGGTTACAATCGATTAAACAAATTTTGTTTTTATTGCTTTTCGAAAATTGAAGTAGGATGAGGAATTCATGTTAATGTTACCCAGCCAGTCTTTCATTTACCTGCCTGGGAGGCAAGAGTTCTGTCCAGGAATCTTTTGTAGAGGCAGTCCTTTAAAGAGGGAAAGTGGGCCTAATATTCTGCATGTGGGCCTAATAGGACTGACCAGATTAAATTGAGAAACCAGGTACATAGGGGCCAGGCCAAATATTTAAACAAAACTCGTGCTTCCAGGGGCAGCCAGTGAAGTTTTTGGTAGTAGGGATTACCGTATTTTCACGCATATAACGCGTACGTTATACATGATTTTACAAACCGAGCATAACCATGCATGTTATATGCATGAGCGCGGTTTACAATTTTTTTTTTTTTTACTTTGCTGGTTCCCCCCTCCCCCCGACATCCGATTCATCCCCCAGCCCTGAAAGCCTGATGCCCCACCCCGAAGGACCGCAGCTCCCCCCACGCGGCAGAGGAAGCAGCGCAGGGCTCAGAGAAAGAGCGGGACCGCCGGCAGAGGAAGCAGCAGGGCTCACTGGCGTTGCGAACCCATGGTAGGCTGCTTCTCCACCGCAAATGGTGCAGGGGGGCTGGGGGATGAATTGGATGTCGGGGGGGGGTGCGAGCGGTCCTTCAGGGTGGGGGGGCCAGCAGTCCTTCGGGGTGGGGCATCAGGCTTTCAGGGTGGGGCGGGGCCTTCAAGGGGGAGGACAGGACTTCAAGGGCAGGGTGGCGAGAGGAGAGTCGGGGCGGCAAGCAGCATGCGTGGTATACGCGTGGGCACGCTATACCAAAATTTTCTTACATAAATTCCTTGTTCCTGCGCGCTATACCCGTGTGTGCGTTGTACACGTGTGCGCGTTATATGCGTGAAAATACGGTAAGGTGTTCCCATTTTCTCAACCCAAAAATCAGATTGGAAGGGGGAGGGATTGTGTTATATGTTAAAGAGGGAATTGAATCAAATCAAATAAACGTTCTGTATGACATAGCAGTATGGAATTCATATGGATAGAAATTCCACAAGTGAAGGGAAGGAATATACAGGTAGGATTATACTACCATTCCTTGGGACAGAATGAGCAGACAGATCACAAAATGTTTTCAGAGATTAGGAAAGCTTGGCAAATTGGGCAGCAGTATAATAACGGATGATTTCAATTACTCTTCCTAAAAGAGACCAAGCATGTTTATTCAAAATTTAAAACATTGATATCTGGTTACCAATCATCAAGATCATTGCTGAAAACTCAGCACAGTTGAAAACTCAGCACAGTTGAAAACAAGTATGTGGAAATGAATGCCATGACCTTTTCATGTGCAGGAGTAAAACTGTGGAATGGTCTTGTTGGTCAAATTCGGAAATGTGGGGATAGGAGTTCATTTCGGAAATTGCTGACAACGCAATTATTCGTTGATGCATTTCTTTGAGCATTTGACCTATTGTCAAGATTGAATCTTTCTGCTTTTGTCCTTATCTGTTCTGACCTGTTTCAATATTTTATGTATAGTAATTTTATTGTAAACCGTTTTAGAATAAAACAGTATAGAAATTTTTAAAATAAATAAATAATATACACACTCAGTTAAATTTAGGTACCGACCACAGAGCCATCCAACACACAATCAACCAAAACTGACTGGAAAATAAAAGAATTGGAGAAAAAGACCTCAGTTTGGTTTCATGGGTCAGAAAAAACTCCACTTCTCATAATCATCAAATAGTTTAGTTATAGCTGGCTTTAAGAAGACTCGCAGATTTCAACCACCACCAAAACAATTGAATCCAGTGAATAATTTCAAAAATTCATATCGAAAGTACTCGGCTTCATCCCAGGAAAGATGCTTCTTCATCCTCATCTGAAATCCTCATTGCTACATCAGGGTGCATAGATCACCTGACAGGGAATCCCTGTTTCGTCGAAAGCTGCATCAAAGTTTCATATCTCATTTCATAATTCACTTCATCACTTCACAATCCAATATAACTGTCCACCATGGCATGGAGGCCTTCACCACTCAGCGTTCTAAAGCCATCAGCTCAATTCCAAGCTCTGCCCTTTTTCATAGTAACCACCAATCAACAATCTGCACGTCATTCTCCAACACTACCAATCACTGAGCCCAAAGAATTCCCCCGAGCTGTCAGGAATCCTGTTTTTAAAAAAACATTACTCTTACAAAAAAAAAAAAACCCACTGACCATTCAACCCTCCAATTTAAAACTTTTGGTTGTACTGTGTCTAATTCAAAGATCCATTTTTGCTCTCGCTGTCTCAGAAATAACTGCCAATTCCCTCTTTACATTGATTGACAGCATTGTTCCAAAACTATAGATTTCAGCAATGCCAATTCATGCTTATATTGTAAGCAGTGAGACACCAAAAGCTTCTCTAGCCGACACATGCTCAAGCAGGAGCGATGCTCCAACAACTGGCTCTTTAAAGTCCTTGAAGTCTGTCCTACGTATAGCAAAGGACATGTGCACCATATTAAATAACTCGCCCCACAGGATTGACAGTTTATACTACCTTTCAAGGGGTAAACTTTATGAGTGATAGGATGTTCAAATTCCTTCATTTTGCTCATTATCAGGCATACCATTCCTGGTGTCCTACATCCACATTCTCCTCTAGCTCTTCTCCCATGTATAATTCACTCGGACTCAGCCATTCTCCCAAATTCTTTTTTTTATACTTAAATCTTTATTGATTTTCCATTTAAATTTCAAGTATTACACTTGTACAGAAAGCAATAAAAGCATAGATATTAAATACAATGTAAATATAACTCATAAGTTAATAAATTTACTATTTATGCTCAAGTCCTCAACTTAGGGTCCAAGAATCAAAGCAAAAAATGGCGAAACATAATGAAAAATACTAATAATTACACAAGAAACTGAAAGCTATAGCACTGAAATGAGGTCGTCAATAGTCAAATTATAGGGCTCAAAGATTACTTCCATTCAGACGAGACATTGCCACAAAATTTGTCAGTTGAGATGGTTCAAAAAACACATACTTAACAGTACGGTAACACACAATACATTTACATGGATGTCTCAAATAAAAAGTTGCCCCCAAAGATATAACCCCAGGTTTCAAAAGAAGAAATTCACGGCGGCACCTTTGTGTCTCCCGTGCCAAATCTGGAAACATTTGTATTTTGTGACCAATGAAACTTTTTTTTGTCTATTTTTAAAGTAAAGCTTTAACAACCATGTTTTTTATCAGTTGGTAAGGCTAAAGTAATAATCATAGTGGCTGATGATGCTAAGTCCTTCTCAGATGTCTCTAGAATTTGTGAGATATTTAAGGATTCTTGGTCTGAAGATTTTTCTTTTTGTTGTTTTGTCCTTTATCAGGCAAATAATAGACCCGTGAGAATGGTGGTAACAAGTCTTCAAATATCTCCAAAATTTCCACTCTTAAGCATATCTCTAGGTGTTACTAAATCAAGTCTTGGAAAGTTAATTAACCTTAAATTGTTACTATGTGAGTTGTTCTCAAGCATTTCAATTTTCTTCCTTAGGTTAATAATATCTTTAACTAAAGTCTCTTGCAATTATTTTGATGTTATAATTTTCCTTTTCAATTTTCTGAATAGATGAATTAGAAGTATTTATTTATTTTCTTATATCTTTCAATTCTTTATTATGTTCCTTGATTTTCCCTTCAATTTGTTGAAAGGTAGGAGTAATGGTCTTAACAAAATCAGCCATTAAGTCCCAAATGGAATCTAGAGTCATTTCAGCAGGCTTAGTCAATACAATTGGAGCTTGTGTGAGTGTAAAGTGCTCACCGTTCTGAAGATTTCCTTCAGGGCATGTCTTCTGTCCTTCCCCCTCATGCTAAGATAGTCCTCCTCCAGATATCTCCATTGGGGCCCTTGTAGTACGAGCCCCAGCCTCCAAGATCTCCTGAAGATCCTTACTCGCCTCTGGAGAGGAGAATACCTCAGAATCCGGGGTTTCCCCGCCCCTGGGAGAGCTGGTAATCTGAGGCTGCGGGGCTTAGAGTAGTGTTGGGCCCAAGAGTGTCCACCGTGGGTTCGCCTCCCTGTGTCCTCAGCAGGCCGCCATCCAATGTTACTGAGACCTCCTGCATACGCCTCAGAAGATCTTGAATGTTGCTACAGCCCTGTCTCTTAGGCATCACGGTAAGTAAAACTACCGCTAGGAAATTCCTTCCAAAAATCGCTATTCTGAGATGAGCAACTCAGCGCTTCCTGCTCTCAGTCGCCATCTTGGATCCCATTCTCCCAAATTTTTATTTCACTCAAATGAAAAAATCATTTTCATATCCTCAAAATAGAAATGCACTCTTAACAAGGCTAAATGAGGATGAATCGCTCGTTGAATCTGGTTTGATAACCTAGTGTATTTATACACAAACCGTAACACCACTTCTGGTTGTCTCTTTACACGATATCTTAACAGCTCTTCCATGGGGTTATAAAAAGTCAGGTACTCCCTTTCAACCAATTTCAACCAATTCCTTAGATCTTTCTTTATACTGTTGATCAGTACCACAAATTCTATGATGCCTCAAAAACTGTGCAAATGGAATATTCGCTTTTAACGGATAAGGATGCATGCTAGAGAAAGCTAACAAAGAATTCCTTTCCATCTTCGTGGAAAACACAGTAGTTTCAAAAATTCCCCCGTTAATTTCTACTGAAACATCAAAAAAGTAATCTTCTTAGGGTAAAATTGGATTTCCAAATTGTATCCTAGGGTGGTACGAATTCATATATGCTGCAAACCACTGAAAATCTTCAGTGGATCCACTCCAAAGGCAAAAAATGTTATCAATGAAACGGACCCAACTAGTAACAAACCTGAAAAAAACAAGAATTCCTCAATAGCAGCCACATACAAATTTTCTATTGTGGGGGCAAAAGACACCCAGCATTGGAACACCCAACCATAAAATAATTTTGATTTATAGAGATCCGGCTTAATTCCATCAGAAATCAGTAGGTATCAGGTGTGGACGAAGACATTGATTCAGACATTGCTCCACAACTGCCAAGCCCTCTTGTTGAGGGACAGGTGTACAAAGCTGTAACATCTAAAGATGCCAAAAGAGTAACTTCATCGATTAAAGATTCCCATCTTCCAAGAAGCTGCAGGAAGTGTGTGGTATCTTTTTCAACAAAGACTTCACTTCTTATAAACTTTCCTATAGATGGCAATCAATACATTTACATGATCTTTCCATTAAGAAACCTTGTGCTGATACAACTGGATGTCTTGGTGGAGTCTCCACATTTTTATGAATCTTAGGGAGCAGAAAAAATTTATACCTTGAAGAACTGATAAGTGAGAAGTGTATGCTCATTCTCCTTAAGAAAACCACTACTCTTGCCCATATTTGCCAACTGCTAAATAATAATAACAGTTTATACAAATCTGGGCAAATATATAATCTGAATGATCTTTGGACAATTACATATAATTCTCCACATTAGACAACTGCTTCATAGCCTCTTGAACATATTTCTCCCTACTCCACAGCACAATAGCCCCCACTTTATCTGCCCATCCAATTATAATAGATAGTTCTGATTTCAAACTTATGTACTGTCACTAGCTCTTCCTTACTTAATGTAGCCCCGCCAAGGCCTTGGCAAAGGCCTGGGACCTTTCCTACTGGGCCTTCCCTCCTGTCTACTCCTTTCTCCAGCAGCCAAAACTAGTCGTGGCCCTCTGGGGTCATGAAAAATATGGTAACCCTAGCTTAAGAGTACATCTAAACTATTTTAGAAAATTAGCGCAAAGCTGAATTGGTGCACCAAAAGATTACAAAACTAATCCAAGAGGCACTCAATAGTAAGGCCCTGATTCTATAAACGGCTCTAACTCCTAGGTGCCACTGAGCATGATTATCATCCGCTAGTTGCCATTTCTAGAATCATGCCTAGCAGTACCTAAATGGTCTTAGGCACCAGTAGCTGTTAAAAACCATAGGTGTACTGCCATTTAAGCCAGAGTGCACCTAACACACTAAAAATCTGCCCTGAATCTGCTCCTAACCATGTCTACTTGATGGTAGGTGCCTACCAAGTTAAGCACCTACCAGCTAATTCTATTTTAATTTATTTATTTTAAAATTTTCTATTCCGCCTATAAACTAGGCGGATTACAGATTCACATACATAAAATAAATGACAGATACAAATTCAATAAGTAAAAGTAATTTTAAAATATGTCAGAACTTCATTTTAAATTAGTCTTAATGAGAGAATGGTGCTTTCAATTATCAGCTCCGATTAAGCCAGTTCAGAAAATTAGAAAATTAAGGTAGGCACACTGATCTAAGCGCTTAACCTTAGGCATCATTTATAGAATCTGGGTCTAAGAGCTGGATGCAAACTTCAATGCTCCCCCCCTCCTTAAAAAAAAAAGTCGGCGTTGAACAGTGTTCTATGACATGCGTTTCCAGGATAGGTGCCCTTTATAGAACTAAATGTAGCATTGGGATTCACACCCAACTTTAGGAGTGAGGAGTTACACCAACTAAAACCAGATATAAATCCCACGATACATAGATTAAACCGTGCGAGGACATTGCCGGGCACACAATCGCGTGCAGGATGTCAGCGCGCTAGATTAAAACACAATTTTAAAGCGCTCTGAGGGTGTATGGGGAGGAATCCCCCATTATAGAGGAAATAGTCTTTTTCCCTCTTTTTTAGGGAAAAATTACAGCTTCCTCCGTAATGGAGGGGTTCCCCCCCCCCCAACAGGAACGCAAACAGTTCTAAGTAAAGTGGGATGTTAAAGGAGCCCAATGTCTCATATAATTGAGAAACGGACGATTCAAAGTGACACGGGAAAGCAAACGTAGAAATACAGAAACTCACTTCGCACGCCAAATACGAAAAAGCTTTTTTCGTATTTGGCATGTGCAGTAAGATTCTGTATTTCTACGTTTGATTTCCCGTATCACTTTGAGCTCCTTTTACTAAGGTGCGCTAGCGTTTTTAGTGCACGCAGGAAATTACCGTGCGCTATAGTTCTAGAACTAATGCCAGCTCAATACTGGCTTTAAGGTCTAGCGCGTGCGGCAATGTAGCTAACCCCGCACTACGCACCAAGAACTAATGCCAGCTCAATGGTGGCGTTAACGTCTAGTGTGCGCAGCAATGCAGCGCGTGCTAAAATCGCTAGCGCAGCTTAGTAAAAGGAGCCCATTGTGACTGTGATATCAAAAAGGCTCCTGAAGCAGGCCGTATTGTCGAAACATGTGCGTGTTGAGCCACCGCACCAGACTAAGAGTTTTGGCAGGCAACATGAAGAAAGCAATAGAGAAGGCTTTAAACTGAAGGACAGGGGAAAGCCGACAGTCGACCACCGGTCGATGGTATGGACAACAGGATGCCCCGACGTAGGAACAAAGGACTACTACTCATACATAAGAGAGGTCGACCTCACAGCCAACAAAGGAGAACAAGCAGGAAGGGACAACTCAGACACAGGAGGGGAAGACCACACAGCAAACATGGAAGATAACACAGGAGCAGTAAAGGATACCGTAAATAAAACTGTAAGGACAGCCAAGAGTAGGTCCAAAAAGGTAACACGAAGGGAACTTAGATGCATATATACAAATGCTAGAAGTATAGGAAACAAAATGGGAGAACTAGAGATGATAGCAAGACATGAGAACATGGATATCATTGGCATAACAGAAACATGGTGGAATGAAGAAAACAAATGGGACACAGTACTACAGGGATACAAACTATATAGAAGGGATCGAGAAGGGCAGAAAGGTGGAGGTATTGCCCTATATGTTAAGGAAGAAATAGATTCTGTTGGAATGATTACAACAGACAGGAAAGAGAAGCTGGAGTCCCTCTGGATCAAAATTCCTGGTCAAAATGGCGCAGATACAAAAATTGGCCTTTACTATCGTCCCCCAGGACAGGCGGTAGACACTGACTTAGAAATGATGGAGGAAATCAAACAAGTATGCAAGACAGGCAATGTAGTTATATTGGGAGACTTCAATCTCCCAGGAATAGACTGGAAACTAGGAGCCTCCAATTGCGGCAAGAAGGCCAAGTTCCTGGAGGTGCTAGGGGATTGCTTCCTGGAGCAAATGGTAAAAGAGCCGACAAGAGGCGACGCCATCTTGGACTTAGTCTTAAATGGTCTCAAGGGACCGATAACAGAAGTAGAAGTCAGGGCTCCATTGGGAACGAGTGATCACAATGTAATCAACTTTAAACTGGACATCGGGAAAAGGAAACATGCCAAAACCTTAACCACCACCTTAAACTTTAAAAAGGGTAAATACTATTGCATGAGAGCCATGGTAACAAAACGACTCGAGAAGATGGTGGACAAACTTGAAACAGTAGATCAGGCATGGTGCCTATTGAAAAATACTATTGCAGAAGCACAAGATCTCTACATTCCGAGGATTTCTAAAGATCGGAGAACTAAAGGCAAAGGAGAACCGGCATGGCTTACCATACAGGTGAAGGAAGCCATAAAAGAAAAGAAGGACTCTTTCAAAATATGGAAATGCACGAAGACAACCGAAGCCTGGAACAAACATAAAGATGAGCAGAAGAAATGTCACAAAGCGGTGAGGGATGCAAAACAGGACTATGAGGAAAAAATAGCCCGGGAGGCCAAAAACTTCAAGCCCTTTTTTAGATACGTGAA
The DNA here is from genome assembly GCF_902459505.1 of Geotrypetes seraphini. NCBI lineage: Eukaryota > Metazoa > Chordata > Amphibia > Gymnophiona > Dermophiidae > Geotrypetes > Geotrypetes seraphini. The sequence goes on from NC_047090.1 coordinate 26,656,995, forward strand.
GGGGAAAAAACCTGCAAAAGAGGCAGTGGGACCCCTGGACGACAAGGGAATAAAAGGGTACATCAAGGAAGATAAACAAATCGCAGACAAACTAAATTCCTTCTTTGCCTCCGTCTTTACGAAGGAGGACACCTCAACAATACCTGAAGTGGAGAAACTGTTTACAGGAGAAATAGAGGACAGCCTCACCACAGTTGAAGTGAACTTGGATCAGATATACTACCAGATCGACAAACTTAAAAGTGACAAATCCCCTGGACCGGATGAAATTCACCCGAGAGTCTTGAAGGAATTGAAGGTTGAAATCGGAGAGTTATTGCAAAAACTTGCAAACCTGTCAATCAGAACTGGACAGATACCAGACGACTGGAAGAAAGCAAACGTCACACCAATTTTCAAAAAAGGATCGAGAGGAGAACCGGGCAACTATAGACCTGTGAGTCTTACGTCTGTCCCCGGCAAGATGATTGAATCACTGATCAAGGATAGCATAGTTCAGCACTTGGACACACACGACTTGATGAAACCCAGTCAACATGGATTCAGGAAAGGGAAATCGTGTTTGACGAATTTACTCCAATTCTTTGAGACCGTGAACGAGCAAATTGATAGTGGAAAGCCGGTGGACATAATATACTTGGATTTCCAGAAAGCGTTCGACAAAGTTCCACACGAAAGACTTCTCAGGAAACTACAAAGCCATGGCATAGAGGGAGATATACAAAGATGGATAGGCAAATGGCTGGAAAACCGAAAGCAGAGAGTGGGCATAAATGGGAAGTTCTCTGACTGGGAGAAAGTGACTAGTGGTGTACCCCAGGGCTCGGTACTTGGGCCGATCCTTTTTAATATTTATATCAATGACTTGGAAAACGGAACATCCAGTGAGATCATCAAGTTTGCAGACGACACAAAACTCTGCCGGGCAATCAGATCGCAGGAGGATAGTGAGGAACTCCAGAGCGATTTGTGTCGGTTAGAAAAATGGGCGGAGAAATGGCAAATGAGGTTCAACGTGGAGAAATGCAAGGTAATGCATTTAGGCAGTAAGAATAAGGAATACGAGTACAAAATGACAGGTGCAACTCTGGGAAAAAGTGAACAAGAAAGAGACCTGGGTGTACTGATAGATAGGACCCTGAAGCCGTCGGCACAATGCGCGGCAGCGGCAAAGAAGGCAAATAGAATGTTGGGCATGATAAAGAAAGGAATCTCGAGTAGATCGGAGAAAGTAATAATGCCGCTTATAGGGCAATGGTCAGACCTCACTTGGAATACTGCGTCCAACATTGGTCTCCCTACCTAAAGAAGGATATAAAACTGCTGGAGAGGGTGCAGAGACGAGCAACTAAACTAGTGAAGGGTATGGAGAAACTGGTATATGAGAATCGACTTAAAACACTGGGATTGTTCTCCCTTGAGAAAAGGAGACTGCGGGGGGATATGATCGAGACTTTCAAAATACTGAAAGGAATCGACAAAATAGAGCAGAGAAGATTATTTACATTGTCCAATTTGACACGGACAAGAGGACATGAAATGAAGCTAAGGGGGGACAAGTTCAGGACTAATGTCAGGAAGTTCTGCTTCACACAGAGAGTGGGTGGACATCTGGAATACTCTCCCAGGGGAGATTATTGCGGAATCGACAGTCCCAGGCTTCAAAAGCAAACTAGATGCATATCTCCTTGAGAAAGGCATATAAAGATATGGTGGCTATAAAATAAACCAGGTGTATACCTGGCGGGGCCTCCGCGTGTGCGGATCGCCGGACTTGATGGACTGAAGGTCTGATCCGGAGATGGCGCTTCTTATGTTCTTATGTTCTTATGTTGAATAAACTTGCCCACCATTCTTCTCGAACCTCCACTGTTGTCTATTGGTACTATTAATTTCAAAACATTTCCAGGAAAAATCCTTATCATGCGATCTATTTTTGTTATATCATATTACAGTGGTGCCTCGCATAACGAACGCCTCGCACAGCGAACGCTGCGCACAACGAACTTCATGTCTTGCTTCCTACAACGAACTTCGTTTCACACAACGAAGTCGCCCGAGCTGCATCCTTCCGCGCAGGCACTGCGCTTAACTGCCCTCTCTCCGCCTGGCTCCCTGTGCAGTGGCGGACTGTCGGCTCGCAGGGGCCCGGCGCCTACTGCTGATGCGTTGGGGGGGGCGGAGCTACTCTCGCCGCTTCCCCGATGCTAGAAAAAAAAAAAAAATGAACAGTTAAGTCCCAGTTTTTGCCGCTGAGACTCTGCCCTCTCTCACTGTAAAATTAGACTCTACTTAGTCTGTCTTTAAATTTAAAAAATGTGTGTTGTTTTAAAAAACAATTATGTTTTTAGATGTATCTAAATAAAAATAATAACAAAAAATTTATCTTTTTTTATGTCATCTTAGCATATTTTATGCTACAGAACGAATTACAGTGGTGCCTCACACAACGAACTTAATTGGTTCCAGGAGCAAGTTTGTTATGCGAAAAGTTCGTTATGTGAAACGCGTTTTCCCATAACAATACATGTTAAAAAAAATAATTCGTTCTGTAGCATAAAATATGCTAAGATGACATAAAAAAAGATAAATTTTTTGTTATTTTTATTTAGATACATCTAAAAACATACATCTCCCTGTCCTTTTACTTCCACTATCTTCCTATCCCATCTCTATTCCCTTTTGTCCCTCTCCCCATGATCAATCATCTCACCACCTCTCTCTTCCCTCACCCTCAGGGTTCAAGATTGCTTCCACTCTTTTTCCTGTTGTTCTCTCTGCCTGTCACCCTATGATTTAGCATCCCTTCTGCCCTTGTCCAATATTTCCCCTTCTCTCCCTCCCTCTCATCCCCTGCTCCAACATACCGTATTTCGACTGCCCTTTCATCCCCAGGCCTGCCAACTTCCACTCATTTACTGCTTTCTCCCACCTCTGCCAAAGCCCGCCCCCCCCCCCCCCCGCAGTGATCGGCAACACCAGGCACCCCCCCTCGATCGGCAACACCAGGCACCCCCCCTCGATCGGCGAAACAGGGCCCCCCCCTCGATCGGCGAAACAGGGCCCCCCCTCGATCGGCGAAACAGGGCCCCCCCTCGATCGGCGAAACAGGACCCCCCCTCGATCAGCGAAACAGGGCCGGCGACTGCTTTCTCCCGCTGCTGTTGAAGTCTGTAAAGGGCTCTAACAGTGCGTATGCTGCCAACTGCTTCCTTCCTCCTTCCTCTCCCCTCATGATGTAACTTCCCATTTGGTTGATGGAGGAGGAGGAGGAGGGTAGCCGGTAGCGTCACGCACACTGCGCGGAAGGATGCAGCTCGGGCGACTTCGTTGTGTGAAACGAAGTCCGTTGTACGAATCAAGACCTGAAGTTCGTTGTGCGCAGCGTTCGCTGTGCGAGGCGTCCGTTATGCGAGGCACCACTGTATTTTTTTTAACATGTATTGTTATGGGAAAACGCGTTTCACATAACGAACTTTTCGCATAACAAACTTGCTCCTGGAACCAATTAAGTTCGTTGTGTGAGGCACCACTGTATTCCACTACTATTACCTGACAAAAAAAAGGTAAAGTTTTGGAATCAATATTTACCCCCTGTGCTCTAACCGATTAGTACGCGCTAACCACTAACACATAAGAACTTAAGAACTGCCATCTCCGGATCAGACCCTGGGTCCATCAAGTCCTGTGATCCGCTTACGTGGAGGCCCAGCCAGGTGTAACCTGGCGAAAACTTAGTCACCCGTATCCCTCTATGCGCCTTTTGAGGAGATGTGCATCTAACTTGCCCTTAAATCCTAGAACGGTGGGTTCCGCAGCAATCTTCACCGGGAGAGCGTTCCAGGTGTCCACCACTCGCTGTGTGAAGCAGAACTTCCTGGCATGTGTCCTGGGCCTGTCCCCCTTCAGCTTCAGTCTATGACCTCTTGTCCTAGTCACATTTGACATCGTAAATAACTTTTTGTCCTGCTCTATCTTGTCGATTCCTTTTATTATTTTTAAAAGTCTCAGTCAGATCCCCTCACAGTCTCCTCTTCTCGAGGGAGAACAGTCCCAGTTTTCTAAGTCGTTCATCGTAGCTCAAGTTCTCCATACCTTTTACCAGCTTTGTTGCTCGCCTCTGCACCCTCTCGAGCAGTTTCATACCCTTAGTAAAACAGGGGGTTAGCTATATTTAATCCGAATTGAAGTGCCTCCTTTCCAAATATGTACTGCTCATTGGGGTTGGCCTCCGACTTCAGGAAAATTCAGGTTAATATCACTGAAAATCTTTACTTACTGCCTTGGGCATCAGGGGCAGAACTGAAAGTTAGCTGGTGCAGCTGGTATTCTATGCTTGGACCTGGATATATGGGTAAGTTAGGGTGGTAAGAGTACCGGTGAATATCGATGGCACCCATATGTCTTTCAGAAGCTTCTTGTATTTGGATATTCAGTTCCATTATCCAGGTACAGTATAAATCTGGGTACAGTATTCAGGTGCTGAGTATCTAGGTTATAAATGCTCAAGTTTCCAAGTTTCCAAGTTTATTAGGTATTTTTGATTTATCGCCTATTCAAAATTCAAGGCGATGTACAAATAAAATAGTTGGTAACACACTTAAAATTATTAAGTTAAACAAACGATTATCTAAAATACAAATACACATTTAACAATACATTTAAAGGGTATTTCAATAGATTATAATGAAACATAAGGGAAATTATTTAAAGGTTACATTCAATAATACAATCGTTAATTCAAATTTAAAATATTTAATTAAATTCAGGGGAAAAACAATAGGAAGGGGGACACGGACAATTGACCTTTAAGTTATGTATGCAGAAAGAAAAAAAAAGAAGAATTAGTTATTAAAGGCATCAATATATAGAAAACTTTTAAGTTCTGACTTAAATTTTGTTAAGTTTTTTTCCTGTCTTAGGTACAATGGAAGATTGTTCCAAGATTGAGGGGCTGTTATGGAAAAGATAGTGTTACGCCTTGTGTTGATAACTTTTAGTGAGGGAATTACTAAAAGTTGCTGGTCTTGAGATCTAAGAGATCTAGAAGTAGTATAGGGTATTAAAAGTCTAAATATAAAGGCTGGAGTTAGGCCCAGATTCTATAAATGGCACTGGAAGTTAGGCACCTAACTTACCTAGGGTTACTAGACATACTCGTACATACTTGTATTGCAAGACTTTGCTCATTTAGAACAGCTGCGTCGGAGAGAGAAGAACCATTGGCTCAGTTGTGACGCGCGTACTTGTATTGCAAGACCTCGCAGCATCTTCGGCTCAGTTGTGATGACGTGCCGTGCGTACACGTGCTCGTATTGAAAGACCTCGCTCGTTTATCAAGTTAAAATGTAATGAAACATTTTGCTTGACTTGCAAAACACTCGCACACCAAATTACTTGCAATCTAAGGTTTTACTGTATTTAAGGATGTCTTTGCTTCCTAAGAATTCTCCTTCCTTAGGTAGGACAGAATTCTACCCTTACCCCTCCCAATGTGTAAGGCCTTCATATTCATTTTTTTTATTTTTTATTTTTCCCTCCCCCCTTTTGTGTCTCTAGTCAATATGCTCTTATGCTTATATGTTGTTTTTATTTTTAATCCCTCTATTTTTAACCTTGTTACAACCTATTGTAAACTGCCTAGACGTTAATGATAGGCGGATATCAGATACATAATAAATTTGAAACTTAAAGGCATATTATGGCCATTTCTTACCATATAGCTTAGTAAAAGAATCTCCAAATTAGTAAAATATCAATACTGTTTAAATGATCCTTAATGAGAATCAGATATTGAAATGTTGCACCACTGGGAGAAACAGCTGCTTAAAACACCAGTTTCCACAATAAAAGCTTCAACAACGTACTTTGCGCTCATGTACCAAGGGAAATAACATGCCCATGACAGCTGCTACAACGGGAGCAATTTGAATCTTCTTATAGAGGAAATGCACTGTGCATTCATAACTCCTTCATACATCTGTATGTCACTTTTTGCACACTATAATTTTGCCATCCGGTGGATAATTTTGCATCCCCAGTTCTGCAAATGAAACAAACAGAAAGCACAAAACTGATGTGTGATATCAGTGACATCAGGAGTTTTGCTGCTATAGTTATTAGCAGGGTTTTTTTTTTTTTCAAATATATTTTTCTCAGCAGCACAAACTAAAATCAATCATTCTGATAACTAAGCATGGCATGAGCTGTCTGCACTGTCATTTCAGTCTGATTAATCACGCATGCACAGACCTTTACCTTAAAGGAGCAATTGTTCACATTTAATCACACAGAAACATTCAAGCGTGCTATCATATATTACCAAATTTAATTGCAATTTATGTCTTTTGTTTGGGCAAAACAGATTTGTGATATGGTTTTCTGACACGGAAAATATATTATTTCACTCATTTTCCAAACATTAAAATTGGAGACAGGTAATCTACTAAATTGCTGTTGAAATCATTTATCGAATTAGGTGAGCAGCACTTGAAGCTTCCGTTAAATAGATATTTAGATGAAGATTTATAGGAATTATCATGATAGAAAATTTATAGTTTCTCCGTATTGTTTTCTTCAATGGCATAAGAAACATGAAAACTGATAAGATTTCTTCTTTTAGTTAAAGGGTTATAAATGTCTCACGAATTAGCAAAATTGTTCTTACTTTATCGGACACCTTGTGCTTTGCAATCTCCAACCCTCACAGGACAGATTTAGGCCTGATGCTCTGCATAAAGGATCAATTAAAAGATTTCTTCAATTCGTCAATAGACAATCCACTTCTTGACATGCTGGTACCCACATGCACCATTGCTTTCAGCTCTCAAAGTTAGAGATGCCCAGGAAGTGACCGATCAATGCACCGAAACAGGTTGGAACAGCACATCGGGAATAAATCTCTTTCCACTCAAGGCTGTTTAGTTTGCAAATCTAATAATGAGAATCGTACGTTTTTACACCCTGAAGAAAAAGCCATAGACTAGAAATTACTCAAAACCTTCCCATCTTTAAGCTGAAGCTAGAAATTTTTTTTTCTGCTTTTGCAATGTTTTCATTCTGCTGAAATTTGGTTTGCAAATCATCCCTCTAAGATCTGTTGAAAACAATTTTTTTTTCAGCCACAGGAAATGTCAGAGCTGCATGGTGTATTTAGAACTGAGAAATACAATTATCTATAATGTATAAAGTATGCAGTAAAATGATATTGCAGCACATAGACTACCAAGCAAAACTTACAGTTAGACATTTATTAGTCCTGTGGTGTTATAAAACACCTAATCTATTAGAACGTAAGAATAGCTTTACTTGATCATCAAGCCCAATAGCCCATTCTCATGGTGGCCTATCCAGGTCACTGGTACCTGGCCAAAACCCAAAAAGTAGCAACATTCCATTCAGAATCCTAAAGAATAGCAAGATTCTGGAATCCCAAAGATCAACATAAGATTCCAGAACCTCAAAGAATAGCAACATTCCAGAACCCCAAGGAGTAGCAACATTCCATTCAGAATCCTAAAGAATAGCAAGATTCTGGAATCCCAAAGAGCAACATAAGATTCCAGAACCTCAAAGAATAGCAACATTCCAGAACCCCAAGGAGTAGCAACATTCCATTCAGAATCCTAAAGAATAGCAAGATTCTGGAATCCCAAAGATCAACATAAGATTCCAGAACCTCAAAGAATAGCAACATTCCAGAACCCCAAGGAGTAGCTACATTCCATTCAGAATCCTAAAGAATAGCAAGATTCTGGAATCCCAAAGATCAACATAAGATTCCAGAACCTCAAAGAATAGCAACATTCCATGCTACCGATCCAGCATAAGCAGTGGCTCCCCCCATGTCTTTCTCAATAACAGATTATGGACTTTTCCTCCAGGAACTTGTCCAAACCTATCTTTAAACCAGCTACGCTACCCACTCTTACCACAACCTTTGGCAAACGCGTTCCAGAGCTTAACTATTCTCTCAATGAAAAAAAATTTCCTCCTATTGGTTTTAAAAGTATTTCTCTGGTGTTTCTTTGGTGACAGAAATATTATTCAAGATATCATGGGCGGTGCTTGGTGCACCTTTTTGCAAAAGTTTGTGAACGGTTTCACCAAAATTGACTTTAACACCTGAGGCAGGCGCTTTGCACCAAAACGCGAGTCTACGGTCAAACCATTTTAGCGAATGCATAATAAACGCTGCCTTTGTTTTGGAATCAGACTGGTCCCTCCCATTTTTGTTTGCCTTGCTGTTTTCTCTTTCTTCTTCTCTTTTTTTGTTTTCGACAGAAAATATCTGGCACATCCTAACTTTATATGAATGCCACCATTTATTTCACATTGAACTTTATTCGAGTAGTTCAACCATGCAAGACAAATTCAACATACACCTACATTTGATTAAAAAACCATATCAAGAGCTAATGTTTATTTTGCAAAACTGTTCCTGGTTATAATTATACATCCCTACTATCTCAAATATCCATCTTTTTGAATTATTTTTCTTCAGTTAAATTGAATTCCATTCCAAAGCAATCATTATCGTGGCATGGCCATCATGTTTCACTGGATTATGTGCATCGGAGGTATGCCGCACTATTTCTGTACGCTGTCCCCTCTAGGCTAGAGGTCGGCAACCATTTTACAGCAAAGAGCCAATTTATCCAAAATGTTTGACCCAAGATTTACAGAGCCCAAGGTGTAGCTTCTCTCTCTTCCAAACCCTCACAGGTCTCTGCACCTCTCATCCCTCCCACCCCCCTCTCCCCCCACCCATAGCCAAGGTTCTTCCCCCCTCTCCAGGCCCCGACCTTTAATCTTCCTCCCAATCCCACAATTTCCCCCCTCCCCCACAGCTTACTGAGGTATCTAGTAGTCCAGCGGGAGTCCTGCAGGAGCACAGCCCTCTCTCTCCTGTCTCCTTGTATTTTAGAAGGCAGCCGCGAGGAGGCAGGAGTGAGAGAGCTGTACTCCTACCACAAAGACTAGGGGTGCCAGATTGTGGCTGGCCCTAGATCTCTTGGTAGCATCAACTAATTTCCCACTTTAGTAAAATCTGGACCCTCCTAGACCCGCCCCTCAGGCACACCCAGTTCCACCCATCCTGGGTTTCTTTTCCTTTTTATTTTTTTAACATTAATATTATGGCTGGCCCTAGATCTCTTGGTAGCCAATCAACTAATTTCCCACTTTTGCTTCTACCACCATTTCCACAACCACACCTATATGTCTCAAACTTTGTGATTTGATTAGACTATGTAGATTGTAAGCTCTTTGGAGCTGTCTCTCGTTTGTATCTGTATGGCAGTATATCTCAAGCTGTGCGCCGTAGTACACTAGTGTGCCTCCTGAAATTTCAGGTGTGTGCCGCGAGACGCTGGGGAGAAGGAGAGGTGCCGGCGCAAACTGACTATCTACAGGATGTGCCTCTCGCAGCGAGCGGCATATCCTGTAGACCTGTGGTTCTTAACCCTGTCCTGGAGGACCACCAGGCCAATCGGGTTTTCAGGCTAGCCCTAATGAATATGCATGGAGTAAATTTGCATGCCTGTCACTTCCATTATATGCAAATCTCTCTCATGCATATTCATTAGGGCTAGCCTGAAAACACGATTGGCCTGGTAGTTCTCTAGGACAGGGTTGGGAACCAGTGCTGTAGACAATCAGCTGGCGCCAGTGCCTCTCCTTTTCTCCATGTGTCTTCCCTGCCGGCACCCCCTACTGGTGGCTCAGGGCCCGTCTGGAGGGCCTTTGCGCATGAGCGATGTCAACGTGCTGACCTCATGCAGGCGTCATTCCATCAAGGTTGCACACTTCCAAGATGCCTGGAGCCGTGGCCACTACATTTAGTGCGTCGCACTCAAAAAGTTTGTGGGACACTGCTCTATAGAGTTACAAGCACAAGGTTTGGACAAGTTCCTGGAGGAAAAGTCCATAGTCTGTTATTGAGAAGAACTTGGGGAAGCCACTGCTTGCCCTGGATCGGTAGCATGGAATGTTGCTACTCTTTGGGGTTCTGGAATCTTGCTATTCTTTAGGATTCTGAATGGAATGTTGCTACTCCTTGGGTTTTAACCCGCTTTAAATCTGTGGGTTAAAACCACGGGCTTGCACTGCGGGGAAGGACAGGTGAGTCGGGGCTCAGCAGGGCTGTAGAGTCAGGCCAGAGAGCAGAGCAGGACAGCCAGAGCAGGAGAATCGGGGCAGAGAGCAGGGTTTTAGCACATGTGACTGGTTGCTAGTTTTTTGATTGGCCAGCCAGTCGGTAAGTTTAGTGAATCACGTCCTTCCTGCTTTGCATGCCGATTCCCCTCATTTGCATGCACGGATTGGGATCAGATCGGAGGAGAGGTTAGTGAATCAGGTCGGAGGGAAATCGGGTTGCAAAGGGCTCGCAAACCAATCGGCACACAATCAATTTGCTTAGTGAATCTAGCCCTGTGTCTGAATTCAAGAAAGCCTGGGATGGACACATGGGATCTCTTAGAGAGGAAGAGATAATGGTTACTGCGGGTCAGCAAACTGGATGGGCCATTTGGCCTTTATCTGCCAGCATGTTTTTATGTTTCTAATTGATTCCACAAACTTGGTGCTAAAAAAAAGCTTTAGAATTTCTAAATTCCTATTTAGTCTTCTGCACTGCAGATAAAAGTAACCTGTTATCCTCAGTGCCATTGTTTTAGGCACCATTTATAGAATCAGAGCCTACATGTACAATTTAGGCATGACCTCTTACACCAGCAATAGAGTTAATGTAAATGCTTGCACTTCAAAATGCTGGCATTAGGCTTCTAGGGAACGCCAGAATTTATGATCATGTTAACGCCTCTATATAAGAGATTCCATTGGTTACCCGTTCCATTTCAATGTAAATTTAAACTGTTGGGTCTAGTCCACAAAGCATTATGGGAACACAAACCAGACTATCTGAACAGATGGACTACTTTGTATACACCCAGGAGATGTCTAAGATCGTTGCAAGATTAAGGTTTGCATCTCCACATTTTAAAATGGCCCATTGGGCCACCACTAGAGAGAAGTCACTTTTCTGGTTAACACCAAATGCTTGGAACACACTACCCAAGGAAATTAGAGCAGAAGAAAATTATAAACATTTTAAAAGATTATTAAAATCATTCATTTATAAGATGGCGTTTGAAGATTGAAGAATGATTGGAGGGAAGGTCAGCATAAATTTCCAAGCAACGAGGGAAAGCATTGTACTATTAGGGCTCCTTTTACGAAGCCGCGTTAGACTTTTTTTTATCACCAGTCGTAAATAGCTCCAAAGCTCATAGAAGTCCAATGAGCGTCGGAGCTAATACCACCATGGCCAGCGATAAAAAGGCCTAACGTGTAAAAAGGGGAGGGGGCATGTTAGTCTTGGTTATACCTTAAGAATTTGACAATAGGAGTAAGAATGAATTTCTGATTGAATGTCTATCTTTCTAGATGTGGTTAGGTCTTTCCTATTATGTTAATGGAGTTCCTTTAATTCTTTTAAACTTGTTTTTTTTATTTAAATTGTAAACCACCCTGATCTGATAAGACTGGGTGGTATATCAAGCTTTTAAATGAAACATAATTTGCAATATAACATACATAAATTATAGCATTCTATAATTTATATGCTTAATTGTGTGCTTTGCTGACACTCCACCCACACATGCATCCCACCCCCTTTTCAAACCACATGTCATCCCATTTAGGCATCATTTATTAAATAGCATGTAGGTGGAATATTAGCATCTATATCTATATTCTGTTCATTTACTTGCGCTCTTGACCATAAAAATTGCACCTGTTCAGTTAAAGGAAAGACTAGACCCAAACCACCTTCATATGCACTTCTGGTACAAAATTAATTTCCTATTCATTTGGCCTAGGTTTTCATTCAAGTCACACTTCCATACGTCATCCTTATAACCTCAAACAAACAATATTTAATCAACACCTACAGTCATTCTAATAGAAACTGATTATCACACGTTTGTTTTTTTTTGTTTTTTTTTTTTAATCCACTGGGTTTATTTTTCAGGAAACTAGGCACTCTTTAAGCTGACAACCTATATCCTGTCATCTTAGCATATTTAATACACATATAATACAGAAACAAACCTTTTAATGGAACATAAGATTCATAACACATACCAAACCTGAATACATTTTACAAAGTATCCACGCTATTAGAGATATATTGCAATTATCTGACTACACGAAAGCCCATTCAATTATTTTAAAAAATTATTTCATCAAAAAACTAGCAGGACTCATAAACTCTAATGCTGCAATGTGACTTTCAAAGCACAGCCAGACCATTATATATGGTTCCGTAATTGTTTTAGACAATTTCAGTCAGTTCAATAAAACTTATCAAGTATTTGGTCACTGATGACAGCATTTATAGCAGTGTCTCTCAAAATGTGTGCCACGGCATAGCGGTGTGCACTGAAGAGATTCTGGCTGTGCCACGAGAGATTCCAGAATTTTACTTTATTTTTTAAAAAATTCCCTTCAGAACAAATGAACAAATGACACGTCCATCGCATACGTAAGAGGCTGTCAAAGTTATGAGTGTCTCTGTGCGTAAGTATACAACCACCTAAGACAAGCATCATTCTTTGACGTGACTGGTCCTTGAAAACTAACATCAAGTAATTTTTATTTTTTATGCAGTAAGTGATAAGGTAGGCTGCAGACCCGATCATAATACTGACCTCGCAACAACCCAATTGCTGTATATAATATCGGTTTATTAGCATTAGACAAAAGTCAGCTTTTCATGGAACAGCAAAGTACAGCACATTGAGCCAATGGATACATACAGAGTAGAGAGTTGCGCGGGGACAGAAATCCCACCCGTCCCCGCCAAAGTCCCACCCGTCCCCACCCGTCCCCGTGAGGAATCCCACCCGTCCCCGGCCACTGTTCCCTCTAAGCTGAGCAGGAGTCCTCCACCCACAGTCTCACCAATAGAGGGTGCTGTTTTACTGTCACATTTTTCAATTGTGAGGGACAGGCAAGTTCTGCAGGACTCCAGGGAACATACCTGTCCTTAGCGACTGAAAATATTCCACCCCCTAGTGGTAGCAATGCAGCTGGAGGACACCTGCTCAGCTTAGAGGGAACACCCGTCCCCGTGAGGAATCCCTCCGTCCCCACCCGTCCCCGCGAGGAATCCCCTCCGTCCCCACCCGTCCCCGCGAGGAATCCCCTCCGTCCCCGCCCGTCCATATAAACTTCAGAAATAGTTATTTCATTTAATTATGCTACTGAATTAAAGGCTCTGGTACAAACCATTTACAAATAAGCAAAAAGACTTTATTAATTTGAAAATATTAATTGGGAAGAATACATACTTTGCAAATGGGTTTCTACCAGAGCCTCTAATGTTTATAAATTTTTATCAACACAACTAATATACTACTTTATCCTGAAGCAAAATAAAAAAAAAGAAATATAATTCTTTTCCTACCTTTGTTGCCTGGTTTCTGCTTTCCTCATGTTCTCATTAAATTCCTTCCATCCACTGTCTCTCTTCCTTCTGCATCTTCCATTTGCTCTGTTACTGTGCCTCTCCCTTTCTTCCCCCTTCCAAATTGGTCTGGCACCCATCTTCTTCTCTCTGCTCCCCCCATAGTCTGGCATCTGTCTTCTTCCCTGCCAGCGTCTTCTCCCTACTCTCTCTTCCCCATGTCCTGTCAGCGTCCTTCTCCCCCCTCTGTCTTCCACATGTGCTTTCAGTGTCCTTCTCCCCCCTCTGCTTCCCCATGTCCTTTCAGTGTCCTTCTCCCTCTCTGTCTTCCCCATGGCCTTTCAGCGTCCTTCTCCACTCCCCCCCCCCGTCTTCCCCATGTCCTTTCAGCGTCCTTCTCCACCCCTTTGTCTTCCCCATGTGCTTTCAGCATCCTTCTCCCCCCTCTGTCTTCCACAAGTGCTTTCAGAGTCCTTCCCCCCCCCCGCCCTTCCCATGGCCTTTCAGCGTCCTTCTCCACCCCTTTATCTTCCCCATGTCCTTTCAGTGTCCTTCTCCACCCCTTTGTCTTCCCCATGTGCTTTCAGCATCCTTCTCCCCCCTCTGTCTTCCACAAGTGCTTTCAGAGTCCTTCCCCCCCCGCCCTTCCCATGGCCTTTCAGCGTCCTTCTTCACCCCTTTGTATTCCCCCATGTGCTTTCAGCGTCCTTCTCCCTCCTCTGTCTTCAAGTGCTTTCAGCGTCCTTCTCCCCCCCCTCCTTCTCTACCGCCCCGGGTGCGGCACAGCCGGCCAGGTCCCCTTACTTTTGTGGCACTTCCCCGACCGACCGACAACAGCCCCGGTCCGACAAACCTCCCTGCCCTTAACTGCGAATCTAAATTACCTTATTACAGCTGCTGTAAGAAGATAATTTAGATTCGCGGCTACAGGGCAGGGAGGATTGTCGGACCGGGGCTGTTGTCGGTCGGTCGGGGAAGTGCCACAAAAGTAAGGGGACCTGGCCGGCTGTGCTGCAACCGGGGCGGGGTGTGGCGGGGCGGACCGCCCCGTCCCTTGGTAGCCACTCGAACCGCGAGGCTACTCTCCTCCTTACCTGCACTGCCTGCAGCACAGAGCCAAACGGAAGTCTTCCCGACTCAGTCGCGCGGCTCTTCTCTCTACCTTGTCTGCTTGCAGCACAGAGCCGAACGGAAGTCTTCCCAACGTCAGCGCTGACGTCGGAGGGAGGGAGGGCTTTAAGCTTTAAGCCCTCCCTCCCCTCCGACGTCAGCGCTGACGTCGGGAAGACTTCCGTTCGGTTCTGTGCTGCAAGCAGACAAGGTAGAGAGAAGAGCCGCGCGACTGAGTACATCCAGCCCCGCAGGAACCCTGCGACCCTCGGAGGCGTCCCCACGGGATCCCCGCGACCCTAGGGGGCGTCCCCACGGGATCCCCGCGACCCTAGGGGCGTCCCCACGGGATCCCCGTGACCCAAAGGGGGAACCCGCGGGATGCCCGCGGGTCCCGCGGGATTCCCGTCATCCCCGTTCCCGTGCAGCTCTCTAATACAGAGTGGCCATCTCCTGAAATGAATCCATTCTAAAATTAAGCCAGCTGGTATGCCACTTATATACTTTTAGTCCAGCTGCCTAGCCTAGTTACAGATTGCATATTCACTTTCTATTGGGTTGACACATTTATCATATCTACTGATTGTATAGTCTGCATTTTATCTCGGAGCCATATTGAAGCATGATATCACCCAGTATCAAAATCTGACTCCTCTCTAGATCCCTGACAATGCATTCTTAATACCAAGGTCAATAATTTCTGAGAGCAGGCCCCCCTCTCCTCCTGAGCTTCATTGTCCTTCATTAGTAGTTTAAATAATTTTTGGTAGAACATCTTATCTTGCAGTGATGGTGCCTGGGCTTATCTTCTTGTCCTTGTTTTGGGTTTGTCGTCTTCTGGAAAGTCCTGAACTATCCAAGGCTGTTACAGTCAGCAGATATTTCCCAGTTACTGGGGCAGAGATGAACCTCTTACATAAGCATATTGTTTTTTCTTGCTGACAGGGATAGAAATGATTGTTCAGAAACTAGAATTCAGTAGCACAATGTCTCTCTTCAAAATATAACTTTTGGGGGGTCTCATAGAGGTCTGCACCTACATTTTCATGAAGGTCTTATTCCTGATTCTCCCTCATAAGTTATCCTAACTTGAGCAACAAAGCAATCAAGGCTTTGTTACCATTTGGATCTTCTTATCTTTTCAGACTTGGATTTTCAGCTCTGACAGAAATTAAATCGAAAAAAAGAGAATGACTGCAGACGGTGGATGATGAAATGTGTGTTTGTTGACTATCGAGCTACGTTTTGAGTTAATTTGCATTCAAACAAGCGCATCCTTCGCATTGATTAGCAAGTCTATTCTATCTACTTTAGTTTCCAAGCTGAAAAACCCTAACCCTTTTTTAGTCTTTCCTGATACGCGAGGAGTTCCATTCCCTTTATCACCTTGATCGCTCTTCTTTGAATCTTTTCTAGTGCCGCTATATCTTTCTTGAGATAAGAAGATCAGAACTCAACGCAATACTCCAGGTGAGGTCACACCATGGTGCGATACAGGGGCATTATAACATTCTTAGTCTTTCTTGTTAACCATCCCTTTTTTTAATAATTCCTAGAAAGTGAGAGGATCTCCTACAGAATCATAAGAACAGAAGAATAGCTTTACTGGGTCAGACCAATGATCCATCTAGCCCAGTAGACTGTCTTCATGGTGGCCAATCCAGGTTACTAGCATCTGTTTATTATTTGTGTTTGATATACCACAATTAGTTTTCTGTACAGCTCAATGCAGTTTACAAATGTAAAAAGAAAGGAATGACATTGAACACAAAGGAAAGCGTACACATCCATACAAGAGAAGGAGCCTAGGGAATAGGTAAACTAAAAGATAACACACTTGTGATTCTTCAGGAAATAGACAAGGTAGATGACACAGTCAACCAATCTGAGTCTTTATTAAGTTGTACAAACGTTAAGAGTCCCAACAAGGATCCCTGTTTCAACGCTATTAAATAGTGCCTTCAGGGGAAAGCCGTCAAAGCATATGCTGGAGTACGGGCTGCGTTTTTGCAGCGTTCAGCACAGACCGTATAGCTATTGTACTCCAGCATATGCTTTGATGGCTTTCTATATACAAGTGTCCCCTGAAGAAGGCGCTGTTTAGTATCGTCGAAACAGGGATCCTTATTGGGACTCTTAACATTTGTACAACTTAAGAAAGACTCAGGTTGGTTAATTGTGACATCTACCTTGTCTTTCTCCTATTTGTGCATCTTTATCCTAAGACAAGGAGTTCTTGGTTCAAAGAAATAGGTCACAGTACTTAAGTAAAAGTAAAATTAATCCCCTCTTTACTAAGGTGCCCTAATAGAATTAGCACGCACTAAACGCTAACACGTCCATAGACTAACATGCACGCGTTAGCGTTTAGCGCGTACTAAATCGATTAGCGCGCGTTAATCGGTTAGTGCAGTGGTTCCCAACCCTGTCCTGGAGGACCACCAGGCCAGTCGGATTTTCAGGCTAGCCCTAATAAATATGCATGAGAGAGATTTGCATATAATGGAAGTGACAGGCATGCAAATCTGCTCCATGCATATTCATTAGGACTAGCCTGAAAACCCGATTGGCCTGGTGATCCTCCAGGACAGGATTGGGAACCACTGGGTTAGTGTACCTTAGTAAAAGAGGGCCTAAATGTATATTTTAATACTTAAGTAAAGGTAAAAAGTACAGTGAAGAGCACATTAAAAATTACTTATGGGAAAGTAAAAAAGTTATTGTCTAATATAATACTTTTTTGAGTAAAAAAGTAAATGCACCAGAACTACAATATCTGTTTAGCAAGAATTGCTATCAGTTTCATTTTCATCTCTGCTTTAAAGTGACCTAACTCATCGCTGTTCTGTTTGGCTGGAGACCAGTAACCAGTTCAACAAATGCAGGCAACTCCACTGTTCTCATAGGCTATGTTCACTGAACAGCAAAATTCAAGATGAAATGCTCCACTGTTTATGTGACAAGGCTTGCAATAGGAAAATCGTGTTCCCAGTTTTGCTGTTCATTTGGTTTACTGAGGAATTGTCATTTACATCTCCCATCTGACTTTTAACTGCAAGCACCAGATGTAACTAGGCTAAAGTAGTAAAAATTGGCAAAATTATTACTTAAGTAAAAGTTAAAGTAACAAATGTTATCCTTTACTTCTTTACAAGTAAAAATAATAAAAAGTTTAATAAAGTACAGGTTTTAAGAAAGGTTTGGACAAGTTCCTGGAGGAAAAGTCCATAGTTTGTTATTGAGAAAGGCATGGGGGAAGCCACTGCTTGCCCTGTATTGGTAGCATGGAATATTGCTACTTTTTGAGTTTTGGCCAGGTACTAGTGACAAAGATTGGCCACCGTGAAAATGGGCTACTGGGCTTGATGGATCATTGGTCTGACCCAGTAAGACTATTCTTATGATCTTATGTTCTAACTAGCCACATTTACTAACTACATACACAGGGATGAATGGTGAAGGAATGTCTTCACCAGACTTGATATACCGCCTTTCTGTGGGGAGTTCACATATTCTATGCAGATAAAACCGTGAAGAAAGGAATAATTTGACAGGTCTAAATGTTTCAAATTAGTCTGTAGCCATTTTTCCAATTAGATCTAAAATGAGTAGCATCATCATTGTTAAAATAAATTCACTTTATTTGCCAACTCCCCCTTCTATATAATTCAATTTTCCTTTAGTTCTGTTCAACCTTTATCTCTCTCCCAACTCTACTTCACCCCCTTTCAGCCTTCCCACCCTCCACGAGTTTCCCTTTTTTTTTATCCTGTTCTTTTTGTTTCTCTTCTCATCAGTATTTTTCTCCCCTTGCCCCTCCCCCCCCATTCCTGACCATGGCATTTGAACTGATCATTGTGACACTGATAAAAAAAAAAAAGCAACCCAAAAACATTTTATGGGAAAATAAAACCAGAACACTAATAATTTCTGCCTCTCAGAATAAGTAGGATATGAAGTTTGACAAGTAGGACACTCTTTTACTAAGGGCTCCTAGTACTAAGTTGCGTTATGGCATTAACGCGCAGAATAGCGCGCGCTAGACGCTAATGCCAGCATTGACCTGGTGTTAGTTCTAATGTGGGATTAGCATGCGCTAATCTGCTGCGTGCGCTAAAAATGCTAGCGCACCTACATAAGAACATAAGCAATGCCTCCGCTGGGTCAGACCTGAGGTCCATCGTGCCCAGCAGCCCGCTCACGCGGCGACCCAACAGGTCCAGGACCTGTGCAGTAATCCTTAGTAAAAGGAGCCCTAAGGTGCGCTAACCGATTAGCGCATGCTAATCGGTTAGCCCACCTTTAGTAAAAGAGGGGGTTATTTGTAATTGTTGTAGGGAAGCTTTGAACACTTAACATTTACCCCCCCTCTTTTACAAAGGTGCACTAAGCTTTTTAGCGTGCGCTTAATGTTAACGCATGCATGTTATCCTATGGACACATTAGCGGTCAGCACAAGCGTTGATTTAGAATGCGCTAAATTCACGCTAAAACGTTTAGCACGCCTTTGTAAAAGAGGGCCTTAGTGATGCCTCTTGTAAATTTGCCACTGTCAGATATTCTCTCCACGAATCCATAATCGACTGTAGTAAAAATAAGTATGAAATAGAGTCCCACCTAGACAGGTAAACAACACATGAGAGAAAATAGAGATGAAAAATTCATTAATCTCCACCAATGAAAGGTAAATTGCTGCTACATAGGTGACAGCTCTCTTTCAAGTATAATGATGTATCCATTTTTTTTTCTCTATCGAAATGCTATATTCTATATTCCAACTGGTAAAACAAGAACAGAGAATTCTGAAACTGTATAGCTATAGGAGTCGGAGAAAAATGTTCATAGAGAAACAGAGTCTTCATTGGCTCTTGGTTTATTTTAGAATTCAATTTAAAAGCGCTTGTATTTCTTTTAAAATTCTACATGATATCTTTAATCCTCTTATTCCTTTATTTTTGGAATGTTTACCGATTCTCCTTTGCAAGAGGTATCCACCAATTTAAACTCTTCCTTCCATCTAAAAAAAAGGGATTAAAGGAGTCAAGATCTTCAGTCAATCTTTGGTCTTTAAACTCTCTCAACTCTGGAATGATCTCCCCTCTTTTTTTTTTTTTTAAGGAGTTCCAGTTCGTTTCAATTTTTCCGCAAATCTTTAAAAACTACTCTATTTGACAAACATTTTGAAAATTAATTCTTTTGAAATTTTGCTATTACCTTCTATTTATCATTTGTAAATCATTCCCTGTTTATTTAATTGCTTTAAACTGAGTCGAGCCTTCTCAGAATGATGACTCGGTATACAAAGTTAAGCTTTAGTTTAGTTTAAAAGGAGTAAAAAGAAAGAATATTTATTTATTCATTGTTATAGCCCATCCTCCCCTGAGCCCAGAATGGGTTGCAACAAAATTAAAGGACTCTTTTACTAAGGCACGCTAGCCGATTTAGCACATACTATATGCTAACGCGTTCATAGAATATATAATGGGTACGTTAGCATTTAGCGCGCGCTAAATTGGCTAGAGCGCCTTAGTAAAAGACCCCCTAAATTAGGTATTTAGAACTTCCCTATCTGAGTACACAGTTATTAAAATAATAACGATCTAATAAAATTCCAGGAATGGTGAGGGAAGGGTAAAATTCAGATAATAAAAAAGAAATAAAGAAATAAAAGAACAAAATTTAAAGTAAATCAAAAAAGTCGCAAAGCAGTATGTGTGTCATGGTGATCCTGAGTTTTGTAAAAATACTTAGAAACCTCTAGGGACTCGATTTACTAAAACTATGTTTATACTGTACTATAAAAAAACTTATTGCAGAAAAAGAAAAAAAAAATTATTTATCCCAAAACATAAACAATTCTCTTTAATAACTCAGACAAATAATTGATGGTGAGCTCAGTGCTCCTGCAACCGACTAATTGCGAGAGGAACCATCGTAGCGCCACCGTGTTCCTCATTACCCCCAATATGTCTCCAAAGCCACAGTTCTTGGAATGATAATGAATAACACAATAAATATGTCACTTATCCTTACCCCCTCTTTTACAAAAGTGCGCTAAGCTTTTTAGCGCGTGCTAAATATTAGCGCATGCTATACACGTGCTAAATGCTAACGCATGCAGGTTATCCTATGGATGCATTAGCGGTTAGTGCATGTGTTGATTTAGCATGCGCTAAGGGGTCCTTTTATAAAGGCGCGGTAGCGGTTTAACGCGCGGAATACCGCGCGTTAAACCGCCTGCCGCACTAGTACCTAACGCCTCCATTGACGAGGCGTTAGGATTTTAGGCTGCCACGGGGGTTATCGCGTGATGAAATGTCCGCGCTAACTCCCGTAGCGCGCCTTGATAAAAGGAGCCCTAAATCTACACTAAAATGCTTAGCGCACCTTTGTAAAATTAATTCCCTTATGTTTATCAGTTTATGAGGTAGGGAGGGGGGTATTTTATTATTACATATATCATACAATAATGGAGTATATGGTTGGGAGGGATGGGCGAGGGGTAGGGATAAGAATCTATGTAATATACCAATGATTGTTTATAAGTGATGTATTTATTGTTACTGTGAATAAAAATATTAACACTTAATGTAATTTGTGAAAATGAATAAAGAATTATAAAAAAAAAAAAAAAAAGAGAGGCCTTAGGGTAAGATGAAGGTGGCGTGGTGGCTCTCAATATTATATCAATAAGCTTAGATGTAAATCAGTCCATTGATCCACGAAGGCACCGCAGGATCTCTCAGTGTTTATATATAGTCAATTCAAAGTGATTAAAAAAAAAAAGCATAACCCAACTCCAAGTAAAGAAAATCAAACAAAATAGTCAAAAACGATTAAAGGCATTTGTCTCCCCTTTGACAGTATAATTCTGTACTAATTGAGATTGTTTAATCACAATATTTGAGCAACCCAGATATACAAATTTACAATTATCAGGGAATGAACTAATAATCTGAAAGTATGTGGTTAAAAAAACTGGGTAACTGCTCTCAATTTGTATATATATATTTCTATAATACATTTTTCTGAGGTATTCTGTTATTGAAGGAGCAAAGATAAATCACAGTCAAGTGAAGATCATGGAAGCCAATTTTCTGCTAGCAGAGAACAAAATTTAGACAAGCAAATAGCAGAATCATTCACTTTGGAAAGACCAAATAAAGTCCTTCACCATGGTCATCAGAAATTTGATCAACTGGATGAAAAACACTAATTAGACCATTTTGCTACACTTACAGGCCCCCGTCTTCTGGGGAGGGGGAGGGGCCTGGAGGCTGGTCTAGGGGGTCCGGATTTTCTGACTGGAAAATATGGCAACCTTAAACATAGGTATAAATTAGACTCCCAGATCCAGCCCCAATAGGTGACACAAGCGCAACTCCACCCAAATTACATCCTTGGAAGGCCACATACAGTAAAAGTAGACACAATTTTTCCATGCATGCACTTTTGCAGGGCTATGTTATGAAAAGTTACTAGAAGAAGCCTAATGGGGTTAATGCAGTGAGCTGGGGTCTGGGTTCAAATTCCACTGCAACTTATTGTGGTTCTGGGCAACTCAAGCCCCCATTGCCCCAGGTACAAAAACTTAGATTGTAAGTCCCACAGACAGCAGAACGCTGTTTGGTTTGGGGGGGAGGTGTCCCAGGAGCTCCGCGCTAGCCCCAGTGGAATCCTGCGGCACAGCAGGACTCCACCCCATACCTCCTCACAATGTTGTACTTTTACCCCCTCTTTTACTAAGGTACGCTAAACAATTATTGCGCGCTAATTGAATTAGCGCATGCTAAACGTTAATACATCCATAGACTAGAGGTTATTGCGGGAATTGCGGGATTGCGGGATCCCGCAGGTCCTGCGGGAATCCCCCCTAACCCATGGGACTCCCACAGAGACCCCCCTCTAGCCAACGGGACTCCCACGGAACTCCCATGGAAGCAGGGTTCGTCCATATAATATAATGGACACGTCAGCCTTAGTAAAAGAGGGGGTTTATAAGTTAATTACCTGAACAGAAAACAAAAAAAGGGTTCCACCAAATAGATTCCACAAGGAAAACAGCAGCGCAAACACTAAAACTGTGGAATTGATGATCCTGTCAGAAGTAATTGCTGCTTTTTATGGGGACAGGCGGGGATGGAGGTAATTCCTTGCGGGGACGGGTGGGGACGGAGAGGATCCTGACGGGGACGGAGAGGATCCTGGTGGGGACGGGTGGGGATGGAGAGGATCCTGACGGGGATGGAGAGGATCCTGGCGGGGATGGGTGGGGATGGAGAGGATCCTGGCGGGGACGGGTGGGGATGGAGAGGATCCTGGTGGGGACGGGTGGGGATGGAGAGGATCCTGGCGGGGATGGGTGGGGATGGAGAGGATCCTGGCGGGGATGGGTGGGATTTCTGTCCCCGTGCAACTCTCTACCATAGAGATGGGTGGGGATGGAGAGGATCCTGGCGAGGATGGGTGGGGATGGAGAGGATCCTGGCGGGGACGGGTGGGGATGGAGAGGATCCTGGCGGGGATGGGTGGGGATGGAGAGGATCCTGGTGGGGACGGGTGGGGATGGAGAGGATCCTGGCGGGGATGGGTGGGGATGGAGAGGATCCTGGCGGGGACGGGCGGGGATGGGTGGGATTTCTGTCCCCGTGCAACTCTCTACCATAGACTAACATGAACGCATTAGCATTTAGCGCATGCGCGAATCGGTTAGCGCATCTTAGTAAAAGAGGGCCTAAATCTTCAGGGCAGCCACTGCGCAGTGTAAAGGGCTCTTACAATTAGGTCATGTCTAAAGGTTGGCACCGTGCAAGAGACAGGTAGGTTCAGAGGCAGAGCTTGATCAGATTGGAGCAGGTATAACGTCTGAAGTTTCAGTTAGGCACAATTTCTGAAGGACTTGTGCTAGAATTTTACTTAAAAAAACACATAAGTGACTCACATTTCTTTATAGAATAGGCAAAAAATAGGTACCTTCCTGCTTTATTAATCTATGAACCCTTTTATAAAATTATCCCCATAAATGCAAGCTCATCAAAACCCTAACCTCTGAACATCTCCACTCATTTCAGATCAAGTTCCCTTCTACAGGCATAACACATGTATCTCCTCATGTATGCTGGTCCTCCTAATTTGACAAAAGCCTGTTTCTGCTGGTAAATAATTCCTGGCCCAATCAAAAAAAGAAACTCAAGTGATCCAGATTTTTCACGACTAATATAGAAATCAATATTCTGAACAACATGTCAAGGACTGAGAACATGGTAAGAAATGGGACTAGATACCAAAATTTTTTCCATAGAGTAATAGTTGATTAAATGCAAAAGCCTCGGTCTCACCACTCCACCGCTGTTAGGATTCTGAACCGCGGGAAGAAATTACGTGGTGACTTTCATCATTGGCTCTTGTGCATTTACCAATAGTCCAATACTAATATCTCTAGTTTTTTTTATATATATTTAAATATTCATTTTCTATTTTAAAAGCTTACATTTGGAGTCGGATGACAGCAGCCACCATGGGAGACCCTTGATAAAGTGCAACGGCGCGAAACATGTCGGGTCAGGCTCCCAGATGTTGGCCAATGCAGAGATAGGTGCACATTATATATGATAAAATAGCTGAAGAAAAATAGAAAATGAATATTTAAATATATATAAAAAACTAGAGATATTAGTATTGGACTATTGGTAAATGCACAAGTGCCAATGATGAAAGTCACCACGTAATTTCTTCCCGCGGTTCAGAATCCTAACACGGTGGAGTGGTGGGACCGAGGCTTTTGCATTTAATCAACTATTACTCTATGGAAAAAATTTTGGTATCTAGTCCCATTTCTTACCATTAAATCATTGCAGTATATGGACGGATATTAAGGTTGGAATAACACAACTAACATAGCCATTATTCAAGTGCTTTAAAAGGACTGAGAACAAGCATAAAAGTTAAAAAAAACAAACCAAAAAACAGGCTGTAAAGGAGTGAAAATCAAAAGGAAAACTATTTTTCTTGTTGAATATTTTCAGTACATCCGCTCTATATAACAAAGAAGCAGAAGGAATAGGCCATGGATGAATGCTGGTAAACCGAGAGAGATGGGAAAATACATTTTTCCATAAGAATAGCCATACTGGTTCAGATCAATGGTCCATCTAGCCCAGTGTCCTGTTTCCACAGTGGCCAATCCAGATCACAAGTATCTGAGTAGCAACATTTCAGAACTGAGATAGTGATGTCATAATGCCCCACTCCAGCAATACCTAAGAGCCAGCCTCATCAGTGATGTCACAATGGCTTGAGTGTTCTATAATTGGTTCACATAAGAACATAAGAATAACCATACTGGTTCAGATCAATGGTCCATCTAGCCCAGTGTCCTGGTTCCACAGTGGCCAATCCAGGTCTGAAGTGCCTGTTAGAAACCATTCCTCTATACATTGACGACATGGTGATAAAAGACAGTGAGGTATAGTGCTGGGTGCTATAGCTTGATATGAAATATTTCAAACTATTTTTCTCTTCTTGTTTATTGGACCAATTACAGTGCCAGAACATTCTTCTGCAGCATCCTTCTTCCTTTCCTTCTATGAAGCGACCACCCAGACTGTGGGGAACCACAAGCACAAGGGGTCACTTGGAGAAATTGAGAGGGGACAGGTTTAGAACAAATGCTAGGAAGTTCTTTTTTACCCAGAGGGTAGTTGACACATGGAACGCGCTTCTGGAGGTTGTGATAGGCCAGAGCACATTATAGGGGTTCAAGGAAGATTTAGATAGGTTCCTAAAGGATAAGGGGATTGAGGGGTTCAGATAGAAATAGAGGTAGGTTATAGAAATGGTCAGGAATCACTTCACAGGTCATAGACCTGATGGGCCGCCGCGTTGTGGGGGGGGTTTGTCCTTTTTTCTTCAAAGAAACTAACCTGCAGTATGCCGAAGTGGAGGGGCCGCAGCGCAGTTGGAGCCTCACAGCTTTCGGGTCTGGCCGGCTTCGGCTCAATGGATGAACTTCTGCGACGAATGCAGGGAATCGCGGAGGCGCTGGCACCGCCAGCAGGAGACGTACCGCGGTGAGACGGAGGCGTTCTCCATGGCCCAGATACCACCTTGAGCCCCGAAGCCAGAGTGCCTCCTCCTCGGACCACCAGCTCCCCACGGATGGAGGAACCATCAGAAGGCGGTGAGGAACTCTCCCTGGAGGCTGTTGGGAGCAAAGAGGAGAGCATGGTAGTGGATCCCCTGCTATCTCAGGGGCATCCAGTGGAAACTGAGGACTTATCATCTCCGCGGCTGGTCCGTGAGCAGAGGAGCTATATCTAGGAGGGTATACTGGTTGGTGAGAGTTTTTCTTCACAAGAACCTTTTTCTATACTAAAGAAACCCCAAGAGGTAACACTTGATGTAATTTGGGATCTCGTAGCAGATCTAGCTAAATCAGTTAAGCTCCAACTATTACAGTTGGAGCATAAGATTTGTATCCAAAAAAATGAAATGAAGAATATTAAAGTTGACTTGCGAGATTTAAAAACTTCAACAATGAATTCTTCCCAGGAAATGAAAGTTTCTAAACAAATAACTGAAACACTGGTGAGAGATAATATTAATTTAAGGAGAAAATTGGAGTCTATAGAAAACTTTTCTCGTAATAATAATCTTAGATTAATTAATTTTTCCAGGGTTGCGGAGGTAACCCCTAGAGACATGTTAAAACGTTACTTAAAGGAAGTCCTACTGAGGAACTATTACCGCCATTCACTCGAGTGTACTATCTACCTATTAAAACGGAAGAAAAATTAATGGAAGATGGTCAACAGTCACTTAATATTTCTACGGTTTTGGAGCTTTTGGATCGGGAGGTAGCAGTTGCCCTAGCACCTGATAAGAACTGGCTACTGAGACTTTTCTTTAAAAACAAACAGAAAGAATTTCTTGGGTATAAGATACAAATCTAATCTAATCTAATCCTTAGGTTTGTATATCGCATCATCTCCATGTTCGTAGAGCTCGACGCGGTTTACAGTAGGAGAAATAGGAAGGAACTACAACAGAGGGTTAGAGGTAGAAGTGTGAAGAAAATGTAGAGGACTTGGGATGCCAAGATATAAGAGTTTCCTTGATTCCTAAGCTGGAGGGAGACTTACATTTTTTGAGAAAAGCCAGGTTTTCAAATGTTTGCGGAAAACTTGGAGAGAGAAACAAAAGTTTCCAGATCTGTCACGAGACACAAAAATGTCGCCGTGAATTTTTGTTGTTAAAGCCAGGAGTTATTGCTTTTTCTTCGTGTAAATGTGTGATAATCTATGTATTCTTTGATCCTAGCCAACTTACAACCTTCTTGTCAATGGCTTCTCTGAAAAAAGGAGAGGGAATTTGAATACTCACTGATTGTTGATTACCTATCTCAGCCTATACAACCTTTAGTCTTCATTTTTATTTCGTAATATTATATTGTATATTCTCGCCAATGCTACATCTTGCTTTCTTTATTTAGAGCAGTGATTCCCAACCCTGTCCTGGAGGAACACCAGGCCAATCGGGTTTTCAGGCTAGCCCTAATGAATATGCATGAGAGAGATTTGCATATGATGGAAGTGATAGGCATGCAAATTTGCTTTAGGGCTAGCCTGAAAACCCGATTGGCCTGGTGCTCCTCCAGGACAGGGTTGGGAACCACTGATTTAGAGGACTTGAGTTAAAGTTAAGCTATATATACATTTTCTTATCAAGATAGCAGATTATCTGTTTAGTATTGTATTTCACATTACATTTACTTTTGGCTTGACTTTACCTTTCTGTACAAGTGGATACTTGATATGTCATTGAAAAATGAAATAAAATAATTGGAATAACGCCAGCAGCAGTCAGCAACATGTCCACTGCAGCTGTCGGTATATTGTGTGATCCGTCAAATGCGCGCACGGCAAATGCATGCACTGATGGTGATACTATTTTGTCTTTTTGAGGGTTACAAAGTAACCCTCTTTTTTGAGGGGGGTGGGGGGACCTCCCCCCCCAACTACACTTAAAATATTCTCTTCCTATCTAGTGTTAGGTGAGGTTTATCTGAAAGGCCCTGATTTGCTCAGATTCCTCAGGCCCCTCCCAAGGGATGGGGCCTGAGGAGTCTGAGCAAATCAGGGCTTCCAGATATCCACTTATGGCAGATTCAGTCACAGGGCGCAATTGACGGAGCGCCATTGTCGTGCGCGTACTTGTCCCTATGTGCAATTGTTGGGGGTGCAATTGCTATGCGCGGATTTGTCGATGTACCGTATATTGACCCCCTCATACCATCCATCAGCTGACCAAAAAAAAAAGAAAATGTTTCCTTCGGTTCATAAGTAAACTGATAAAAGACGAGGCTTTGAATTCAAAAATTTCCGACG
This sequence comes from Geotrypetes seraphini, assembly GCF_902459505.1. Classification (NCBI taxonomy): domain Eukaryota; kingdom Metazoa; phylum Chordata; class Amphibia; order Gymnophiona; family Dermophiidae; genus Geotrypetes; species Geotrypetes seraphini. The sequence continues at coordinate 26,684,958 of NC_047090.1, forward strand.
ATTTGGAGGACCATAAGGAGCAACTGCATTCATAACAAAAACTAATTGCTTGGTAGCTATGCATGTGTTGCTCCACGGGAAAGAGAAAACGGATTTGCATTTTAACCAACTTAACTTGTGATAAATAACTGAAATTTAGCCGTACGTCTCCATTAGCAATTAAAAACCCCGAGACATTCTTCTCTGCTGGCATATTTTTTTTTTTTTTAAATCAGAATTTAGTATGAGCTCCATCTGTAAAGTTACTGTGTACTGGAGGCAGCTCGCCTCAAAGCACAGAACATATGGCATTCTCAAAGGAATATTTATCATTTCTTTTTCCCTAAAATGTGCGAGTCAGTTGGTCAATGTATTCCCCCCCCCTCCTCCATGGAATAATTGCAACAGCTGATCTCATCCGACAGAGGTGAGATATTTTCTTTTGTCTTCAGCACTCTCTCTTCATGTCTGCCACAGGATGAGCTGCAGTATCCAGGATACATACTTAATGAACAGAATAAGCAAACTGCGTAGGAAGTAGAGATTCAGATTTCCGCAGCACAAAATGCCCTCCTTGTTTCAATGAGGTAGTCCACTTTCACAAAGGCGGGAAGCAACAGCTTATTCTTGAAATAAGTACTGATCTTCCAAAAATCAACAAGCCGATCTTATGGGGGAAACGTCCAGTGATTTTCAAGAGATCCAACCATCGATTTGCCTATCCGCAATTCATATAGTATTTGATTCACCCAATCTGAGGCTAGAACAAGGCCTTAGGAAATACAATGGCTATCTGGAACATCGCGCCTATTCCAGCCTGAAACAGAGGGAATGTGAGAGGCTAAATACTCCCCCTCTTTTACTAAGGGCTCCTTTTACTAAGGTGCGCTAACGCTTTTAGCACGCGCTAAATGAAAAATACTAACACAAGCTCTATGGAGGGGTTAGAGTTTAGCTCACGCGCTAAAACCGCTAGCACACCTTAGTAAAAGAAGCCCTAAGGTGCACTAACCGTGTTAGCGTTTAGTGCGCGCTAAATCGATTAGCGCACCTTAGTAAAAGAGGGCCTGTGTTAATGAGTAGAAAAAGAAGAATTTGGGCCTGCCCTGCTCTAAGCTATGTAATATATTACTTTTCTTAAAACTCTGCCTATGAAATTCATCTTCTGTGATGCCAACCCCTTGGAGCAAAAGGCAAACAGTTATAGTGGTTTCTAAGGTGCTCAATAAACGTCTTATGTCACCTTAATGAGTACTCTCAGTGATTTTCTAATCTAGAAACATAGAAACATAGAAACATAGAAAGATGACGGCAGAAAAGGGCTACAGCCCATCAAGTCTGCCCACTCTTCTGACCCACCCCATCAAGTCTGAGTGCTAATGACCCAGTTCCCTAGCTCGACCCCCGTAAGGATCCCACGTGGATGTCCCATTTGTTTTTAAAGTCGAGTACACTGGTGGCCTTGACCACTTGCACCGGAAGTTTGTTCCACTGATCCACCACCCTTTCTGTAAAGAAATACTTCCTGGTGTCACCATTAAATTTCCCTCCTCTGAGTTTGAACAGGTGCCCCCTTGTGACCGAGGGACCCTTAGGGAAGAATATATCGCTTTCCGCCTCGACACGACACGACCTATTTAATAGACCTCAGAACCACCACTCCTCCGTCCCACAAAAGTGTAATAACGGGGAGATGCAAGTGGCGTACTCCTCACCGGTCTATTCAATTTAAATATTATGCCATTCTTCCAATTTTTGTGCTTAAATTTACTTATCTTAGTAATGGCGAACTTTCAGTTCTCAAGGTAGACTGGCGGTAAGACCCGACATGTTTCACAAAAGTTTCTTCAGGGGTCTACCCAACACCGCCGCTATCCAACTCTAGAGTTGGATAGCGGCGGTGTTGGGTAGACCCCTGAAGAAACTTTTGTGAAACATGTTGGGTCTTACCGCCAGTCTACCTTGAGAACTGAAAGTTCGCCATTACTAAGATAAGTACAGTAAATTTAAGCACAAAAATTAGAAGAATGGCATAATATTTAAATTGAATAGACCGGTGAGGAGTACGCCACTTGCATCTCCCCGTTATTACACTTTTGTGGGACGGAGGAGTGGTGGTTCTGAGGTCTATTAAATAGATTAGAAAATCACTGAGAGTACTCATTAAGGTGACATAAGACGTTTATTGAGCACCTTAGAAACCATTTATTTATATATTGAGCATTGATTGTTCTAAGGTAATATTCAAGCCAAACAGTTTCAGTCGGAACAGAGGTTTGAAAAACAATTATAGTGAGCATCCACCAACTGAAAACTAAAGGCAAAGTAGTCCAAAATGCCTCTGCACTTCAATACCACACCAGTAAAACTCCCCTCCTTTCTATCCTTACAGCATTTCAAACACGAGGGGGACTTTGCTTGCTGATGCTGCGGAAATTAAAATCAATACAAGCGTTATTTTGTCAACCTCATTTTCCTACTCTTGTTCAATCGACTGCACTCGCCTAACTGGATTATTGCAATTCAGTTTATGGTAATATTAGTAAAGTTAATTTACGACGACTGCAACTGATATAAAATACTGCAGCTCGATTGATCTTTAATAAAACAAAGATTGACCATGTCACGCCTATATTGAGATCTATACATTGGCTTCCCATTCCATCCAGAGTTAAGTTTAAATGTGACTGTTTAGTTTCTAAAATCTTTTATGATCAATTAAAGCGTTTAAGTTCACCTTTGATCTTGAGCTCGCCAAGAAAAAGTTGTTGCAGATCATTTAGGGGTCCTTTTACTAAGGGCTCCTTTTACAAAGGTGCGCTAGCGTTTTTAGCACACGCACATGATTAGCACGCGCTATAGCGTGCACTAGCTGAAAACTTACCGCCTGCTTAAAAGGAGGTGTTAGCGGCTAGCGCTCACTAAGTGTGCGCTAAAACCACTAGTGCACTTTTGTAAAAGGAGCCCTAAGGCACGCTAGCCGTTTTAGTGCACGCTAAACGCTAACGCATCCATTATATTTAGCGTGCGCTAAAACGGCTACCGCGCCTTAGTAAAAGGACCCCTTAATGCATATACCCCCTTCCCTTTTATGAAGCCGAATTTGCATTTTTTATCGCCAGCTGAAGCGGTAAAAGTTTTCTGACGCTCATAGTTCTATGAATGGCAGAACTTTTACCGCTGCGGCCGGCAATAAAAAATGCTAATGCGGCTTCATAAAAGGGGGGGGGGGGGAATAAGTTGTTACAGGGCTTCATAAAAGGGGGGGGGGGAATAAGTTGTTACATCCGACTTTTAAAGGTGCCACATCAAGAAGCCAAGTTTCCTGTTCTCTTTTCTTTTTAAAATCTTTCGGAACGAACTACCTACTAATCTAAGATCATGTTTCACCTATCAAATCTTCTGGAAAAATCTTAAGACTGTCTTGTTTGATACTCTTTTAGATTGACATCTTCTGCAATTATATTATTTATACATTTTTTGGTAAACCCTATCGAGTCTCACTTTGCGTGCACAATGCAGTCTATAAAACAAAGGATTAGATTAGTCGCTTACCAGGCTAAAGGCAGCAAATACATGCACATATTCAACAGATGCTGGTTCAAATTCAGATAAGAGATTTTTGACTTCTTATGGGTGTAAGTAATATTAGTTCACAGCATTTAGCATGAAGCAATAAGGTGTGCTAACGAATTATTGTGCGTTAAATGCCATATAGCCCATACGTATAAAGTGAGCTGTACGGCATTTAGCATAAGCTAATTGTTAGCGCGCTTATGGGGAATCCATCAACAGCAAAATTCTAGATTAATATATATGGACAAATATCTGAACATATTATTCATGGCGCACAAAGATGTCCAGATAATTCCAAGTTCTGATCTACAGAGATTTAGAATTGGGCTTAATTTTTAGTGTACATAAGATTTCTGCAGAATGAAGGCCAAAGTGATGAACTCTGTTCATGAGGAACAAAACGGAAAGACAAATATTTCATGTCTGAAAACAAATACCATTTTAGAAAACTATTTCTAGCTTCATTGATAGCACAGATAAAGGGGGGGAGGGGGTTATTATGTTTGGCACTACAGACAAATGTCATTTTTATATATTTCTGATCTCTGATCTTCCATTTTATACAGATCCAGTCTTTCCACCGCTATCAGGATTTGTTTTTATTTTTCCTCTTCTTCCCCTGTAGTGAGGAAATATTTCTTTAAAAAAAAAAAAAATTCTTTATTTATTACAATTAAATACAATTAAATAACAAACATACAGAAATATCAGTTCAACAACAGCATAAAATGCACATCAAACAATAAAAGGAAATAACCATCATCAATGATCTAGCACACATTATTCTGATCTCTTTTACTAAGGTGCGCTAAGCGTTTTAGCACGCGCTAAAGCAACTCGTGCGCTAACCGCTAATGCGTCTATAGGATAACATGCATGGGTTAGCGTTTAGAACATGATTAGCGTGTGCTAATATTTATCGCGCGCTAAAAAGCATAGCGCACCTAGGGCTCCTTTTACGAAAGGTGCGCTAGTGGTTTTATAGCACTCATTGGATTAGCGTGCACTATAGCGCGCGCTAGCCAAAAGTCTACTGCCTGCTCAAAAGGAGGCGGTAGCGGCTAGCGCTATTCCGCATATTAAGTCCCTAGTGCACCTTCGTAAAAGGAGACCCTAGTAAAAGAGGGGGAAAGTAACTAAACCATCTTTAACAGGCAAAAACGTGTGGCTCACTTTTTGATGTCAAAAACATCCTCCCAAGCTAAGAAAAGAAAAGAAAATTAAGAAACAATCTGCAAAGGTTTATCTTTAAGAAAGTCATGTAACTGGACTGGATCCAAAAACATTATCACTTGCACACGAAATAAGGCACTTACAAGGAAATTTTAAGAAGAAGGTCGCACCCACCACTAGAAACTGCTTCCTCTCCAACTGGGTCTGCTTAGAGATACATAAGGGAAAATTGACACTCGGCCACAAAACAGAGCTTGTTTTTTTCATGAAATACAACTTCAAAATAGCTTGTTTCTCTAGCTCTGATTTGAACACTACCAACAGAGTAGCACGTTTTGTTATTGTGTCCTTAGATGATTCAAGGAACTGAGATATATCCAAACTATCTGGTGAAACTAATTTGGAAATATTTCATTCTGGATAAGATGAATAGAAAAAAAAACCCCCAAGAAAAGGTGTGAGTGACCTTGCACAATGATAAATGAGCAAAGAAAAACTCTAATAAAAAGCAAAGAACAAGAAATGCGAAAGAGAGGGCGGGGAAACGTGCCTTACCGCCCTCATCTCCAGCTCCCCGCCCTACCACCTGTTCAGGAAGTCACTAAAAACCTACCTCTTCGACAAATTCCGCTAACGCTGCCTTCCCTCCTTCCCTGCACCCTCCTGACCTCGACATGCCTCCTTTCCCTCTGACTACGCCCCCCCTCCCAAGCCACTATGGCCTCTCTTTCTCAATCTCTGTTTTATCTAATTGCCCTGCCTTTTCATTGCCTCACATTTAACATCACTGTAAATGTACCTCCGCTATAACATGTAACATCGCTGTATACGTACAGTCTCTTCTTTAGTATATGCCTTTTTATTACTGCTATTTATGTAACATCTCTGTAAATGTAACAACACTGTAATATGTATCATCGCTGTAAATGTACAGTCTCTTCTATTGTTAACCGCATTGAACTTCCATGGTATTGCGGTATACAAGAATAAAGTTATTATTATTATTATCATGCAACATCAGAGCCTCCTGTGAACATTCAAGGCCTCTGAACAACCAAATAACCAACATGCTTGCTGTTCAGCTGAAGGGAATCTGTGTTTCAAGTTTCAAGTTTATTAGGATTTTATATACCGCCTATCAAGGTTATCTAAGCGGTTTTAACAATCAGGTGCTCAAGGATTTTCCCTATCTGTCCCGGTGGGCTCACAATCTATCTAATGTACCTGGGGCTATGGAGGACTGTGCCCAGGGTCACAAGGAGCAGCGCGGGGCTTGAACCCACAACCCCAGGGTGCGGAGGCTGTAGATCCAACCCCTGTGCCACACACTCCTCCATGTGCAGTATCTCAGAGGTCCAAAATAAGAAAAAGAATGTTTTTCTTCCAAAATTTTGATCGTGCAATTTTCTAAATAGTTCTAATGTTCAATGTTTAGCTCCTTAGGGGCATAGTTTTCAACATGGCTAATCTCATTAAACATAACACAGCATAAAATTTTATTTGGATACCGCAATACACCGTGAAGTTCAATGCGGTTAACAGGAGTGAAGTAGAAGGCCATACATGAGAGGTTAGGATACAAGCAGTGGCGTACCTAGGGTATGTGGCACCCGGGGCCCATCATTTTTTGACACCCCCCCCCCCCCCCCATGTAAAATTTTTTTTTTTTTTTTTTTTTGCAATAACCATGAAATGGAATAAATGGTCAGAATAGAAACAGGCAGTGAAAATTTTCTTTTTTTTTTTTTTTTCCAAAGTATTTTTATTGAGAATGGCAAAAGGTCCAGACAAGCAACCATGGTCTGTACAGAAACTTATACATTATCAAAAAGAACACAGAATGAGAGTAACAGCAACAACAAGCATGAACAAGCCTCTCCCAAGAGAAAATTGCCAATGAGAGGCATAGCAATACACAACAAAAGGCCAAAACTTGGGGCAAGCAAACAAATCCCACCCCAGAACCCACAAGAATAATAAGCCGGACTAGACCCTCAGCCATATTTTATAATGAAAAAAACCCCCACAAGCAACAACACCCAGACCGCTCACCAGACACACCAATCCGCACAACAAGCACCCAAGAAACACCCAGCCACCACCCAGACAAAACTACCAGACACACCTACCCCACCAAGCCCAGACCCAACCCCCCCTCCCCAGAGAGTGCAAGCGCAAAGTGGACCGTGAAAAGGGCAGCTGCAGAAGTGGAAAGCCCCAGATAAGTAGGTTAGCTAAAGAAAGCCCACAGATAGAAGAAATCAGGATAACAGAAGTTCCAACAAATGCTCCCACAGAAAATTTTCTTTTATTGAACCTCATTTATGTAACCATTATTCCAAACATAACATAACATAAATTATGTCTGAATTGTCATGACATCAGAAGTACATATGGAGTAGTTGCAGGTGATGCTTGGGACAGTTCTGATTATGTTAGTTTGGTTTTATGTGTTTTTTTAATAGAAGGGTTTTTATTTCTTTTTTTAAGGTTTTGTAGTTTGTGGTCGAGGTCAATAGGTTGTAGAGTTGGGGGTCAAGTGTTGCAGCTCGAATGGCTAGGAGGTTGTCGAACAGTTTTTTTCTTTTGACGTTTTTGGTTGGAGGGTGTGTGAATGGTGCGTGAGTTCTCCTATGTCTGTTTGAAGTGGATTGAATTATTTAGCTGAAGAAATTAGTTACCCCCCCCCATTCCACACACATTAATTCTCTTCCATTTTTGTTCCCATTATAAAAAAACACTGATAAGTTCCCAGGAAAAAAATACATTAAAATAAGAAGTGAAAACAAAGGCCCCTACAGATGAGAACATAACATAAGAATAGCCTAACTGGGTCACACCAATGGTCCATCATGCCCAGTAGCCCATTCTCATGGTAGCCAATAGTGCTGCCCGATTCAGAGAAAAATATTTCATTCGATCCGATTCACCCTGTTGAATCGATTTTTCGATTAGATTCACTGTTAATGACACCGCTTTTTAAGTTTAAACAAAGTATAACAATAAATTTCACAACAACAATAAATTTCACAAAGTACTTAAAAAAAAAAAAATCACATTTTTCCATTAAAGCAGTTCTGGAGACATTTGCTTGAACAGTCTTTTTTCCCAGTCCATAAGCAAGCAATATGAAAAAGATTTCCTTAATTATCTACTCAAACATTTTTGCTATTTACTTTCATTGTACCTATACTATTATTCAGTAGAAAAAATGGACTTAACTGTGCAGGAAATGAATCTCCTCATACACCCACCATATAGTGCAAAAATGTGCAAAGGTCTGTTTTTTTCTTTCGATCACTACATAGCCTAATGCCACACAAGCAGCGCTGTTACAAACATATTCTGAAGGTCAATGCTAAGGTTGACAAAGTTTCCTTCCTTGGACCAGAAGGAGATACTGACAAACCACTGGAAGAGATTCTAAAACAACTACCCAGAAATAACACCCAAAGACCCACTCAGTGTGTGAACCAGTTGAGTGGAGTGGACTAACTGGGGGTGGAAATGGGCCCAGAGTTTGCTCAGCAGAATTTCCCAGACTACCTCTTCCTCTCAACACACTGACATGCTACCACCACCACCAACACTAGGAACACCTCACCGAGTATGCCAGCAATGCTTATAAACTTTATAAAACACATTATTATATTTTCTTATAAAGCATATATTTTAACTGAACTCAGCCTTGCCATTCACAAAAATAGAAAAGTTCCCATTTCAAGCTGTCTCATGTACACTTTTCAAATCTAACATATTGTAATCACAAAACAGAAAATAAAATTATTTTTTCTACCTTTTGTTCTCTGATCAATATTCAAATCTTGTTGGTCCCAGGCTCTTGTTGTCTTGCTTGCCAGGGTCTCCTTTCTCCGTGCTAACCATCCGTCTGCCATCTCTGTTCTCCCCTTCCGTTTCCCTTCCCTCTCCCGGAGATCTGGCATCTTTCCTTTTTTTTGTCTCCATCCACAGATTCACCTTTTCTCAACTCCCCACCACCCCAGGATCCACCATCTCTCCCTTTCTGTTCCCAACTATCCTCCTATCCAGTATCTCTATCCCCCCTCCACACCATCCCCTGTTTCCAAGTTCTCTCCCTTTCTGTTCCTTCCCTCCCTAAATCCCATTATGCACCATCTCTCTCCCACTCCTCTGTTTTTAGACCCATTATTTCTAACCCCCAAAGTCTGGCATATGCATGTATCTTTGAACCCCCCCTTCCCTCTCTCCCTCTGTGTACTTTTACACCAGGACCCCCCTCCCCCGAAGGTCTGTCCCCCCTCCGAAGGGCTACACCCCACCCCTGAAGACCTGCACCCCCCGAAGGACTTTACCTCCCACCCGAAGGTCTGTCCCCCTCTGAAGGCCTAAACCCCACCCCTGAAGGACTGCCCCCCCCCCCCCCGAAGGCCTGCACTCCCTTGAAGGTCTGCACCCCCCCGAAGGCCTGTCCCCCCCTTGTAGGCCTGTCCCCCCCCTGGTAGGCCTGTCCCCCCCTTGAAGGCCTGCCTGCCTTTCCCCCCTTGAAGGCCTGCACCCCCCCCCTTGAAGGCCTGCCTGCCTTTCCCCCCTTGAAGGCCTGCACCCCCTTGAAGGTCTGCACCCCCCCAAAGGCCTACACCCCCCCCCCCGAAGGTCTGCACCCCCCTGAAGGCCTGCCTGCCCCCCTTGAAGGCCTGCACCCCTTGAATGTCTGCACCCCCCCCCCCCCGAAGGCCTGTCCCCCCTTGAAGGCCTGCCTGCCTGCCTGTCACCCCCTCCCCCTTGAAAGCCTGCTTGCCTGCCCGCCCGCCCCACCCTGAAGGCCTGATGCCCCGACCCACCCCGAAGGACCGCTCGCCCCCCTGGCCTCCCCGCACCACCTATGAACAGCCGCAGCAGGATCGCGAAGTCAGCGTCGGGTACCAGCCCTAAGGGGGTGTTCCCGGCCTTGCCGTTCAGTCCCCCGCCACCCCCGAAGGACCGCTCGCCCCCCTGGCCTCCCCGCACCACCTATGAACAGCCGCAGCAGGATCGCGAAGTCAGCGTCAGCGATCCCTGCTGCTTCCTGCGCCACGGTCCCGCCCCTCCTCTGACGTCAGAGGAGGGGCGGGATCGCGTCGTAGGAAGCAGCGCAGGGATGCTGACGCTGACTTCGCGATCCTGCTGCGGCTGTTCATAGGTGGTGCGGGGAGGCCAGGGGGGCGAGCGGTCCTTCGGGGGTGGCGGGGGACTGAACGGCAAGGCCGGGAACACCCCCTTAGGGCTGGTACCCGGGGCGGCCCGCCCCCCCCGCCCCCCCCTAGGTACGCCACTGGATACAAGTACAAATCATGACAAGGCCAGAGTCAAATGCAATTATGGTATAGTAATACGAGAAGAACTCAAGTAGGTGAACAGCTTTCGAATACCGGTGCAGATAGATACGGAGACCCAAAAGAAGGTGGTGAGGGAGGGGCAGGTAGTAAGAGTTGAATGAGTCTGTGCATAGAGCTTTTTCCATCGTCTTGAGGAGCGTGTGAGACACGCAAAGAAGGCACAGGGTCTAATGGAATGGGAATTTGTTGAACAAGTATGTTTTCAATCCTCGCCTGAAAATGCACGTATGACGAAGAAGACCCTATAATAGGAAGTAGTTCCCAACTGAGATGAGCTGCTTGATACGATAGTGGTTTTGTCACGTAAGCTTTTTTTTTTTTTTTTTTTTTTTAGGTTTTCCTTGCAGGGAGGGGTAGGCGAAAATGGAGTTGGAGTGCAAAATGGCAGGTCGGGTCGAGGTAAACTCAAATACTTCTGTCATGTAGTTTGGTAGGTGGCCGTTAAAGAGCCTTGTACATGAAGCAACCCAGTTTGAAAAGTGAGCAGGCCTCGTTCGGGAGCCAGTGCATAACATAAGATAGCATAACTTTATTTTTCTATACCGCCTTAATCAAAAGAATTCTAGGCGGTTTCCACAAAAGAGAAAAACTGGACAATCAGTGAAATACAAAATAATAACAAAAGAAATACAGCCTGTTATATTAAAAAAAGACATTAAAAATTTAAAATTAATGGAGTAAAATTAATTATGTTAAAGATAAAAGCACAGATTAAGAGATAAATTTGTCAAATAATACTGTCTTAATTTCTTTTCTAAAAGCGCCATAGGACCTCATGGCTCTGCTGATATAATTACCTAACCAGGACTGTTTGCTTGTTTGAAAAGCAAGCATCCTGTCTAAATAAGACCTAAGTTTGCAGCCTAAAATCTTCGGGTAAGCAAATAGGTTACAATTCCTGGTTATCCTCATGGGGTTATATAGCACGAAATGAGATAGCAGGTATGAAGGTGCCAATCCCCAAACTGACTTAAAACAGAGGCATGAGAATTTAAACCTTACTCGTGCCTCCACTGGTAACCAGTAGTAAGGTGTGCTGAAGATAAGGCGCACAAGCTGTGTGCTGAATCGTCCGGAGTCTGTTGAAGTGCAGTGGTGTACCTAGCATATGTGACGCCCGGGGCCCATCATTTTTTGACACCCCCCCCCATCTGTATGAAAACATGATTTTTAGTAACAATTCACACGTCACACTCACACATGAGTACCTAGGAAAAGGCAGCATCTTACATACTGCAATGAGCAGTACAACATCATACACCCATTGTGAAACTAAACAAGCCAGACTAGTACAGATCAATCCTGCAGTCAATCCTAACAAAAAACCATGTCTTTCGAACACACAGAACACACCTTCGCCTAGTATAGAATATATAATCACAAACTAACCCCTCCCTCTTTTACAAAACTGTAGTGTGGATTTTAGCTACGGAGGTAACAGTTCTGATGCTCATAGAATTCTGAGCATCAGAGCTGCTACCACCATGGCTGGTGCTATAAAACGCTTGATATAGGATTTAAGCTATATTTTTACTTAAAAACAAACATGATGCTAGAGAGAAAAGTTATCAATATGGGCTACTGTATGTTGCTATAAGGGAAAGGGAATGGGATTTGATATACCACTTCCAGACAGTGGCATAGTGAGGGTAGGAGGTGCCCAGGGCAGTGGCGCTCCCTGCGCCCTCCTGTGTTCCCCCCACTCTTTCTGCGCCCCCCCCCCCATACCACACACACACCCTCCCTTCCCCTGTACCTCTTTAAATCTTTGCCAGTGCGAGCAGCTTTTCCAGCCTGTTGCTCGTGTTGGCATTGGCTTGCCCTCTGACGTCACTTCCTGGCCTCATGACCAGGAAGTGATTTCAGAAAGGAGCCAGAGCAGGGCGAGCAGCAGACTGGAAAAGTTGCTTGCACTGGCGAAGATTTAAAGAGGTACAGGGGCGCAAGTGTGGCATGGAGGAGGGAGATCAACCAGTAGATCGCAAAGGCAACTCAAGTCAATCGCAGAGCCCATCCTGGGCTCCACGATAGACTCGCATTGCCTTTGCTTTCTGTTCTCCCTGCTTTCCCGACGCAGGGCCAGGCACATAAGAACATAAGCATTACCTCTGCCGGGTCAGACCAGGGGTCCATTGCGCCCAGCAGCCCGCTCCCGCGGCAGCCCTCCAGGTCCTTGACCTGTAAGTTCCCACCACCTGAATTGTTTATGCCCTAATCCTGAAGTACCATGTAAAGTACCCCTCTATCTATACCCTGTAATCCCTTTCTCCTTCAAGAAGTCATCCAGGCCCTTTTTGAAACCCATTATTGTACTTTGTCCTATCACCTCTCCTGGAAGCGCATTCCAGGTGTCCACCACCCTCTGAGTGAAGAAGTACTTCCGAGCATTCGTTTTGAATCTGTCTCCTTTCAGTTTTTCTGAGTACCCTCTTGTTTTTGATGTCCCTACTAGCCTGAAGAATCTGTCCCGCTCTACCTTATCTATACCTTTCATGATTTTATAGGTCTCTATCATGTCCCCTCTAAGTCTCCGTTTTTCCAGGGTGAAGAGCCCCAGCCTCTCCAGCCTTTCGGTATAAGCAAGGTTTTCCATGCCCTTAATCATTTTTGTTGCAAGCACCAGACCCACAGCCTTCCTCTCCAACATCAGAATTGACATCAGAGGGAAGGTTTGCTTAGAAGGTTTCCAATAGGTCTGAACAATAGTCTGTCCTCATTTTAAATTTAAAACCCTTTGAGTTTTCATTTCTTGCACTAATCCTGCGTTCATGAATCTCTCCATGAATTTTTTTCTCAAAAGTCATTATAGACCTCTTGGTTGCCCGTTCTCTGCCCTCCACATGCTAACATTTGTTTCCCTCTGTCCAAATATTCTGAAGAAAGTTTTCCTTTTTTCTCTAAGACATTGTTTTGAGTAGATGTCTACTTTGTAAGTTACATGAACGTGCTATGAATTCTTTTAGACTATCTTATTCTTTATCGAGTGGGAGGCTTTTACACCCAAGTTATAGTAGCACTAAAACGCCTGATGGAATAAACAGATGCAATGAACAGCACTCCCACAATGTATATTCTAGCAAGTTCTCACATGTACTAGAATGGCTTTTTGTTTAATTTCATTCACTTCAGACTCGCTTACCTTTTACTATTACTACTACTCATTTCTATTAGACAGTGCTATTAGACATACGCAGTGCTGTATATTAAAACAGGCAATCCCTGCTCTAAAGAGCTTACAATCTAGACAAGAAGGTGCATCAATACACTGTGCTCAGGGGGGAATTACAGAGAGAGTATCAAGATTCCATGCGGAATCCCCAAAGAGTAGCAAGATTCCATGCGGAATCCCCAAAAAGCAGCACGATTCCATGCGGAATCCCCAAAGAGCAGCACGATTCCATGCGGAATCCCCAAAAAGCAGCACGATTCCATGCGGAATCCCCAAAGAGCAGCACGATTCCATGCGGAATCCCCAAAGAGCAGCACGATTCCATGCGAAATCCCCAAAGAGCAGCAAGATTCCATACGGAATCCCCAAATTATTTCTATAGTGCTACTAGATCAGGGATCTCAAAGCCCCTCCTTGAGGGCCGCAATCCAGTCGGGTTTTCAGGATTTCCCCAATGAATAGGCATTGAAAGCAGTGCAAGCACATAGATCTTATGCATATTCATTGGGGAAATCCTGAAAACCCGACTGGATTGCGGCCCTCAAGGAGGGACTTTGAGACCCCTGTAGTAGATGTATGCAGTGCTGTACATCAAAACATAGAAGAGACAGTCCCTTCTCAAAAGAGCTTGCAATCTAGTCAAGACAAACTGGACAAGAAGGTGCATCAATGCATTGTACTCAAGTGAGGGAATTACAGAGGGAATGCTAAGACAGATACCAGTGCTTAGAAGGTGGGTTAGAATTTGGAATTGAATGCATCTTCAAGGAAGTGGGATTTGAGTCTTGATTTTGAATACCGACAGAGATGGTCTTTTCCAGTCATTCATGTGACTCTTCTATCTAGCACAGGAGGGCTGGTTCCTTTCCGAGACTTTAGATCTATGTGTCCTCAGGGGACTGGAAGAGGGAGCAAGAGGCAAGATGGTTTTCTGCAGTTTAGAAGGCCACTGGTTCAAATGTGTGTAAAGATCACCTTTCTCCTCTGTCGCATAAAATCCCCATAGAAGATAGTAACCAATCAGTTCAATATCATCCTTAACTGACTGAGCCAGTCTTTGGTTTGCCCCCTTTATCTCAGCTACTTCATTATCCTGCAATAGGACAGATTCTGGACCAACTCTGACAGTCTCTTGTACCATGGAACCAATAGCACAACGCATCATTCTATTAGAAGTACAATACAGTTACTTTGAAACCTGATTGTAAGCTACTTGGCTTGGCTGAGGGGCTTTGCGGTAAAATAACGTTATTCGCCGATGACGCCAAACTATGTAATATAACAAGCAAGAGCACAACGAACAATATGAAACACGACCTACTCCTATTGGAGCAATGGTCAAGGACCTGGCAACTGAGTTTCAATGCCAAGAAATGCAAAGTCATGCACCTCGGCAGTCAAAATCCATGCGAGACTTACACCCTAAATGGCGAGATCCTAGCAAGGACTGTTGCAGAACGGGACTTAGGGGTGATCATCAGTGAAGACATGAAGACTGCCAATCAAGTGGAGCGGGCTTCATCTAAGGCTAGGCAGATCATAGGATGTATACGTAGGAGTTTCGTCAGCCGTAAGCCTGAAGTCATTATGCCGTTGTATAGATCCATGGTGAGGACCCATCTGGAATATTGCGTGCAATTCTGGAGGCCTCATTACCGCAATGATGTACTGAGGCTTGAGTCAGTCCAGCGAATGGCCACCCGGATGGTCTCGGGACTCAAGGATCTCCCGTACGAGGAACGGCTGGATAAATTGCGTCTATACTCACTCGAGGAACGCAGAGAGAGGGGAGATATGATCGAGACGTTCAAGTACCTCATGGGCCGTATCTAGGTAGAAGAGGATTTCTTTTTTTTTCAAAGGTCCGACGGCGACAAGAGGACATCCATGGAAAATCAGGGGGGGGGGAAGTTGCACGGCGACACCAGGAAATACTTTTTCACCGAAAGAGTGGTTGATCGCTGGAATAGACTTCCACTTCAGGTGATCGAGGCAAGAAGCGTGCCTGATTTTAAGAGGAAATGGGATCGTCAGTGGGATCTCTGCACAGAGTTAAATAGGGGAGGGTCATTGGGGTGGGCAGACTAGATGGGTCACGGCCCTTATCTGCCGTCTTTTTCTATGTTTCTATGTTTCTAAATATAAATAAATTATAAACTGCAAGCTTCCACTTCATCCAGGGCAGGCAACCATTATTCAGGGCCACAACCCAGTGGGATTTTCAAGATTTCTACAATGAATAAGCATGCGATCTATTTGCATACAATGGAAGAAGTACATGCAAATCAATCGCTTCTTTACTTCTTCCAAAAATACTATGATACAATGAAGAAAATGGTTAAAAAGAAGCTAAAAGGATCAGTTGCAAAGGTTAGGACTGTAAACCAGGTGTGGATGTTAGTTTGTGATTACATATTCCATACTGGGCGAAGGTGTTTTCTGTGTTCTGTATGTACGAAAGACATGGTTTTCTGTTAGCATTGAATGTGCAGGATTGATCTGTACTAGTCTGGCTTGTTTAGTTTTACAATGGGTTTATTGTTCTACTGCAGTATGTAAGATGCTGCCTTTTCCTAGGTACACGTATGGATTGTTACTAAAAATCATGTTTTTAATATAGATGAGGGGGTGTCAAAAAATAATGGGCCCCAGGCTTCACATATACTAGGTACACCACTGGCAAGTAGGCATGTTGGAGGCATATTTTGGGCGGGCTTAAATTTTGGATGTTTTTCAGCATCATGAGATAGAAAAACAGACATAATTTTAAAAAAACCCATAGGTCCTAAAAGCATCCTAAATCGGCACTTGGATGTCCAAGTGGTGATGATCAAAACCATCATTCTGTATGTCTAGTGAGGTGCTCCAGTCTGTGCATTCAGAGCACGAGATGGGCGTGGTGGAGGTGTGTTGTGGGTGGGCTTTGGATGGTCTCAAGGATGGGTTAGACATGGGCGTCTTGCAGCGATAATCAAACAATTTGCAAGACATCCTGGACGGAACTTATATGTTTGGAACTAGACCTGTTTTAGAAAGGTCTAAGTGCCACAAAGGTGCCAAAACTGACCACTGCATGCATCAAGGTAAGACACCCCCACAATCCCCCAGTGTTTATTGACCCCCATTCCACCGCACAAAAATGAGAACAAAAATGTACACAACTGTCTCTAAAACAGCAGCATCTGATATGGGGAAGCCTAGCAGAGCTGCACATAAGTGTCTTTAGTAGTCTGGTGGGTGGGCTAATGGACCATAGAGAGAAGGACCCAGGCCCATAAGCCACTCTAACCACTACATTTATGGTAGAATGTATGAGCCCACCCAAATCCTACTATACTGCCAAATAGGTGCCACCTCAAGCCATAATTGCAATTGGGGTGGTATACAGGAGGGTATACTAGATTGGGGGGGGCTCACCCCAAATTATAAGGGGGTTATAGTGAAATATACAGCTGGCACCCTTTATGTGAAATTCAGAGCATCAAAATCAGAGCCACTAAAATCATCCACATAAAATAATTCCATCCACATAAAAGTAAATCATCCACATAAGAGCCTTAAAGGACCTAGTCCGCTAGGGATACAGGACCCAACACGGTCCGCGTTTCGACAAAAAGTCTTCTTCAGGGGTCCCTGGGGATCCTATAAAGGTGTGTACGTGGGAAACAATTGTTTGGTGAACCGGAAGGGTTCCATTGCTCAGTCGGGATGTCTTTGTGGTCCTGCCCATGGCCAAATGATCAAGATTAGGACTTTTCCAACCTGGATGTTTTTCTGATCAAAAATGGGGTATAAAGTTAGACGTTCTAGCGGCCTAGACATCCCAGTCGCCAAGACGTCTAAGTAGACAATTTAAAATTTTAAAAAAATTATATTTGGACATCCAGCAGTTTGCCATTTGAAAATGGCCATTTTTGTACCTCTGACTTTGGGCGTTCAGCTGGAAACGTCCAAGTTGGACTTAGCTCTTCAAAAGGTCTATAGCAGGGGTCTCAAAGTCCCTCCTTGAGGGCCACAATCCAGTCGGGTTTTCAGGATTTCCCCAATGAATATGCATGAGATCTATGTGCATGCACTGCTTTCAATGCACATTCATTGGGGAAATCCTGAAAACCCGACTGGATTGCGGCCCTCAAGGAGGGACTTTGAGATCCCTGGTCTACAGCAAAAAAAAGCACATTTATATCTAGACCTATTTCAGTCACAACTAAGTCAAAAAAAGATGCCCTAAATGATCAGCTGACTGACTCCCTCCCACAATGCAAAACTATAAAAGAGAAAGAAGATACCAGCTCCAGATATTATGGCCATTTCTGAAAAAGCAGAAGGTAAATTGATGGACTAGTCTGGAAGTCAGTGCAATGGACAGTGAATGGGACCGAGGTTCAAATCACACTTTAACTCTCATTTGAGTACAAATACCTCCTGTACCTAAATATATGTGACTTGAGGACTATTGTAGTGGTGGACCTTTAGGTACAAAGATTTTCTCTATTTCAGGGGGGGGGACGGCTCCCCATACAATATGAGGGGGTTTAGGTGGGATTTGCATCTGGATCCCATTATGTGAAGTCAACTGCACTGACCTCTATGATGTCCCTGTGCACTGCTGGGATGTCGGTGTGGCCAGTTTACTAAGAATGCTGCCAGACAGAAGTCTCTATGTATTGTTTTTCTCTGGTACGGTTGCCGCGGCTGCAGAATTGAAAGTAAATGTCAGCGCAAGCTAAAATAATCACGCTGTAGCCCTGGGAAAACAAGTTACATTCCATAGCTCCTGAATTCCTCAGTGCACAGTGAGTATCCACATCGGCTACCTCTTACAAATTCCATCAGCCAGATAAGCATTTTACTTAATTCTGCTAATTTCCTGCTGTTGGGACTGTGCCATTCAAATGCTTGAAAAAAATAATTTGATAAATGCAGGCTGTTCTCCGTTCTCACCCCTAAGTGAATCTTAATGTTATTTACTTGTGCACAGTACGGCTTGAATAACAATTTGGCAAATGATGGTTAAACAATACAAGAGTCGGGCTTCAAAGAATGCTCGTCTATGCATTTTAAAAATAATAAAAAAAAGTTTGAATACTACAGAAATAATCCAGTTATTTTATGTGAAGGTCCATATTAGATGAAATGCAAGAATTAGAATTGATACGTCCAGGTTGGCACTTGTACAGTTTTGGTAGTGTTAGAGCAGTGGTCTCCAACTCAAACCCTTTGCAGGGCCACATTTTGGATTTGGAGGTACTTGGAGGGCCTCAGAAAAAATAGTTAATGTCTTATTAAAGAAATGACAATTTTGCATGAGGTAAAACTCTTTATAGTTTCTAAATCTTTCCTTTTGGCTAAGACTTAATAGTAATATTGTAATTTATAGCTAAAGAGACATTTGATCAAGAAACTGTTTTACGTTACTTTTGTGATTATGATAAACATACCGAAAGCCTCAAAATAGTACCTGGCGGGCTGCGAGTTTCAGACCACTGCTATAGGCTAAGGCTCTTTACACCTGCATTGTGATGTCATAGAACTTTATGGTTATAGAAACATAGTAACATGATGGCCATCCACAGCATCTACTATCTCCTCCTCTCCCTATTGGCTAAGGCTCTTAACATTTGCATCTCCTCTTCCTATAGGCCAGTGGTCTCCAACTCAAACCCTTTGCAGGGCCACATTTTGGATTTGGAGGTACTTGGAGGGCCTCAGAAAAAAATAGTTAATGTCTTATTAAAGAAATGACAATTTTGCATGAGGTAAACTCTTTATAGTTTATAAATCTTTCCTTTTGGCTGTCTTAATAATAATATTGTAATTTTTAGCTAAAGAGACATATGATCAAGAAACTGTTTTATTTTACTTTTGTGATTTATGATATACATACCGAGGGCCTCAAAATAGTACCTGGCGGGCCGCATGTGGCCCCCAGGCTGCGAGTTTGAGACCACTGTGTTAGAGAAAAGGAACTGCCAATATAGACCCTTTGCTAAAATACATACAGGAGCCCGTGTGTATTTCGAACAGCATTGTGTAAAAGCAACAGCCACACCGCGAGAAGGTCAGCTTGCTATGGTTACGGTGCAGTGAAGAGGAACAGGAGAGAAAAGATGCAGTGGAGAAGATATTGCAGATCAGAGGTGAAGGAGATGAGAAGACGCAGCTTGGAGACGACAGGTTGAGACCTAGGAAAACGCCATCCATCAGCACTGAGGCAACTACACTCGTCCAATCACTTGACTGGCGTTCCAGAGTGTCCGAGTAGGGTAAAGATATCCGGATTTCCCCGGACATGTCCCCCCTTTTCGAGACAATTCTTTTTAAATTTTTTGCTTATTTATAACTTATTTAATAATTTATATAAAATTGAAAAACTTATCTTTTAAATCCTTATCGGTTCCCCTTCCCGACGCGTTTTGTATCTCTTTTTCAAGGTCGGGGGAACTGCAAAACAAAACAAAAAGCCCACATTCTAGCTGCCATCATTTATTCATATATCATTATATAGTAAGAACAGCTACACTCACCAAAGGCTAAGGGTAAACTTCTTCCATTTCCTACTGCCGCTCGCGATCAAAAGATGGCCGCGGCGTTCCTTCCGAGTGTTAAATAAGCCCCTCCCCTGAGGTTGTATGAGTGATTGCTAGGTGAGGTAGTTATAAATAAGCAAAAAATTTAAAAAGAATAAAAAATCTTACCAGGAATATGGAATAATGGAATAATGAAGAGTACCACTATTACCACCAATTCTGTTTGAAAAGGTGGAATCTGAATTTCCATTCAACAAGTATCTGGTTGAGTGTTGAGTTATTGTGTGGAAGATTAATCACGAGATTTGTGAGTCATTTAAGTGCGGCAGATGGCCCCCTTTTCGAGGACATGTCCGATGGTCCGGACGGCTTTTCAAAACCTGGCACTTTGGGTTTCGGAAAGCTTCCAGCCAGTAGCAATGTTGAGACGGCATCTGCGCATGTGCGGATGCCTTGCGGTGATGTCATGCACATGCGTGCGAGATCATTGTATCACACCAGTGAATGTGTAGATGCCCTCCTGACAAGTGGCCAGGTTGAGGGGGCGGGGAAGGGGGCGGAACAGGCCGTGACTCGGGTGGAACGAGGCGGGCCTGGGGGGTGGGGCCATGGGTCCGGATATTCGTTCCCGAAAATATGGTAACCCTATGTCTGAGGCTCCTCTGTACCATATACCATGACAACAGCAAAGATCAAGACATTTCTGAGCAAGCCTATGGTGGTTCCAGACTGACCATCACACTAGAGAGTTGCACTGGGACAGAAATCCCACCCGTCCCCACCAGGATCCTCTCCATCCCCGCCCGTCCCCGTCAGGATCCTCTCCGTCCCCGCCCGTCCCCCTCAGGATCCTCTCCGTCCCCACCCATCCCCGCCAGGATCTTCTCCGTCCCCACCCATCCTCGCCAGGATCCTCTACGTCCCCACCCATCCTCACCAGGATCCTCTCCGTCCCCACCCGTCCCCGCCAGGATCCTCTCCATCCCCACCCATCCCCGCAAGGAATTACCCGTCTCCATAAAAAGCAGCAATTACTTCTGACAGGATCATCAATTCCACAGTTTCTTTTGCTGTTTTCCTTGTGGAATCTCTTTGGTGGAACCCTTTTTTTGTTTTCTGTTCAGGTAATTAACTTATAAACCCCCTCTTTTACTAAGGCTGACTTGTCCATTATATTATATGGACAAACCCTGCTTCCAAAGCCTTCCATCCCCGTGGGAGTCCCGTTGGCCAGAGGGGGGTCCCCGTGGGAGTCCTGTGGGCCAGAGGGGGGTCCCTGTGGGAGTCCTGTGGGTTAGGGGGGATTCCCGCGATCCCCGTTCCTGTGCAGACCTCTACATCACACACCCAGTCCATAAAAAGGTGTGTAAAAATGATTAACTGAGGCTGCTGGTCATGTATACAATCAGGAGAGGAGGGAACATGTGGTATTTATTTTATTTATTCAATTCATTTTCTATCCTGTTATCCCCAACAAGCTCAAAACGGGTTACAGGTTAACATACGTAATATACTGTATCGTTAACGGGTTACAGTTTGCCATAGTTACAGTACAAGCTTTTTCAATACAAGTAGGGATCAGATGCTTGGCAGGGAGCTCGAGAGCCGAAACAGAAGCAAACAAGATATGGCCTTTTTGCTGGATTTTGTTAAATAACTTTAACACACGCACCCTTTAATCAAGCTGCGCTAGAGGTTTTTAGCACAGGCCGGAGAGGTAAGGGAAACGACATTCATAAGGATTCTATGAGTGTTAGAGCATTTACCGCGCTGGCCCGCGCTAAAATAACCTCTAGCGCAGTTTGGTAAAAGGGGCTGAAAATTAACTGCGTAAATGGCATTTTAAAGAGAATTATGTGGCTACAGATGTAGGTCAATCTATGGGGCTCATAATCGAAACTGAAGTACGTCAAAAAACCCAGGTCATCCAAGTGCCGATAATCAAAGCGGCTTTTTAGACACATTCAGGGACTTTTTAGGCCTCTGAATCCCGCTGTACGCCCAGAGCTGAAAGGGGTGGTTTTTTTGAGGAGTGGTTAGGGTGGGATAGGGGCGGGATATGGGCCGACCAAGACTTAGGAGTCCTTTTACTAAGGCATGCTAGCCGTTTTAGCACTCACTAAATAAACTATAATGGACGTGTTAGCGTTTAGCGCGCACTAAAACAGCTAGAACACTTTTAGTAAAAGGACCCCTTAGTCGTCCTGCATGGATAATCAATGTTTCACGAGACTGCCTCAATGGAACTTATACGCTATGAGTTAGACGGTGTAAGTGCTCAAGAAGTATCCAAGGTGACCCGATAACCACTGCAGGGACAAAGTAAAGACCAACACACACACACACACCCGTGTTCACTGACCCCGTCGCACCCGCACAAAGTTCAGAATAAACACATACATATCCTGCCTCAGGAACATCAGAACCTGGCATAGGACAGCCTAGTAGAGCTGAACAGAGGTGGCTTAAGTCATCTGAGGGTGGGCTAGCGAACCATAGAGAGGAGGACTCAGGCCCGTAAACCACTCTAACCAATGTATTCATGGTAGAAAATGTGCACCCACCAAAATCCCCCCCCCAACCCTGCTGTGCTGTCATATAGGTGCCGCCTACAGCCATAAGGGCTATTGGGGTTGTAGACATATGGGTATAATGGGTTTGGGGGGGCTCACCATGATCAATAAGGGAGTTCTGGTAAGATGTTTATGTGGCACCGTTTTCGTGAAGTTCACAGCAGTGCCCTGTAAGGTGCCTCACTGCTCTGTTGCCATGTCTGTGTGGCCAGTCCATCACAATGCTGGCCCCTCCCACGTCCAAATGCTCTTGTTCTGGATGTTTCAGACTTGGACGAATTTTTGTTCGAGAATGTGGTGTAAAGATAGACGTAGTAGCAGTCTGGACGATCAAACACCTGGATGTACAGATAAACGATTAAAAAAAAAAAAAAAAAAAAAAATTTGGGATGTACTTTTCAAGAATGGACATTTTGCTACTGCCGACTTTAGGCAACTAGCGTCCTACATCTAAATCGGACTTAAGACGTTTCTTTTGATTATGCCCCTCTGTACATTCAAATAAATATTAATAATAATAATAATTTTATTCTTATAATAATAATAACTATTTTTGTATACCGCAATACCACGAGCAGTTCAGAGCGGTTTACAGAAGAAGAGACTGTACACAGACAGCGATGTTACAGAGAAAACTTTCTAATTACATTGGTAAGCCGGGAGTAGCTAGATCTATCCGGAAATATTTCAGAGAAGTTACAAGGCAGGAAGGAGTCAGAGAAATTTGTCAAAGAGATAGGTTTTAGTTGATTTCCTGAAGGATTGGTAGGAGGGTGAGTTGGAAATGAGGGTGGTTAGATATTTATTCCATTTGCCTGCTTGAAATGACAGTGTTCTGTTAAGGAATCTCTTGTAGATACAGCCTTTCGGGGAGGGGAAGGCAAACAGATAGGCATTACGTGTGCAAGTGGTACCTGGAAGTTCAAAATGAAGCGATAGGTACATTGGGGATAGACCAGTTATGGTTTTGAAGCAGAGGCAGGCAAACTTGAAGATAACCGCTGCCGATGGAGGCAAGGGTCATTTTCAAGTTTGCCTGCCATAATAGTTTGAGGCGGTTTATAACAAGAAGTGCTGGACTTAATTTCTACATATTTCAACTGTGATTTGATGTAGGTAAGACTCACCAAAAGCAGTTTCTGAAGATAGCTTAGATTCAGCATGCAAAACTGCATAATTTGATCATTAGTAGTTCGTACAGTTTGAAAAATTAAAAATCTACTCCTATAATTGGCCTGGCCTAATGTATTGTTTTCATCAGAAATTGTACCTGCAGAAAAAAAAACCAAGGTACAAGGTCTGTGGTTTTATCTCCGTATGTATTTAAAAATATTTATAACCTACATATCTAAAAATCTATGTGTTTGCGCACTTGTTGGAAGGAACTGCCTTATCTGCTCGCTGCTCCAGAACAATTTTAATCTACTCTCCTCCTGAGGAAGCCTTAACAGGCGAAACTTGGGACCAAGTAGAGGAGCAGATAATTTGTACACACTGTGGGAGCACGAGGCACTTTATTGGGAAGCAGAAAAGAAAAAAAGGAAGATAAAATCCTGCTGCTTTGATGTTACGGCACATAAGTTTCAAGTTTATTAAATTTTGATTTTACGCAATATCCAATATTTCAATGCATATTACATAATTGTAAAAGCCAGGGATGACAAATACAAATACAAATAAAACTATTATACAGACTAATCATTATGTTCTATTAATACAAACTGAAACAAGTAGGTAAAAGGGAGAAATACAATTTATACAATTTATAAAATTAATTAAAAATGAATAAAAAAAACAAAAAAAACATTTAAGGTTTGTACATAAGGGTAGGGTCAATTTAGAAAAAAGAGAAAAATTATGAAGGGGATTAATTAATAGAAAGAGCTGAAGGAAATTAATTGATAGAAAGAGCTTTGGTTATTTTAAAATGATTCATGAAGGAAGGTAATGTTAGGAATAATTAATCTATTTAAAAGTAGAAATTTTAGTATAAAGAATAAATAAGGATCCAGATTAGTATTAATAATCTTTTTGAATGAAGGGAAAAAAAGAGGATTAAGATTAAAATTAAAATAAAAAAAAAAAACACTTATAGTTTCCGTGTTGATGTCCTACTCATTTGATTCTTTAGAAAATAAGTACTGTGTTTTTTGAAATTATCAATCTATGTATTGAATGCATCTTTATAAAGAATGCTTTTCAGATCATGTTTGAATTTGACTAAAGATGTTTCGTTACGTAGATAAATTGGTAAATTGTTCCACAGTAGGGGTGCTTGTACTGAGAATATAGTTGCTCTTCTTGTCCCAATTATTTTTAAAGAAGGAATGGTTAATAAGTTTTGTTGCGTTGATCTCAGTGTCCTTAGTGAAGAGTAAGGGATTAATAGTCTGTCCAAAAATAGCGGCTCGTGTGATTGTTGAATTTTAAATGTTAATAGTACGATTTTAAACGTTATTCTGTGTATAATAGGTAGCCAGTGTGCATCTTGAAGGAGGGGTGTAACATGGTCATTTTTTTTGAATTTGTTATAATTTTTATAGCTATATTTTGTATTATTTGTAGTCTTCTTATTTCTTTATAAGTTTTGCCACAGTATAGTGAATTACAATAGTCTAACCTAGAAATAATTAGGGAATGAATGAGAATGTTAAGTGCTTCTGGTTTAAGAACCTTTGTTAATGATCTGATAAGTCTTAATTTATTGAAACAGCTTTTGACAACTGTACTGATTTGATTATGATAGTTAAATTCTTGATCTAAGGTTACTCCCAATATTTTTGTTGTGTTTACTTGCTGAAGGGGAATATCATTTAATAATATTTGAGATGAAAATTGTTCTTTTAGATCTTTTTTCCAAGGGAAAAACATCACTGAGGATTTTATTGGATTCAGCGCTAACATGTTCTCCTTAAGCCATTGGCTTATTTGTATTACTTTGTTATTTATGGATATTAGCTCATTTGAATCTAATGGATTTAATGGATGAAGCAATTGTATATCATCTGCATATGCAAATGTAGAAAATCCAATGGATTGACTGAGCGTCAGTAAGGGTGCCAAAAAAATATTAAATAGAAGTGGAGAAAGAATTGAGCCTTGTGGAATTCCAAATGAATTGGTGAAATTATTTGATGTTGAATTATTAAATACTACTTTTGCTGAGCGATCTTTGAAGTATGATTTAAACCAACTTAGAACCTGTCCTGAGATGCCAATTGAAGAAAGTCTATCAATGAGTAAATGATGATCTATAATATCAAAAGCTGCAGATAAATCCAGTGAAATCAGAATTATTGATTTATGATGATCTAAATGGTATTGTATGTTAGTTGTAAGTCCTATCATTGTGTGTTCAGTTGAGTGATTTGCTTTAAATCCAGTTTGGTTTGGGTGTAGTATATGTGTTTTTTCTATGAAGTTAGTTATCTGATTAAATACGACTTTTTCTATTAGTTTAGTGAGGAATGGTAAATTGGATATTGGGCGATAATTTGATATTTCTGAAGTTGTTTCTTTAGGGTTTTTTATCTTTGGACGAATAATAGCTTCTTTCCATTCTTTAGGAATGTGTCCTGTAGTTAGACTAGATTCTATCATACATCGGATGAAAGGGCCAAAAAAAGAGAAATGTTGTTTTAATATAAAAGGGGAAATAGTATGAATATCTGTTCCTTTTGTGTTAATTTTTCCTAGAAGAGATTTAAGATCTTCAATGGAAGGTATTATGAAATTAGTGCATTTGGAAGTAGGTATTGTTTGTATTTGTATTTCTTCTTGATTAAGATTTGTATTTGGATTAATGTTGTTTCTTATTTTGTCTATTTTATTGATAAAGTGATCTGCAAGATTTTGTGCACTAGGTCTAGTTTGTGAGGATGGATCTTCTATAATTTTGAGTATTGTAAACTGTTTTAGGATACCATAGAGAGCAGATGAATTTTTTGCATTTATTATTTTATTTGAATAATACGTAGTTTTTGCTTCATTTATTTTGTTTTTATAATACTGCATTTGTTGTTTGTATTTGATTTGATGTTGTCTAGATTTAGTATGTCTCCATTTCCTTTCTTCAGATCTGAGTTGTTTTTTAATTAATAGTAATTCATTTGTAAACCAGGGGTTTTCCATTTTTTTGTTACTGATGATTTTTGTGCGTATAGGAGCTATATTTTCTATCAGTTGTTCTGTTGCTTTGTGCCAAACTTTTATTTGTTCCTTTATTGGTAGGAGATTGAATTCTTCAATTTTAATGTTAAAGGATATGGCTATCGTTGGGGTTTCTATTTTAGTGTAGTCTCGATATAAGATTGTTTTTGGTGTAATTATGTTCTTGTTAATTTGAAAGTTAAAATTAGTGGTTATTAAATAATGGTCTGACCAAGGAACTGGAGTTAAGGTAGGTTTTATGAAATTATCTTTGTGATAGGAGGAGGTAAGAATCATATCTAAGGTATGTCCTGCAGTGTGTGTTGGGTTATTGAATAGAGTAGAAAGATTAAGATTAGCGATTAATTCGGAGAATTCAATTGTAAAAGAATTGTCTAAATTATCTAGGTGAATATTAAAATCTCCTAATATTATTGTATTTGTAGCTACAGAGTTAAAATCGAATAATAGCGATTGTAGTGAATCAAATGTATCTCTTCCCATTGGAGGAGGAGCATATAACAATAAAAAATCAGTTTGTGGGGAGGAATTTATTTTAAAATGTATGTATTCTAATAATGTACTGGCTGGTGATTGGTCTACTTGAAATAAAGAAGAATGATTAAATAATACTGCTAAGCCTCCTCCTTTCTTTCCTATACGATTGTTGTATATATAAGAAAATCCTATTGGGCAAGCATAAGAGAGATAAGCCTCCTCTCCTGTTGTTAACCATGTTTCTGTTATGCAAAGAGTATCTAGATTATATTGTTGTATTGTATCTTTAATAATATGAAATTTACTTTTAATTGATCTTATATTAATTAAGCCTATATTTATATTGTTGGAAGAGGTAGGAACTGAATTAGCTAATTGTATATTGTGATATTGGGGAAACCGAAACGGTAAGGACTTTGGAAGCTGAGGCAATAAAGACTCACCCCTTCTAATTGGTCTGTGTCCCCAGAATGTTGGTATTTGGTACACTGAGTCCTCCATCGAATCTTGGCTTGGATGTAAATAAAGAAGAGCACTAATAGTAAAGATATAGAAAAGTTTATAAAGTAAAAATCTAATTGTAGAAGCGCACCAAGGACGCGCACAAAGGAGCGCATCAAGGAGCAGGTCCTGCTCCTTGTTCGCGCTCCTTTGCGCCGCAAAGGAGATCAATTTGTAAGACATATACCGGAAGTCAGCTGATAGCGGTGTCGGCTCGCTGCAGCTTTGCGGCAGCGGATCTAAGCAGAGGAAAACCTGAATCTAAAAATACAAAGTAACAGTAGCAAGAACAATCAGTTAAAAGGTAAACCAAATTTAAAAAATAATAAAATAGCAGTTTAAAATCTCTCTATCACTATTGTGAAGAGTGGAGTTAAGGTGCTCAGGTGCTATGCAGCAATAGTGTAGCATTTCCCTCCCACACACACACTTCCCTGTGCAGAAGCAGCATTTCCTGGCCTTCCCTGTCCAGAAACAGCATTTCCCCCCCCCCCCCACACACACTTCCCTGTGCAGAAGCAGCATTTCCCACCCTTCCCTGTGCAACAGCAGCATTTCCTGGCCTTCCCTGTCCAGAAACAGCATTTCCCCCCCCCCCACACACACACACTTCCCTGTGCAGAAGCAGCATTTCCCACCCTTCCCTGTGCAACAGCAGCATTTCCTGGCCTTCCCTGTCCAGAAACAGCATTTCCCCCCCCCCCCACACACACACACACTTCCCTGTGCAGAAGCAGCATTTCCCACCCTTCCCTGTGCAACAGCAGCATTTCCTGGCCTTCCCTGTCCAGAAACAGCATTTCCCCCCCCCCACACACACACACTTCCCTGTGCAGAAGCAGCATTTCCCACCCTTCCCTGTGCAACAGCAGCATTTCCTGGCCTTCCCTGTCCAGAAACAGCATTCCCCCCCCACACACACACACTTCCCTGTGCAGAAGCAGCATTTCCCACCCTTCCCTGTGCAACAGCAGCATTTCCTGGCCTTCCCTGTCCAGAAACAGCATTTCCCCCCCCCACACACACACACACTTCCCTGTGCAGAAGCAGCATTTCCCACCCTTCCCTGTGCAACAGCAGCATTTCCTGGCCTTCCCTGTCCAGAAACAGCATTCCCCCCCCCCACACACACACACACACTTCCCTGTGCAGAAGCAGCATTTCCCACCCTTCCCTGTGCAACAGCAGCATTTCCTGGCCTTCCCTGTCCAGAAACAGCATTCCCCCCCCCCCCCACACACACACTTCCCTGTGCAGAAGCAGCATTTCCCACCCTTCCCTGTGCAACAGCAGCATTTCCTGGCCTTCCCTGTCCAGAAACAGCATTTCCCCCCCCCCACACACACACACACACTTCCCTGTGCAGAAGCAGCATTTCCCACCCTTCCCTGTGCAACAGCAGCATTTCCTGGCCTTCCCTGTCCAGAAACAGCATTTCCCCCCCCCACACACACACACACTTCCCTGTGCAGAAGCAGCATTTCCCACCCTTCCCTGTGCAACAGCAGCATTTCCTGGCCTTCCCTGTCCAGAAACAGCATTTCCCCCCCCCCCACACACACACACTTCCCTGTGCAGAAGCAGCATTTCCCACCCTTCCCTGTGCAACAGCAGCATTTCCTGGCCTTCCCTGTCCAGAAACAGCATTCCCCCCCCCCCCCACACACACACACACTTCCCTGTGCAGAAGCAGCATTTCCCACCCTTCCCTGTGCAACAGCAGCATTTCCTGGCCTTCCCTGTCCAGAAACAGCATTTCCCCCCCCCCCCACACACACACTTCCCTGTGCAGAAGCAGCATTTCCCACCCTTCCCTGTGCAACAGCAGCATTTCCTGGCCTTCCCTGTCCAGAAACAGCATTTCCCCCCCACACACACACTTCCCTGTGCAGAAGCAGCATTTCCCGCCGCCCCTTCCCAGCCGCCGCGTTTAAATTGTGAGAAAAGCGCTGCACCGCGCTACCGCTGGCTTCGGCGTCTTCTATCCACTGCGGCCAACCCTAGCGGAAACAGGAAGTAGTCAGAGAGGGCGGGCCGCAGTGGACAGAAGACGGCAAAGCCTGCGTTAGCGCGGTGCAGCGCTTTTCTCAATTTAAACGCGGGTGAGCCGGCGAGAAGGAGGAGGCTTTGGCGGTGGTGGTTTTGGTGGTGAGTGAGGGCGGGAGGGGGGAGTCGCTGGCTGTGCTTTCCCAATCTGACTGCCGCATACGCACTCTGACCACGGACCTACGGATCACAGATCAGGGTCACAGATCACGCAGGTCTGAGTGCACATGCGCGGCTAGCGTTTTATTATATAGGATATTTAATCAGATAATTCAAGGAAAAACATATGCTGGACATTTGATAGAATTATTTAGTGTGCATATTATTTAATTAATTAGTACTCCTTGTGATATTTGGTTACAAAAAAAATACTTAACAAAAAAACAGACAAATATACAAAACACATCCAGGATCATATATTTACATAAAAAGAAGCTTCTCACCTTAAAAGCTCTTTTTCATAGCAGGAGGTAAAAGTCTTTTGAAATAAATAAGCTTTCACTTGCTTCAGAAATGACATAAGTTTACTCAATTGACATATTAAATGGGAAATCATATGATCCTGTATCTTCAATCTTACTGTTTTCAAGGAGGATATTTCTAAACATCCCTGATCCTCAGATCATAAATTCCTAGAAGGCTGATAAAGCATCAACAGATTTCACATACACCAGGGGTGTCAAAGCAATCACATAAGGGGCCGAAATCTGAAAAAAAGGCTAAACCACAGGCCAAATTATTTTTTAAAGATACTTAGGGGTCCTTTTATTAAGGTAAGCTAACCGATTTAGCTCACGCTAAATGCGAACCTTAATAAAAGGACCCATCAGTCTTAGTAGAACTATAGGGTTACAACCTCTCCAACCCCACGCCGGCTCTGTGATGTAAACAAAATAAATAAAAAATACCTTTCCTCTCTCTTTTAGGTCCTAGTTCACGCTCACTAACACCAGAGGAGGGGCGGGACCGTGCCAGAGGGAACGTGCAGCTGAGGCTATGGCAGGCCTGCTAGGATCGCTACTGCAGACCAGCGATCCTCTGCAGGCTGCGTGAACCTACCGGCGGGCCAGCTTTAAGGGAAAATTGAAATTGTCTGGATGGCCAAATTTCAGTAGCCCGCGGGCCAGAGTTTGACAAGTCTGACATACACCATGGTGCCTCGATGTAAAACCTTAAAAATCAACATTGTTACCTTAAACCAGTGGTTCCCAACCCTGTCCTGGAGGACCACCAGGCCACTCGGGTTTTCATGATAGCCCTAATAAATTTGCATGGACTAGATTTGCATGCCTGTCACTTCATTATATTCAAATCTCTCTCATGCATATTCATTAGGGCTAGCCTGAAAACTACACTCTCCAAAAAACAGGAAGCCAATGGAATGAAATAAAAGCTCTGGAGGATCCTCCTCTACCTTTTTTCTGGGACCTCTTCTTTTCTCCATCTACACATCTTCTCTCGGTGCTCTAATGTCAAACCACTGGTTCCAGTACCACCTCAATGCTGATGACTCGCAAATCTACCTCTCCTCTCCTGAAATTTCTATAGGAGTCCAAGCCCGAGTGTCGGCCTGCCTCTCTGATATTGCTACCTGGATGTCTCACCGCCATCTAAAATTAAACATGGCCAAAGACCAAACTTCTCATCTTTCCTCCTAAACCCGCCTCTCCCCTTCCCCCGCTCTCTATAGCGGTGGATCGCAACCTCAGGGTCATCTTTGCCTCGTTGCTCTCCTTCTCCTCTCATATCCAACAGACTGCCAGAACTTGTTTCTTTCTCTGTAATATTGCTGAAATCCGGCCTTTCCTTTTTGAGCACGCTGACAAAACCCTTATCCACACCCTTGTCACCTCTTGTCTGGATTTCTGCAATGTGCTTCTCACCATATCTCTCCACTTCAATCGGTTCAGAACGCTGCTGCGCACTTTGTATTCTGCCAGGGTCGTTATACTCGCATTACTCCTCTGGTTGCTTCACCGGCTCCCAATCAGTGTCCGCATACGATTCATAAGAACATAAGATTTGCCGCTGCTGGGTCAGACCAGTGGTCCATCGTGCCCAGCAGTCCACTCACGGGGCGGCCCTTAGGTCAAAGACCAGTGCCCTATTTGAGTCCAGCCTTACTTGTGTATGTCCTGTTTCAGTAGGAACTTATCCAACCTTGTCTTGGATCCCTGAAGGGTGCTTTCCCCTATAAAAGCCTCCAGAAGAGTGTTCCAGATTTCTACCACTCTCTGGGTGAAGAAGAACTTTCTTACCTTTATACAGAATCTTTTCCCTTCTAATTTTAGCGAGTGCCCTCTCGTTCTCTCCACCTCGGAGAGGGTGAACAATCTCTAAGTCAATTCCCTTCAATATCTTGAATGTTTCGATCGTGTCCTCTCTCAGTCTTCTCTTTCAAGGGAGAAGAGGCCCAGTTTCTCTAGCCTCTCACTATAAGGCAACTCCCCCAGTCTCTTAACCATTTTCGTTGCTCTTCTCTGGACCCTTTCGAGTAGTACTATGTCCTTTTTCATGTACAGCGACCAGTGTTGGACACAGTATTCCAGGTGGGGGGCGTACCATGGCCCGGTATAACGGCATGATAATCTTTTCAAACTCCTCTTGCTGACGTTCAAATGTACTCGCTCTGTAGCGCCTTGGTATTTCTCCTCTCTCATGTCCCTTGAGTGAGCTTACTGGAAATAGGATTGAATGCTGCCACTGGAAACACTCATTTTCCACTGCCATGGTTTAGCAACAACATCTTAAGATTAAAGATAAGAGAGACAATAATTCAAAAAATTCAAGCAAAAAATTAATTAATAAAGAGAATCCATTTATACAGCATACTTTATATCATATATAATTTTATTTCTAGTTTAAATCATTCTAATTACAGATAAAATAAACATATCCAGTAGACTAGAATAACAATATAATAATGACACATTAAACTCTTAATAATCCACTTCTAAGAATGCAAGCACAAGCGCAATCCTCAATAAGAACAAAAATTCAGAAAACCAAAAATTCAAAAGAACAAAATTTATCTGAGATAGATCGCGCGATCAATGATGAATCCAATGTTCATTAATGTTCTAATCCAAATAGAAGTGGAAGATATTGCATATATTTACTTTATTTTATCTGTAATTAGAATGAATTAAGTATTTATAAAATTATATATGATATAAAATATGCTGTATAAATGGATTCTCTTTATTAATTAGCAACAGCATCACCACGTCCCACTCTTGCTGAACATGGGGTACATCCCTTATTCGCATCACTAACTGTTGGCGCAATAAAGATGTCCCCACCGGCACTAGGGAACCCTCTTTTAAGCAAGCTGATATACAGTCCTATAAAACCAT
Source organism: Geotrypetes seraphini (assembly GCF_902459505.1). Lineage (NCBI taxonomy): Eukaryota > Metazoa > Chordata > Amphibia > Gymnophiona > Dermophiidae > Geotrypetes > Geotrypetes seraphini. Next base: position 26,717,865 of record NC_047090.1, read on the forward strand.
ATTGCCTATCCAGGACCCTGCTTTCAGCTGGCTCCTTAATTATTTGCCTTGAATTCTGAACCAAAAAGTTACTCTTCAACCTGAAGCCTGTTAACACCTTATCACGATTTGTCAGTGGCAGAGCTTTCTTTATAATGCGCCAGACAAGAAATGCCACTCAGATAAAAGGCAGAAATAGGTTCTATGAGGCGTCAAATCCAAACTCTATTTCCAAAAGCCTTTGCGACCACAGACAAATCAATAATGCAATCAAGCCCCCCCCCCCTTCCCTCACTAGAAACCAGGCTGCATTGTTTATACTATATGTTAGCACCCAATGCCAAAGAATGGCATACATACAAGACTATAGATTAACAGAAACACAGATTTCTGTCTCTCAGTTTGTCCAGGCAACATGCCAGGCTACTGCAGTGGGCCATAGGTAGCCACATAAAATGCTAAAATAAAGTTCCAGATCAGCCATCAGGCGAGAAAAGGAATTAGGAGATAGTGAAGGGATTTGTGCAGAGGTGTCTAGGAATCACAGGCTTATACTTTAAGCCAGGGATGTCAAAGTCCCTCCTCGAGGGATGCAATCCAATCGGGTTTTCAGGATTTCCCCAATGAATATGCATGAGCTCTATTAGCATTCAATGAAGCCAGTGCATGCAAATAGATCTCATGCATATTAATTGGGGAAATCCTGAAAAACTGAATGGATTGCGGCCCTCGAGGAGGGACTTTGACACCTGTGCTTTAAGCCAATGCTATGGTGTTAATGTCTAATATTTCATGTATTGGCAATGTATTATGGCTTGCTACACCACATGCTTGGAACAACCTGCCTGGCTTGCTATGTCAGGCTCCATCTCTGGCGTTATTCAAAGCCATACTAAAAGACCACTTATTTGAAGCTGCATTTAAACACTGACCCAACCGACATAGCTGTCTGTCATCCCCTTAATAGTCCCCTACCACCTTTTCAGCCCCCTCTGTGTGTCTATCATAATTAGATTGTAAGCTCTTCTGAGTTGGGACCGTCTCTTGTATGTACAATGTACTGCGCTGCGTTGGCCTGGTAGCGCTATAGAAATATTAAATTGTTGTTGAGCACTATGATCATAATGACAGGCCCCAATAATAACTGTTACAGCACATTTTGCACAAGTCGAATTTCCCAGATGCATAGCATTACAGCTGTCCAAATAAATTACTACCAGGGCCTGAACCACCCTCAGAAATTCATGCAAGAAAGGTTTCAATTTACGTATAACCTGCAACGTATTAACCTTTTGCTCAAGTCCTTTTTCCCTCCCAGCCACAATGTCAACCAAGAATCAGCTGTGATCCCCCAAATTCAGCAAAATCGGTCAAACTATAAAATTTCATCTCCAGACACAAAAAAACTTTCCCCCCAAAATTGGATCTAGTGCTTATGACGACAACATCAGCTCAGTTTTTCATACTCAGACTTAATTTATTTATTTATTCAATTTTCTATACCGTTCTCCCAAGGGAGCTCAGAACGGTTTACATTAATTTATTCAGGAACTCAATCTATCTAATGTACCTGGGGCAATGGGGGGATTAAGTGACTTGCCCGAGGTCATTAGGAGCAGCATGGGTTTGAACCCACAACCTCAGGGTGCTGAGGCAGTAGTTTTAACCACTGCACCACTCTAGAAATCAAAATGTATTAGAAGTGAGCCAAGTAAAGGACAGTCAAGCCATTGTGACATCACTGATGCGGTTGGCTCTTATTGGTGGAATGAGGCATTGTGACATCACAGTATCAGCTCTGGTTACCAGAATCTTTTCAAATTATCTATTCAGGGGAGCTCAGAATTTATTCCGGTACTCAAGCATTTTTCCCTATCTGTCCCGGTGGGCTCACAATCTATTTAATGTACTTGGGGTAATTGGGGGATTAAGTGACTTGCCCAGGGTCACAGGGAGCAGCATGGGGTTGAACCCACAACCCTAGGGTGCTGAGGCTGTAGTTTTAACCACTGCGCCAGACACTCCCCTAATGCATAGTACAAAAGGATACAAAGTTAAAATAAAGTGTATCCACGCTCTTTGCCATATTGTGAGGAATGTCCTGGCAAGAGAAAGTCAACAGATCAGTTGTTTTCCAAGTGACAGTGGGGATCTCATCTGTTTATGAGTTTGTTCACCAGAATTTCAAATAGCTAAAAACGGGGAAACCAACCCCCTCTTTTACAAAGGTATGCTAAGCTTTTTAGCATGCACTAAACGCTAAAATGTGCATGTTATCCTATGGATGTGTTAGCGGTTAGGGCACGTGTTGATTTAGTGCACGCTAAATCCACACTAAAACATTTAGCACGTCTTTGTAAAAGAGGGCCCAAGGTTGCCATATTTACAAAAAAAAATAAAAAAAATAATATATATATATCTATCTATATCTATCTATCTATCTAATATATTATATATCTATATATCTATATATCTAATATAATAAAATGCTAGGCTGCGCATGCGCACTCAAAAGTCGTGTTCCCTGATCTGTCGCGGAAACACGAGTGCGCATGCGCGGCCCCGGCTCTCACTGTGCGGCTCTCACCGGCTCTCACTGTGCATATGAAGATTTAAAAAGTACAACACCGGGAAGGGGGTGGGAGGGGGGGCACCAAATGAGAGACCGCCAATCTTTGGGGAGGCTACGGCCCCTGTGGCCTCCCCCGTTCCGACCCCTAGGGTGGCTCTTCAGCTTGGAAAAGAGATGGCTGGGTGGGGGGGATATAATTGACATCTACAAAATCTTGAATAGTGAAAAACGGGGAAAAATGAATCAATTTTTAATTTCTCCAAAAATTATGAAGACTAGGGGATACTGAAAGGATGTTACATGGAAATACCTTTAAAAGGTATTAAGCAATTAGCATGGGATTTAACACATGCTAGCCATTAGCGCTGACCCATGCTAATGGCTAACATACATTAAATCTAGCCAGAGTGGTAATAATCCCATGTTAATACCGTAGGTCGAGGGATCTCTCAGAGAGAGAAAGAGATAATGGTTACTGCAGATGGGCAGACTGGATGGGCCATTTGGCCTTTATCTGCCTTCAAGGTTTTATTAAAATTTGATTTAATCGCTTATCCAATTTATGATAATTGAAAGAATGGGGGGAATGGGGGATGGGTGGGTTATGATAATTTAATATATATGTGCATAATTTAATTGATTAATATACATAGGAATTATATTATTCATGTATAGATATGAGATGGGGTGGGATATAAATATTTTAGTTATATATTGTTATGGAATTATCAAGTGATAATGTAATATGTTGTGTTCATATTTTAATGTACACTTGATGTATATGTTAAAATGAATAAAGATTTGGAAAAGAAAAAAAAAACAGCATGAACATAATAAAAATGCCATTAACAATACCATTCTGAGCTTTACATATTTAAATATTTATGACTTTCTTATAATTTTCAATGTAGTTCGACTTATTTTACTTAGCTTTAATGTAGTTTTCTCTAGTAGAGAAAGTTAAAAATTAGAAAAACTAGACCCAGTGACGATTTGTCACGTAAAGCTCAGAACGGTGATATGTTTGAGTTTTGAGTGGTGACGCTGAGGGCCTAATAATTGACTAAACAGGTTGCTACTTGAAATAAGGAAGAAGTTCCTATTTCTATTGAACTGATAGTTAAGAAATAGCCACCTGAAGTGTTATATGCTAGAAATCTTGATTAACAATACCATTAACACACACAGAAAGGAAACAATTACAAAGAAAACATAATGTTTCTATGATGATCTGTTTTCTCTAAGTTTCTTTTCAGTGCTGGTGCCTGCATTAAAAGCATCAACACGCACCACAGATGCACTGGCTACATCTGCCAATACACTGTACGCAAGACTGTGTGGTGTGTAGGTGCCCTGTGCTCTAACCTCAAGGGCATATGCTGTTATTTGACAGCTTTGCCATTCCTGTGTCCTAATTTTTGCACTTAAGGTACAGTTAGGACTCCTTTTACGAAGGGGCGTCAGGGCCTTGACGCGCGGAATAGCGTGCGCTAAAATGCCGCACCCGCTAGCCGCTACCGCCTCCTCTTGAGCAGGCAGTAGTTTTTCGGCTAGCGCGCGCTTATCCGGTGCTTGCGCTAGAAAGCACAAGTGCGCTTCCGCAAAAGGAGCTCTTACTGCCTAAACTAACCAGACTTGAGAAACATTTCCCCCCTGAGTGTGTATGAATTAATTGCTTGAAAACATTCAAGATTTTTTTTTTTTTTTTCCTTCGCAAACTAATTGACTGAAAGTTCTGTAAAATCTTTGCCAACAAAAAGCTCCCTGCACAAATTTATTTCTGAACAGTGAGAGAGAACGCAATGACTGCTTGTGTTCTTAATGATCTGGAGCTTCCAAAGGGGGGGGGGGGAAAAAAAGAAAAGACAGCCTGAGATTTATTTTTAAATGAAAACTCTGGCCTGCAACCCTCAGCCATAAACTCACTTTAAAACACATTGCAGGTGCTTTCCCTGTAAGTGAAATTAATGAACAGCGTACAGAGGAATACAGCTGTGGGGCAGAATCTCGAGATGTAATATAGACTAGAACACTGAAACTGGGACATCCACAATATGGTGATGAAGAGTTAAAACGCGGTACAGAAGGTATTCTTCTTTTGCAGGTCGAATGTATTTTATTAGATGCTTGTTTCGGAACTAACGGTTCCTTTTACGAAGGCGTGCTGTCGAGCAGCATTTGCTAAATGCCGAAAAGCTTGATCTACGCCTGTGGGCGGCTCGGCATTTAGAGGCTGATTCTGGAAGCGGTGGCTGCCACGGCAGGTGCTTAGAAAATAGGCGCCTGCCGCGTGTCAAACACCGACAGGCACTGCTTCCAGAATCCAGCTTGAAGGGACCCTAGGCGCTGGAAATATAGGACAGGGTATCGGAGGCCTACATTTTTGGTGCCTAAGGTCACTTAGAAACAGAGACGCATGATGGCAGATAAAAGCCAAATGGCCCATCCAGTCTGCCCACCTGCAGTAACCATTATCTCCTCCTCTCTCTAAGAGATCCCAGACAAATGCTGGGCTTTGGAAAGTCCGTCCGGGAGCCCTCTAAAAAGAGGACATGTCCAGGCTTTCCCAGATGTCTGGTAACCCTGTGTAAACCACACAGAAAAAGCAGCATATTCAGTCCCATCCCCTTTAAATATATTTTTATCATGTGAAAAACAGGTGTCAGGTCAAAAGTGCGCCGGGACAAAGGCGCGCGCAGACAATTGAGCGCAGCGCGGAGGCGCGCGCTGCAGAAAATTACTGTTTTTATGGCTCCGACGGGGGGGGGCGTGGGGGGGAACCCCCCCACTTTACTTAATAGAGATCGTGCCGCATTGTGGGGGTGTTGTGGGGGGTGTGGGGGGTTGTAACCCCCCACATTTTACTGAAAACTTCACTTTTTCCCTGCTTTTAGGGAAAAAGTTAAGTTTACAGTAAAATGTAGAGAGTTACAACCCCCCACAACGCCGACGCAATCTCTATTAAGTAAACTGGGGGGGCTCCCCAACAAAAACCCCCGTCGGAGCCCCTAAAAACTGTAATTTTCTTCGGTGCACGCCTCCGTCTTGCGCTCAGTTGTCGGCACGCGCCTTTGTCTTTCGCGGGGTTGTCTATGAACCGAAAAACATTTTCAATGTGTGAAACAAAGCACAAATTTTCCAAAATCCAGAAAAAGGTCAACTGAACCGAAAACAAACTGAAAAGTTTATCCCTGTGGACAGCTTTAAATTCTGCTTGTCATTTTTTTAACATGGCACAATTATTTTACATTATACCATTTGATACAATATTTTTTTGGATCATTTGTGTTTTTTTTTGTGCACTCTGAAACAGAAAATAGACATAGTAACCACCATTGTTTAAGTAAAAAATTGAAATGGAAATTGACTTGAATAATTCATAGCAGCTGAAAGGTCCTTATTTAAGTTCCATTTACTCTCATTCATGTCACAAAGTAGTAATTTATTGGATTAACTTAATATATTTTTGACAAGCTTTTGAAGGAACAACCTTTTTCAGTTCTAGTATGAGCAAAAGATGGCAAAATCAAAATACGTATAAGTGAAACATGAAAACATTTCAATGACAGGCTCAAGGATAAGGGGGAGGGGGAGAAACAGGCAAAGGTGGCAAAGCTGCATTAATTTTTGATTTATAATGTGATAGAAAAGAAAGATGCCTGTTAAATTCCTGCAATGCATTTCAAACTATTTCATCGTGATTTCAAAGTTCTTGCATTTCTGGATTGTTTTAAAGTTAACCTCTTAGTATTTTGACCATAAGGTCCACAAAATGCAGTGCCCAGAATCCTCCATCTCAAGTGGCAAGGTAAGAGTAAAACCCAAATGATAAGGTACTTCAGCGATGAGTTAGATGCTTTGGTCACCTACAAAGAATAGATGAACAGCACAAACCATTGCAAGGAGTGTGTGGTGCAGTGGTTGGATCTAAAGCCTCAGCACCCTAGGGTTGTGGGTTCAAACCCCGCGCTGCTCCTTGTGACCCTGGGCAAGTCACTAAGTCCTCCATAGCCCCAGGTACGTTAGATAGATTGTGAGCCCACCGGGACAGAGAGGGAAAATGCTTGAGTACCTGATTGTAAAAACCGCTTAGATAACCTTGATAGGCGGTATATAAAATCCTAATAAACTTGATAATAAACTTGACTTGAAAACCAGAAGGGAAGTCCAAAATTGACATGGGACAAACAGTTGAAAAGGACCTCCGAGCTAGATACGAATCGGTCCGATGTAGTTGACGAAACACAAGATTGACAAGTATGGAAAAAATGCATCTGTCAGTATAATGTACCAAGTAGCTCAAGATGACATTAAAAAGTATTGTAAACCAGCCTGATATGTCTTTTTTTTTGTATGAGGCAATGAAGTATATTTCAGAAGAAACCTAAGCTCAGTACTAAAGTACAAAGTAAGGGTATCACACTACCATATTTAACGTAGAACAAAATCTTTGCCAGAGAAAGGAAAATGGTAAAACCAGAGGGCATAATTTGAGGTTGAGGGGTGTTAGGCTCAAGAGTAATTTAAGGAAATTCTTCCTTACGGAGAGGGTGGTGGATGCCTGGGATGCGCTCCCGAGGGAGGTGGTGGAGAGGAAAGTGGTGACGGAGTTCGAGAAAGCGTGGGATGAACACAGAGGATCTCGAATCAGAAAATAATGGTCTATATTGAAGAACTAAGGCCAGTACTGGGCAGACCTGCACGGTCTGTGTCCCCGTATATGGCCATTTGGTGGAGGATGGGCCGGGATAATTTAGATGGGCTGGAGTGAGCTTTAACGGAGAGATGGAACCTAAGCACAGGACTGGGCAGAGCTTTGGGTTTCTGGCCCAGAAATTGCTAGGAAAAAGGACAATTTAAATTAAATCAGTAATTTAAAGATTTGGGCAGACTGGATGGACCATTCGGGTCTTTATCCGCCATCATTTACTATGTTACTATATCTTGTGACCAGTCAGGCTCCGTGCCTGCCTTGGTCCCTGCGGTTTCACTAGTGTCCACCAGGGGAGCCAGGGAGAAGCCCAGGTGAGAGCAGGCTCAGTTAGAGCATGGCATGGCTCCTCCCCAGGAAAGGCCAGTAGTTTGCTCTTGGAAGGGAAGGTGAGAGGGAAGTCACGGGTCTCTTCCCAAGTAAAGCATTGCTGGCTCAAGCTAGGGTAATGCCGCAGACCTGGGTGTGGAAGAGGCTGGATCCACACCACCATTTGCAGCACAGGCCAGCGTGTGTTGTAGAGCTGCAAAGAAAGGCAAGAGGCTTGGCAACCATTTTCAAAGACTGAGCCAAGAACTGTGAGGTTGTTTTTTTTTCTGTTGTTTGCCGTTTTAGCTGAGATTGGGGGGTTTTCCTCTCAGTCAGTTGCATGGACTTCCTGAACTGTGGGACTGTTTTTCTATTTTGATTCTCTGCATCTTTTGTTGAGAAGCTGGGAGTGCTTTTTGTAGGGAGAAGTTTGCCAACAACTGGGAGGGATTTTGAAAGCTGTTTTTGTAAGGCAAACTTTAGGCATTCCCCTAGACCCAGCAGTGCTAAAAGATAAGCTGGAGGCTTTGCTGTGTAAGACTGTTTGAGTGTTTGGTGCATCCTAGCAGGGAACTTTCTGTAAACCTGTAAAGAGCAGGTGTAGGAAGCTTGATTGCCAGAAGCTCTGTGGAGAATAAATACACAGAGCAGATTATTGGCATTTTTGGAGGAGAAACCCTGAACTCACCCAGAGTTTTCTTTTGGGGGGGTTCTATTTGAGTTTTGCAAATTACATTGATTTTGGGAGTTTGCTTTTTCTGTTCATTCTGACAATTAAAGATCTATACACTATCAATATAGACTTATAAAAAATCAGCTATGAAATAGTGGTCTACTCTACCTATTAAAATCAACCTATTTCCTAGAATGCTGCTGCCAATAGTGTAGACTTACCTTCAATAACAGAAAAACAAATTTCTTTGGCATGCTCTATGGGTGCCAATAGGTGTGTTGGGAACTTCCCAATACGGAGCAAGCTCTTTCACTTTATCCACGGAGGAGTAATTTGTATTTGGTACCCCTAATCATTCTGAAATGTTGGCGCCTATGCCCCAAGTTGCATACTATAATAATATCATCAAGGCAGATCAATTCTACACATAGGCCCTCTTTTACTAAAGTGCGCTAATCGATTTACCAGGCGCTAATCGCTAACGCATGCGTGTTAGGCTATGGACACATTAGTGTTTTGCACGCGCTAATTCAATTAGCGCACCTTAGTAAAAGAGGGGGTTAGATATTGGCATCAGGTAAATTCCTGTGAAACCAGGTCCTCAAGGTGGTGTTTAATATCTTTGATTGTAGGATGATGATGCATTGTTTTTCATTCCAGAATTTTCAGCAAATTAGTCTTGATGATATGGATGTTCTACAGTTTCCTTCGGTTTCCAGTAATCCTTTATATTATGCTGTTATGAAGGCATCCAATTGTCAGAGGCCTTCATCCCTTTCTGTAATTTCACAGCTATTCTAATTTACCTGGGTAAGTATTCAGAACCTAGGAGCACAATACCCTGTTTCCCCAAAAATAAGACCTATCCCGAAAATAAGCCCTAGCATGATTTTTAAAGATGCTCCTAATATAAGCCCTACCCCAAAAATAAGCCCTAGTTAATATCGACCCCTGAAGCCCCCCCGCCCCCGAATGTCCCCGACACTCCCTGACTCCATCCCTGACACTAGTGCTGCCTGATTTGCCCAAAAAATTGGATTCATTGATTCAGCAACCCCCACCCCTGCTGCTTTAGGAGGCCTTGGAGCAGAGGTATGTCAGTCTCACGGTGGGAGGGTCGGTGGGGTTCTGCTGCACAAGGGGTTGGGAGGGAGGGACAGAAAGATGCTGCACAAGGGGATGGGTGAGAGGGGAGGAAAAATGCTGCACATGGATGGGGAGAGAAAGAAAGAGGAAGAAATGGGGTGAAGGAGAGGAAGGGAAAGATGATTGTTGTACATGAAAAAAGTAAGACATCCCCCCAAAATAAGCCCTAATGCGTTTTTTGGACCCAAAATTAATATAATACACTGTCTTATTTTTGGGGAAACACGGTAGTAATCCACTGAAAACCCTATGCAAGTTACTATGAAGTCTCTTCAGGCCCCTGAAAATGAATGATTATAAAACCAAGCAAACTTGCATGCATACCAAATTTTGTGCTACCATGTCTGCCAAATTTATGTGCTTGAGAATACCAAGAGCTTACACGGTACATTCTTTCTTCCTTTTACAGTGCTCTATTGTGCCATAGAAAATAGAAATCTTGATTATGTTTGCAATTAGAACAGCAAATTTGGTACCATCTAGAAAGAAAATAAATAGATTTAAAATATATTAAAAGTTTGTGACTGTAAACTTGTTAGAGGAAAACAACAGACTGAAGAAGGTTAATGGTTCATCTACTGCCTGAGATTATATTCTTATACTTTTATCATATTACTTTTAATTATCGCATAATAATCTTAAAGTTCAGACTATACCAGTAAATAAAGCTACTAACTAGTGAAGGAAGAAATCCCACAATTATGCATGCGATTATTATCCCTACTCACCTCTATCCACCCTCATCATCCAAACCACCAAATCTACCATGCTCATCATCTGCCTCCCTCATCTTCACCAAACATGCTGGGACAACACTAGGACCTTTACTAGTACTGGGTGCTGAAGCCAACCCCCCCCAAAAAACAGAGACATAAAAAAACCCAAAGAAAAGAGTTTAAGAACACTCTTTGGCTTATGCACAAAGGTGCGTTAGGGCCTTAACGCGCGGAATAGCGCGGGTGCTAGCCACTACCGCCTCCTCTTGAGCAGGCGGTAGTTTTTCGGCTAGTGCACGCTAATCCGGTGCGTGCGCTAAAAAAGCTAGCGCACCTTTGTAAAAGGAGCCCTATAACGAGCTAAAATAATTTTTAGGGAGCACATGACAAAGTGTATATCCCCCTCATTAGGGCTTCAGAATAAAGACAAGGAAGGAAACCATAACCACAAAATTAAACCCTGAGAGCAAAGCCAGACAAAAGGCAAGGGAGGAAGCCACACCCAAGCAGTTGGGCCACGATCCTGGGAACGGCGCTCTTTATTAGGCGGCGGTGTCCTACCGCCAAATTGTTTTAGTGGGTGATAAACAGCGTGGTCATGGACTGGACCGCGTCATTTAAAAGCAATTTTAAAAATTATTTTTAAAAAAAGGAGGAACCTATGACGCCTCCAAAACGGTCACTGTTCTCCCATCTACGGAGGCGCTTTATGATGCCTAACACTACTATAGGCGTGACTAATGTCGGAAATGGTGTTAAGGCAGCATAAAGCGCCTCCGTAGCCGCAATTCACGTGGAAGGTAGGCGTCGGAAATGTGGGCCTATAGACTCTGGCCTACATTTCTGGTGCCTACCTTTCACAAAGCTGTGATTCTAGAAACGGTGCCATTCCGTGATTGCCACACGATCAGCGGCCGATGACAATGGTGCCATTTATAGAATCTGCACCTTACTGCCTTCCAACATGGAAGTGAAGTGAGCTAGTTACCCTAGCAACTAGAGGTTGGAGCCAGGAAGGGGAGGAGTCCATAGCTCTATCAAAGAGAGAAGCAAGAATTTTTTTTCCCTTTTTGTTTTTGTTGGTCATGAGGATTTGCAGATGAACTGCTTCATATACTCACCATATCTGCAGCATCTTAGTTACTCCAAAAAAATTCTCTGCTTGCTTTCTACTTATAAGCAAGTAGAGAGAACACGCCACAACAAGTGGAGAGAACACGCCATAACAGACGGATAAGTTAGAGTCTCTATGAATCATAATTCTGGGAACAAATGGACCGGAAACGAGGATAGGTATCTACTACGACTCCCAGGGCAGCCCGAAGAAATTGATGGAGAAATGATGGATGAGATTAAACGCAACTGCAAGGGAGGCAACACAGTTAACATGGGCGACTTCAACTATCCGGGGATAGAATGGAACCTAGGCACCTTCGGCCGTGCTAGAGAGACCAAGTTCCTGGAACAGAGGAGATTGAGAGGGGACATGATCGAAACATTCAAGGTACTGAAGGGGATAGACTTAGTAGATAAGGACAGGTTGTTCACCCTCTCCAAGGTAGGGAGAACGAGAGGGCACTCTCTAAAGTTGAAAGGGGATACATTCCGTACGAACGTAAGGAAGTTCTTCTTCACCCAGAGAGTGGTAGAAAACTGGAACGCTCTTCTGGAGTCTGCCATAGGGGAAAACACACTCCAGGGATTCAAGACAAAGTTATACAAGTTCCTGGTGAACAAGAGCGTACACTGGTAGGGCTACTCTCAGTTAGGGCGCTGGTCTTTGACCAGAGGGCCGCCGCGTGAGTGGACTGCTGGGCATGATGGACCACGGGTCTGACCCAGCAGCGGCAATTCTTATGTTCTATACCGCTGCTAATGACTGGGGGAGTCAATTCAGAGTAGTTTATATGAGTTTTGTAATGGTGTTACAATATATGAGCTTTTGTATTGTACTTTATTCTCTATTGGTGGAAACAATGATAAAAAATAAAATTGTGGAGCAAACATGATTTAATGAGACAAAGTCAGCATGTGTTCAGCTGAGGAAGATCTTGCCTCACTTCTTTGAAGGTGTGAATAAACATGTGGATAAAGATGAGACAGTTGATGTAGTACAGGGGTGCCCAACATGTCGATCGCGATCGACCAGTAGCTCAGGAAGGCAACGCGAGTCGATCGCGGAGCCCATCCCGGGCTCCGTGATAGACTCGTGTTGCCGTCCTGATCTACTGGGCCGATCAGCCTTCCTCTCCAGTGTTCTCTCTAGGGCCTTTTAGCTGGGCGGTCCGCCCAGCTGTCATCTGCTGCTGCCGCCGCTGCTGAACATTAAAAAAAAAAAAAAAAAAACGGCTTGGAGATTTCAGCCCGTAGCGAACTTATGCTCCGTGGCTCTAACGTGTGAATGCCGGCTTCCCTTCTCTTCCCTCTGAAACCGGAAGTTATGTCCGGGGGGGGGGGAGAAGGGAAGCCGGCACGCACATGTTGAGAGGAGCCCTGAAGCAAGCGTTTGCTATGGGCTAAGGCGGGAGACAGGTTAGTGAAGCATTTGCTCTTCTTGCTGCCGGGTCCTGCCTACTTGCTGTTTCCACGAAGGCAGGACCCGGCAGCATTTCCCCCAATAGGTCGATCGCGATCTTGGGCCAATCAGCCTTCCTCTCCCCGACGGCAGAATTGACGTCGGGGAGAGGAATGCTGGTCGGCCGAAGCAGGGAGAGCTTGGGGTGGCGTCGGCTTTCGGGCCTGTTATTGGTGGCGGTTTGGGGCCTGTTATTGGTGGCGGTTTGGGTCCTGGTCCCCGATGGCAGTGGCTTGGGAGAGGGCAGGGAGAAAGAAAGAAAAAGGGCAGGCAGGGAGACAGAAGGAAAGAAGAGAAACAGAAAAAAAAGAAAGGGAGGCAGAGAGAAAGAAAGGGCAGGGAGAGAGGAAGGAAAAGTTGGGGGAGGGAACGAGATCTGGAGGAGAGGAAGTATACAGGCTAAAAGAAGGGAAGAAAGATTGGATGCACAGTCAGAAGAAGAAAGTGCAACCAGAGACTCATGAAATCACTAGACAAGGTAGGAAAAATGATTTTATTTTAAATTTAGTGATCAAAATGTGTCTGAATTTATATCTGCTGTCTATATTTTACACTAAGGTCCCCTTTTACTAAACCGCAATAGTTTTTTAGCGCAGGGAGCCTATGAGCGTCGAGAGCAGCGCTGGGCTTTCTGCGCAGCTCCCTGCGCTCTAAAAACTGCTATCGTGGTTTAGGAAAAAGGGAGGGGGGTATATTTGTCTATTTTTGTATGGTTGTTACTGAGGTGATAGTGCATAGAGTCATCTGCTTTGACCTCTTTGAAAAACCCTGGAATAGGAATGATAATTAACATTTTCTATGCGTACAGTGTGCCTTGTGTTTTTTTTTAAATTTTATTGTTGGTAGATCATTTTGACTTGGTCATTTTAAAAGTAGCTCGCAAGCCCAAAAAGTGTGGGCACCCCTGATGTAGTACATCTAGATTTTCAGAAAGCTTTTGACAAAGTTCCTCATGAGAGGCTCCTGAGAAAATTAGAGAGTCATGGTATAGGTGGCAAAGTTCAGTTGTGAATTAGGAATTGGTTATCAGATAGAAAAGAGAGGGTAGGGTTAAATGGTCATTTTTCTCAAAGGAGGAGAGTAAAAAGTGGAGTGCCGCAGGGGTCTGTACTAGGACCGGTGCTATTTAACTTATTTATAAATGATCTGGAAATTGGAAAGGCGAGTGAGGTGATTAAATTTGCAGATGACACTAAACTGTTCAAAGTTGTTAAAACTCATGCAGATTGTGAAAAATTGCAGGCGGACCTTAGGAAATTGGAAGACCGGGTGTCCAAGTGGCAGATGAAATTTAATATGGACAAATGCAAAGCGATGCGCATTGGGAAGAATAATCCAAGTCACAGATACCAGATGCTTGGGTCCACCTTGGGGTTAGTGTCCAAGAAAAAAAATCTGTGTGTCATTGTAGACACTATGCTGAAACCTTCCACCCAATGTGCGGCGGCGGCCAAGGCCAAGGTCAAAAAAGCAAACAAGATGCTAGGAATTATTAAAAAAGGGTCTCTATATGGCTAGTGTTTGGCACCAATAAGGTGCCTTCCTCAGGAGACTATAACCAAACACACATATCACAAAATAATTAAAAAACAGAAACAAAAAAAGACAATAAATTAAAAATTCAATTCTCTTACTTGGTGCCAAAATGTAGGTACTACAGTAGGGCATGTTGGTGCCAAATTGCTATGCAAATTCATCTGGCAAAAAGACCCGAAAATAACAAAAAGAAGCAAAGCAGATCAGAACACACTTTCTGAGATCACTTACAAAAGGAAAAACTGAAAAGGGAGCTATTCTCCACTGCAGAAGGGGACAAGTCGATGAAGCCATCCACGCAATGTGCGGCAGTGGCAAAAAGGGCAAATAGAATGCTAGGAATGATAAAGAAGGATCACGAACAGATCAGAAAAGGTTATCATGCTGCTGAACCGGGCCATGGTGCGCCCTCACCTGGAGTACTGCATCCAGCACTGGTTGCCATACATGAAGAAGGACATGGTACTACTCGAAAGGGTCCAGAGAAGAGCGACTAAGATGGTTAAGGGGTTGGAGGAGCTGCTGTACAGCGAAAGATTAGAGAAACTGGGCCTTTTCTCTCTCGAACAGAGGAGATTGAGAGGGGACATGATTGAAACATTCAAGGTACTGAAGGGGATAGACTTAGTAGATAAGGACAGTTTGTTCACCCTCTCCACGGTAGGGAGAACGAGAGGGTACTCTCTCAAGTTAAAAGGGGATAGATTCCGTACGAACGTAAGGAAGTTCCTCTTCACCCAGAGAGTGGTAGAAAGCTGGAACGCTCTTCCGGAGGCTGTTATAGGGGAAAACACCCTCCGAGATTCATGACAAAGTTAGACAAGTTCCTGCTGAACAAGAACATGCGCTGGTAGGGCTAGTCTTGGTTAGGGTGCTGGTCTTTGACCATAGGGCCGCCGCATGAGCAGACTGCTGGGCAATTCTTATGTTATTATGAGTTCAGAGTTTTAAAGTGATACCCTTCTGCAGATTTGTGACTAATGGGAAGGCAGCGGCTAACGTACAGAATCCCATGTTTTTGTTAAAGAAAGTATTCTATAAGTTGTGTACATCTCTTTGCAAAACACACATGGCCCACCCATGCTCTGCCATTATGTATGCCCCCTCACAGTTACACATTAAGCAACTTTGGCCTGTATTTTATAGAACAGTGCCAAGTACTTGCATGCATTGTTCCCTCTGAGCTTAGAAGAATCCTCCAACTACACTGCTGCCAGTGGCTGATGGTGCTTCAATATTGTGTTTTCAACCACTAGGGAGTGGAAGATTTCCCGGAGTCCTGCAGAGCTTGCCTATCCCTCACTATTGAGAATGTGGTAGTGAAACAGCACCACCCACTGGCAGGCCTGTAGGTGGAGGACTCCTGCTCAGCTTAGAAGAAACAGTTCTTTGAGTTTCTCTACCTGGTAGGGCCCATTTTGCTTTGGTTGCAGCAGCTCTTTGCCTCCCCTAACAAGTTACTGCCCTAGGTGTCTCCTTAGTTTCAAGTTTTATTAAAATTTAGATGTATCGCTATATCATTAATTCAAAGCGATTTACAATTTAAAACAGGGTCTTAATTATTAACTAAAACCAACACAAACGGACCTGACGTACTAATACATAAGGGAAATAGGAAATAGTCACTTATCACAGTCCAATCTCCACAGAACATAGTAACATAATAAATGACGGAAGATAAAGACCTGAAGTCAACAGAAAGGTAGCAAATACACACTTAGGACCAGATTCAGTACAAGGTGCCCAAAGTTAGATTTCTTTAAGCGCCAGTTCAATAAAGGTCACATAGCGCTAAGCAACCTTTATAGAAGAGAGCTTAGAATGAGAACTTGCCTGTTGAAATCTGCTGGAGTGCAATTAATGACTCCATTCTTTAACAGTGCGCCTAAATTTTGGGAACACCCTTGATCCAGCCATGCCCTTTCTCTTTGGAGTCGTGCATGAGACAATTTGGACACACAGTGTAATAAAATAGCGCATAGGCAGATCTAGGATTACCATATTTTCAGAAGCAAACACCCAAACACGTGACCCCACCCCATTCCGCCTCCAGCCCCGCCTTGTTCTGCCTCCAGTCCCACCCAGTTCTTCCCCCAGCCCCGCCCCCCTCCGAGCCTCATCTCTTCTTCCCCAACCATATCTGGCCGCCTCTGGAGGGCCTCAAGCATGAGTGGATGTGTGTGACGTCATCCGTGCATGCTTGGAGGCCATCCAAACACGACCGGAGCTGGTTGGGGCTTTCCAAAACCCGGACAAACTGCCAGGTTATGGAAAGTATGTCCGGGCTCTCGGACAGTCCTCTAAAAAGAGGATATGTCCGGGTTTTATCAGACGTCTGGTAACCCTAGGCAGATTCACACATAATTCCTAATTAGTACCAATTAATGTGAATGGATTGTTAATGGTTTATTCATTTCAGCACAGATCTGGGATCCACTCCCAAATCTGGGTGGCCATTATAGAATCAAGGGGGTTGTACATGTCTCAAATTCCTCAAGCTACAGGAAGATTAGAACTGTCTGTCTCTCCAGTGCCTGTCTTGAAAACTCCCAAGTCCTCTTCTTGCATAGAATCAGTTAACAGAAACTTGGTATTTTTCATCTCCAGAGCACTTAATCTCAGTAATTTTAAACAAATGCCTTCCAAACCACTTCAGAGAAATGTGTCCCTTCTGGAACTCATCTGACCTTTTTCAGACAGTGGAAAGAACAATATCAACCTTTTTCCTTCCTGAGCCTTGGGGCAGAGTCCATGGTTACCTCTCTTGCTCTCTGGAGATAGAGAGCTATAGGCCCTTGCTGTCTGCCTGTTCTTTCAACCAGCCGCCACCAATATTCATTCTCCTTGTGCCTGGCATTCATCCATGCTTTCTCCAGCTCCACGCAGTGACAGTATCACCTGCAATGTATTATTCAAGTTTAATGCTGATGGAAACTGAAATGTTCTTCCTGACAGCATTTCACTGCTATCTAAATGTTAAAGTTTGTCATGCCAGACATCAGAAATTTTATTTTAAAAAAATGGTAGGAAGATTCAAAGCAGATTTTTGCTTTTTATGGCAGCCTTTTGGAATCCAAAGCACCTTTCTAAGAGTTTGTTTATCACAACAGTTCCTAGTTTCTACTACTTCCTTTCGTAACTGCTTCAGTATCTGTCTTGTTCTTGCAGTCTCTGTACCTGAGCCAATCCCTGCTGGTCTGATGAATTAGGGCAGGAGCAATCCCTTCATTCCTACCTTGTGTGGCTCTGGGTTCAAAATGGTGCCTTTCAATTCCCAGCAATAGTTTTGTGTGTGAAACACGAAGGAAAAAAAAAATTAAAGCACTTACAGAGGAGAGGCAGGAGGGAAATGCTGAAAGCTGCTCAGAGGCTGGGCCTATATGCACAGAACCTGGGAGCTTCAGGGAGATCAAAAAGGATAAGATACAGAGAGTCTGAGGCAAGAAGCTTGGGGGAAGCTGCACATAATTGCAGCTGTCTCATTATGAGCCCCATACTTGAACTGGAGGAGGGGGAAAGCTTAAGGCAGCACAAGGAGTTGGTAAGGATATGGCATGTGACTGCTGAGTAAAAATGTGTATGTCCATTCTGGAGGGGTGAATATTTTTGAAATAATATTTCCAGTAAATGTTTCATTTCATAAGAAATGCTACTAATTTTTATTATTTCTAAAGCGCTATCAGACACACACAGCGCTGTACAATAAACATGCAAGAGATGGTCCCTACTAGAGAATGACACGGTGGTTGTTACCCACGGCTAGCCGCGGGTAACCCGCCAAAATGGTGACCAAAAAAAAAGGTCACCGCGAGATCGGGGACAAGGCCATTCACCATCCCGTGGAGTGGTGAATGGTTAGCACGCGCGGTGAACGAGCGTTCGATCCGGCAGCTCCCTCTCTCCCGCCGGCCATGCATCTCCCTCCCTCCCTCCTTTTTCCCTTACCTTTTCTTGTTGAAACTGGCGATTTCTATAAGGCTATAAGCTGTATTACAGCCGGAGCCTTGAAGTTGCGTCGCGTTGCCTGCTGGAAAAATCTCCTCTGACGCAACTTCCTGTTTCCGGTTGCATCGGAGGAGACTTTTCTAGCAGGCAACCCGACACGACTTCAAGGCTTCGGCTGTAATACAGCGCATAATCTTATACAACTTGCCAGTTTCGCCACAAGAGAAGGTAAGAGGGAGGGAGGGAGAGAAATGCATGGCTGGCCGGTGGGAGAGAGCTGCTGGACCGTGTGAAGGGTGCTGGGGGTGGGGGGATGGAGAGGAGAAGACTCTGAAGACGGGGGCGGTGAAGGGGACAGCAGAGACAGCGACGGGGCGGTGAAGGGCACGGCGGGGACGGGGCAGTGAAGAGGATGGTGGTCTGGGGACGGGGCAGTGACGGGGACATAATTTTTCCCCATGTCATTCTCTAGTCCCTACTCAAAGAGCTTACAATCTAAATATGACAGACATACAGGACAAAAGTGGTTTATACAGGCAACTCAGTTGGGAAAACATAAAGGACTTAGAGGTAGGGGAGTAAAGAGGGAATGAGAACAGATATGGGTGCTTTTCCAATTTGGTAGGGTCAGATATAAGAACATAAGAACATAAGTAGTCGCCTCCGCCGGGGCAGACCAGAGGTCCATCCTGCCCAGCGGTCCGCTCATGCGGCGGCCCATCAGGCATATTGCCTGAGCAGCAGTCCCTGACTAATTTTATACCTACCTCTACACTTATCTCTAAACCTTCCACTGCTCTTATCTGTACCCCTCAATCCCTTTGTCCTCCA
Source organism: Geotrypetes seraphini (assembly GCF_902459505.1). Classification (NCBI taxonomy): domain Eukaryota; kingdom Metazoa; phylum Chordata; class Amphibia; order Gymnophiona; family Dermophiidae; genus Geotrypetes; species Geotrypetes seraphini. Next base: position 26,736,858 of record NC_047090.1, read on the forward strand.
GGAACCTATCCAGGTCTTCCTTGAAACCCTGTACTGTGCTATTTCCTATCACGGCTTCTGGAAGGGTGTTCCATGTGTCCACCACCCTCTGTGTGAAAAAAAATTTCCTTGCGTTTGTTCTAAACCTGTCCCCCTTCAATTTCATCGAGTGTCCCCTTGTTCTTGTGGTTTCTTTCAAATTGAAAAATCTGTCCTTGTCAACCTTTTCGATGCCCCTCAGGATCTTGAAGGTCTCTATCATATCTCCTCTGAGTCTCCGCTTCTCCAGGGAGAACAGCCCCAGCCTTTTCAGTCTGTCAGTGTATGTAAGGTTTTCCATACCCTTAATCAGTTTAGTTGCTCTTCTCTGGACTCCCTCAAGCATTGCCATGTCCTTTTTGAGGTACGGTGACCAGTACTGTACACAGTATTCCAGATGGGGGCGCACCATAGCCCGGTACAGTGGCAGGATGACTTCCTTCGTTCTGGTCGAGATACCCTTCTTAATGATACCTAGCATTTGGTTTGCTTTCCTCGAGGCTGTGGCGCACTGTGCTGACGCCTTCAATGTCGTGTCTACCATCACTCCCAGGTCTCTTTCCAGCTTACTGACCCCTAGCATTGTTCCCCCCATTTTGTAAGTGAACATCGGGTTCCTTCTCCCTATATGCATGACCTTGCATATATATAAATGCAGTTTCAAAATAGTGGGTTTTAAGTCTGGATCTGATCACCACCAGAGATGGGGTATGATGCACAGAATCAAGTAGGATGTTCCAAGTATACAGCGCATCAAGGGAGAAAGGATGGAGTCAGGAGTTGGCAGTAGAGAACGGCATCGACAAGAGAGACTTATCCAATGAACGGAGCTTACGGGGTGCAATATAGGGAGAGACAAGAGGTCTACAGAATGAATACGGGATGGAATATAGGGAAGACTGAAGCGCTGCAGAATGAATATTCTTTTAGATCAGTCAAAGGAGTTTGAACAGGTTGCCATTGAAGCAATGCTGCAAATTAAGCCTGCTAATGGGCTGTTCATCAGAGGTATGTAATGAGAAGGCTGTGAAGGAGAATACAGCTGAGTTTGTGTGAGTCAGGAACCTATCTCTTACCTGCTGGTTCTCATGATTTACTGAGACTTCTAAATTAAGTTTGGAGTTATAGTTCAAAGGAAGAATGATAAGAATTTTTTAAAGTATGTTTCAGAATTTAAACTGGATTTTTGTACAGAAGTGTTAAGTGCTGGGAAACAGAGATTGTTAATCTCTTCCCTTTGTAAGATCACTGATTCAACTCACATTGTCTGATATTATTGGTGTTTAAAGCAAATCTTTTGTATAGAATTTGGTATCCAGATGTTTCTCTGCTGCAGTGCTAGAGTGCATTCCTGCACACTTTTCGGATTACTAAATCTGTTGAGACCTTAACCAGTACACAGCTGTGTGAAGCCTGGAGAATCTGAAACTATTTTTGAAAGCTAAGGGCTCCTTTTACTAAGATGCGCTAGCGTTTTTAGTGCACGCAGGAAATTACCCTGCGCTACGCTTCTAGAACTAATGCCAGCTCAATGCTGGCATTAAGGTCTAGCGCACGCTATTCCGCGTGTTAAAGCCCTAACACGGCTTAGTAAAAGGAGCCCTAAATGTTCTTTTGAGAACTGCAGGTCTAAAGCCTTAAGAGTGATCTCTTGTCTTAGAATTCTAAGAAGTTTTGTGGTGCAGAGATGTTTCCAGGCTCTGTATACTAGCAGGCTCTGTGAGGTAATTACTGAGGAGTTGCATTACTTCTGAATCAAAAATACTTGGATATACAGATAAGGCTGAAGCGGCTCAGATATTGTGTCAATGTGTGTGTTGAAACTCTATGAGCTGATTTCATATCAGAAGGATTTCTTTTTTTGTTGTTGTTGTTTCCCTGGGAGGGTCAGCTTAGGAATAAAAGAATTATCTGTTCTTTTGCACATTTAGTTATAAATACATGGCCTTAGCCTAAGAAGACACTAACTTTAGCCTGCATTCATACAGGAGGGTTAGGGTTTTGCTTTCTTTCATTTGTTTACAGATAGAATAGTAGCAACTATCCGGATCTCCAGAGAAGCTGCTGGCTCCAGACAGGTACGTTAGGAGGGTACAGGGATATATATCAATGTAGTCAGAAAATTACTGAATGATAGAAAAGACAGACTGACTATAATAGTAGTGATAATGTTTAACAGTGAGGAGAGAGTGGAACTACTGGTATTCAAAAAATGCTCAGAGAAATGAAACCCTGAAGAGGGGGTGAAAACCACCTCTTGAGAGGAAGAGTTTACCATCCAATCATTGCATTCACATGTAGTATAGCTTCATAACACTGCATAAGAGTTATGAAGCTATACTTTTACCAGTGACCAGAGAGTGATTTTCTACATGTGAATGCAATGATTGGATGGTAAACTCTTCCTCTCAAGAGGTGGTTTTCACCCCCTCTTCAGGGTTTCATTTCTCTGAGCATTTTTTGAATACCAGTAGTTCCACTCTCTCCTCACTGTTAAACATTATCACTACTATTATAGTCAGTCTGTCTTTTCTAGGCTCCAGACAGGTGGCAGGTTAACAACTGAGCACAAAAAGTGGTAATACCAGTGAAAACAGTTTTTTTTAAATACTTTATTTTTTGTGTGCACACATATATACATTATAAAAAAATATTTGGACTGAGAAATACTCTCTGGTTTTAAAAGAGTCACCTAGTCAAATACTTATCTGTGATTCTAGAAATCCTGGAACAAAATTAGTATTAAGCTAAAAGGCATGGTATGTTGGTTTGAGGTTTGAATATTATCACTAATTATAATGTTGTAATCAACGTAAATTTGATCACACAAAATTATTCATTTATATTTAAATTAAATTACCTTGTTTAAACAATATCTGATAGAGACAATTGTTGGACATACCTTTTTTAGTTTTCTTTCACGCCCAGTTGTTGTTCTTTTTTTTTAAAGTTTTGCAACACATAAATACAAATATTTAAATGTTTAACCTCTGTGTTGTCCGTGATTATACTATCTCATACATTTAATTGTAATAATTAAATTATAATGTAATTGCATCACATCATCACTAGGGGGTATTATATATGCCAAGGCACTTATAGAGCAGCTTGACCCTAACAGTAATACAAGATTATTGCTAAAAGTATCATTTTGAACTAAGAGCAACAAAAGTAAGGATGGACAGATGCTTCCACTTAGGATCTTAAATTCCAGGAAAGATAGGTGCCAGAAATGTAGGCCAGGGTATTCCAGGCCTACATTTCTGGCACCTTTGTCATGAATCACATCTACATAGGCACTTTAGGCCAGTGTTTCTTAACACGCAGTACGCGTACCCTTGGGGGTATGCGGGCCTCCTGTTGGGGGTATGCGGCCTGGCCAGGGATCCCTCCCTGCCTCCTGCAGGGTTCCCTGCCTGCTCCCTGTTGAAGCCACCACCGCTGAGGATCCTTCTCTGCCTCCCTGGATGCCGGCCTGCTGCATCCCCCACCCCCAAAGCCGATCCTGCCACCAAGCCCGAGCCGACATGCTCTTTCCATCTCCCCAGCAGCAACTCCACACAGGGACGGGCCACGGTACATGCAACTCATGTGCTGCACATGGTGGCCCACAAGCCCCCCCCCCCCCTCCGATGTCAATTCTTCCTGGCTGGCTCGGAACCTTCTCTCTGACGTCAGAATTGACATCAGGGGAAGGCTTGTGAGCCGGCTGCGTGCAGCGTGTGAGTTGCATGTGCCATGGCCCGTCCCTGCGTGGTTGCTGCTGGGGGTTCCAGCTTGGTGGCAGAGTCAGCTTTGGGGGTGGGGGGTGGTGCAGCGGGTGGGCAGACAGAGAGGCATCCCCTGTGGCGGCGGTTGTTTTGTCTTCAGCAGGGGGCAGGCAAGGATCCCCGGTGGTGCCTGCAGCTTCTGTAGACGGGTCGGCTTTGGGGGAGGAGGGGGGAGGAGGTGGAGGGGGCACAAACTTGACACAAGGGGTCACTAACTTGGTACATAGGAGGGAGGGAATAGAAAGAGAGAATTGATGGGCATGAGTATGTGAGTGAGAGATGGTACACATGGGGAAAAGAAGAAAAAATTGGGCATAGAGAGAGAGGAGTGAGGTAGAGATGCATGGGAAATAGAAGGATGAGAGGAAGAAATGTTGGATATGGTGACGGTGCCTTTCTAAACACCTTTTAAGAACTAGAATCCTAGATAAGTTTAGCCTGGTTGAGGAGCTTAGCGGAGGTGAGAGTCCTCACCCTCAGTGAGCCACATGACTCAGTTCAGATGTACAGTATATTATGGGCTAGATTCATTAGCCTGCCCAATCGTGACCGATCCATGTCTGATCCGGGTAGGTCCGATGGATTCACAAACTGGCAATATTCAAATGGGGGCGATCGGAGGAACGCCTCCATCCGCCGACACGCATGCGTCTAAGACCCGTCTGAGCCGTGACTTTTTAAAAAAACTTTTACTTTACTTTTAGTAGCCCAGCGAGCCCGTGGTTTTAACCCGCTTTAAACCCACGGGTTAAAACCATGGGCTCGCAGTGTGGGGAAGGGCAGGAGAGGTTCGGGCCAGCAGGCAGCAGAGACTCGGGGAAGAGCAGGCAGGACAGATTCGGGGCAGCAGAGAGCAGGGCAAAGAGCAAGGCAGCAACGGAGCTGGAGAGTCGGAAAGGACGTTTGCAACTGGTCCCCAGCAGTCGCTTCTTGGGTTGATCGGCCAGCCCAGTCGGATCGCGAAATTTGTTTTGTGAATCGCATCCCTGCCTACTTTGGGACGCCGTTCCCCTCATTTGCATGGGAATCGGATCGGCAGATATGTAAGTGAATCGGGCCGGAGTAAAATCTGGTCGCAAATGGGTCGCTAACCGATTGGTTTGCTTAGTGAATCTAGCCTTATATTATGTATATTATATCATGACTCAGGATCAGATGTATATTATATCATTCAGGCTATAATATTATCACATCCTTCTTCAGCGGAACAAAGTCTTCACATACTTGATTGTACCACTAATTAGCTGGTTTTTGCCTCCTCAAATTTGGCTACTCAAGGAAATGCAGTATCTAAATAGACTATCCCCTTCTTTTACTAAGGTGCGCTAACCAATTTAGCAAGCGCTAAACGCTAACACGTCCATAGACTAACATGCACGCATTAGCGTTTAGCATGCGCTAAATCGGTTAGCGCACCTTAGTAAAAGGACCTATATATCTTCATGGATTGCTCATTGCATCTCTCTTTTTATTATGCGAAAGCTCACTTATCTCCTTCAGGACAGATTTGAGCACATCAAATACGAGCTTCACCTTCCTCAATTGCAAACTTGAGATCAGTCCTAATTTCAGATATCTGCAGGGCAGCAACTGAGTCCTCTGTTCATACACTCATTAAGCACTATTATCTGGCTCAAAGTTCAGTGCAAGGCATGCAGGTTGGGCAGTCAGTCATCCGAAATTTATTTGCACTTTAAATTTTCTTCCACCCATCTGTTTTAAGCTAGGGACTCACCAGCAAGTGTGCCTGCATTTCCCCTACTTGTCTCCGGAGAAAGCAAAGTTGCTTACCTGTAACAGCTGTTCTCCGTAGACAGCAGGGGAATGCAATCACACTTGCCCACATGCCATCCCCTCTTACCAAATAGTTCTGTGAACTAGTGGCATAACTGACACTTGAGTGGGAGGGGGGGGTTCCCCAGAGGCAAGGTGGCCGCACATGCCCAGTAGTAGAATAAAAAAAATACTACTGTATCTAGGGTAGAGTTCCGCCAAGCAGGCTCAGTCCAGGGATTTCTGAATATTTAGGTTATGGTCCAAAACAGAATCACATATACAGGGAGCTCCTGGGTTAAAAACGAGTTACGTTTTTAAAGTTGTTTTTAAGTTGGATTTGTAAGTAACTCAGAACTTGTATATTTTAAGATTCTTGCTGTTTTCCTCTGCTCCCAGCTATCAAAAGGGCCAACTGTCCCTCCCCTCTAAGGTACAGCATGCGCAACCACACAATGTTCTTAATGCAGCCATGCATCATTCCTGAATCTGCTTCAGGAGAAGTGTAGGAGTTTATGCCACCGGAAAGACTGCTCAGTGAAAACAAATGAAGCCGAGTCCGCGTTCTTAAGTGCGAGTCATACTTAAGTCAGGCGTCTGTAACGCAGGGACTGCCTGTAAAGATAATATTTGCACCAAGGGATCATGTTTTAAGTAGACCTAAACGCGAACCCTGGGCAGAAAGATTTGACTGGGAACTATAGGTCTTCTGAGAGGTGACAGATTGCATAGATATTGCAGGATGTCATACTTTATAGAAAAATAAATGGTTCCTGTAGGAAATGGCTCTGCAACCCCTTATCACAGGGATGTGATTTGAAAGGCACATGGTAAAAAGCAAAAGTAAAGCATCATGAAGTGGATGGACAGATTACCGCACACCTTAGTTCATTCCTTAGGCAAGCGCCTGCGGCATGCGCTTCAAATGAAGCAAAAACAGAAATGTTCCAAGTAATGTCACCTCTGGGGGGCAGCATGGAGCCTGGCTTAACAACCAGAGTCACAGCATCTCTGAGCAGGAGGAGAGTCCAGCACGATGCTGATGATGGCAAAGAAGAGTCAATGGATAGCCACGACCAGAGTCCATTTAATAGGTTTCCTGGCAATGTTGTCAAAGGGGTATTTTCCAAATTGCTCTTGTCATCTTTGCAGTGTGCCAATGCATGAAACCTCTCCTACCACCTTCTACTCCATTCCATGCCTCGATCTATTGCCGATGTCTCTTTTCTACAAGGTCCTGCCCTGCCAGCTCCATTCTCCATCTTGTGCTGATCTGTTGCTACCCCCCCCTCCTTTTTATCCCCTCCCCCTTTCCCAATCTGCCCGAACAGCCCCTACCTAGCGCTGATCAATTTTGCATCACCTGATTTCTTTTGAAATAGATTTGCCAGATATGATTACTCTGTCTCCCCATTGATGTGGAATGGTTAATTCTTGTTGTATTTTATGCGATTGAAGAATAAAAATCTATTTTTTTTAAAAAAAGAATTTTGCATTGTCAACAGATGCTTTTATTTCACTGTATCATAAGATGCTGATAAAATTTAGCGTTTTCTACTAGATTTATTATACTGGTGATAAAATCGCATCACTTGGTATAACTTCCATTTTTCTGTACTGTTAAACATCTTGCTTTATACAACATCAAGTCTCTAAAGGCGACAGTTCGACTAGTGTCAAATCTTCACACACCTCCATCCTTCAGGAAAAGTAGATCTTTACAATTGTCCTTAGTGTCAAGTCAAGATTTAGGCATACCAGTGATGTGCATTTATGAGTGTGCATTCAATCCCCCCCCCCTCTTTTTTACAAAACCGCAAAAACGGTTATTAGCGCCGGCTGGCACACTGAATGCTCTGCACTGCTCCCAACGCTCACAGAATTCTCCACAGGGAGAACATCTTTAAACCTACCAGAGACTTTTTCCATTCTATGGACTTTCACAACAAAATTCAAATTTCTGACCAACTGACTTTCCCGCCAAAATTCAAATTGGTGGACTGCCCTGTTCCCAATCAGGTCAGTGAACTCACTATTTCCAAAGCCACACTGCAGACTTCAGAGCAGACCCTGAAGAAAGCCACAGCACGATGGCTAAAACGTCAGTTTCTACCTGACAAAGACGCAGCGAGACCCGGAAACCTACAACAAGCAAAATGCCAGCTGTGGAAACCCTGAGAGAACACTTGAAGTACTTGTATGTCAGTTGCTTTGAGTGTGGTTGTATAACTACAAAAAGGCAGTATACAAGTCCCAATCCCTTCCCCTCATGTTGTAGTCTGGTGCTAACCAGCAACATTACTGTGTACATACCCACTTGAAAAATAATATTTTAGCACAGTTAACCCACACTGATTTGGCATTTACTCCATGTTGTCTGAGTGTGTCCCATGGTGCGCCATTTTAAGCTGCATTAAGTGCATGCTAACAAAAGGGTCCCAAAGATAGGGTTACCAGACATACCGATTTACCCAAACACGTCCCACTATCCGGACGGCTTTTCAAACCCGGCACTTTGTCCGGGTTCTGAAAAGCATTGAGATCGGGGCCGCATCTGAGGAGCGTCTGCGCATGCACGGATGCGACACGGTGACATCAAATGCTTATACGCAGGGGTGTGATGTCATCGCGTCACATCCATGCATGTGCAGATGCCCTCCAGATGCGACCTCGAAGAGACTAGGTTTGTGTGGGGCCGGGGGTTGGAGAGTTGGAATGAGGCAGGGCTGTCGGTGGAACGGAGTGGGGCTGAGGGTGGAAGGGGGCGGGGCAGGAGCAGGGCCCTGCGTTCTCTTTTTATCCATGCAAAGATCTGACAACCCTACCCAAAGATATAGAACACAAAGAAATGCCCCAAAATTTTGTTTTAAACAAGTATGAGTCAATTTTTTTATTTTTATTTTTTTTGCTTGCCACTATGGGTTCAGGTCCACCAAAACTTCTGGCATCCTAGATAGGGCTGGTGAGAGATTCCCATCAGCTGAATAGGTCACTCTTCTACTGGCGGCAGGCAGCAGCACTGTCTATGCATTACTGCCGTGACAGCCCCCTTCTCCACTCAACCCCTCCACCCCCAAGTGCTTGGTTTTGCACATGTGTGAAAATTGAGCAAGTGCAAGAAGGGAGAGACCAGCACAATAGAGTGCATTGATAGTGCCATTGGCTGCTGCAATTTGGGTATCCCCGCCAGCTCAGGTATTTATTTGTTGGGGGTCACTGATGCAGGGACAAAGGTGGGAGCAGAGAGCAAAGGGAGGGGGTGGAACTGTATGCCCACCCACTTTTGGGCTCAGGCCTACTGAAACTAGTATGTCTGGCTATACTACTCATACACACCCCTCTAAACTAGGCATGTACCTAAGACCCAAATGATCAGAAGGAGCCTCCATAGATGTTCTAATTCAGTAACACCTAGGGTTACCAGACATCAGGATTCCCCCGGACATGTCCGTGGGTCCAGACGGCTTTTCAAAACCCGGATCTTTGTCTGGGTTTTGAAAAGCTGTGTTGAGCAGGGAGGTAGTCCGCGCACGCGTGGCCGTCATACGATAACATCACACGCACGACATCATCACGTAGCGGACTTCCTCTCTGCCTGACAAAAACAGGCAGTGAGGGGCGGGGCTAGGGCAGAGGTGGGCATAGCTAGGTGGGCCTGGGGGGCGGGGCTAGGGGGAGTCCAGATTTTCCGAAAGGAAAATCCGTCAACTCTAGTAACACCTAAAGCAGATATTTTGTTTTCCGCTATTGGCCTGCAGAAGAACATAGGGGGAGGGGGCCAGAGCCACTAATGCCTGCAGAGATTTGTCTATTCTTCCCATCCCCTGTGCATTGTCCTCCAGTAATCGGGAGGAGTCAGAGAGCAGCACTTTCTCTAATGCTTGCTCTGGTGCTTCCTCTGCTGGTTTTCCTCTATAGTCAGGAACACGAGAGCTCTATTTGTGGGAGTTATAAAACATATTTACAGGGTGTCCACAAAGTCTCTTTACAATTTCAAAAAATTACTAAAAAGGCAATTGATGAGTTATGTTAATCAAATTTGTCCTATGTACTAAGTCGTTAACAAAGTTTGTAATCACATTGCATTTGGGTATTTCAGGTACCCTGTTGATGAAAGAGAGGCTGTCGAATCAACCCCTAAAAAATGGCTGCTTCTCAAGAAAAGGCATAATGTGTATCATGGTTCATTGAAACAAAATCGGATACACAGACTCAGTGAAACTACAGGACTAAGGCCCTCTTTTACAAAGGTGCGTTAAGCGTTTTAGGGCAGATTTAGCGCACGCTAAATCAACGCGTGTGCTAACCGTTAACGCATCCATAGGATAATATGCACGTTTTAGCGTTTAGCGTGCGCTTAAAAGCTTAGCGCACCTTTGTAAAAGAGGGGGCAAGTATGGAAAACATCCACCATCATGTCCGTCAATTTGTGCATGGCACAAGAAATTTATGGAGACGGGGACAGTGTTGGATAAAGAAAGGAGTGGGCGACAAAGAATATCGGAGGAAAACATCGATCAAGTAAGACAATCCTTTGCTCGTTCTCCTTCAAAATCCATCCGTATAGAGCAGGGGCCGCAATCGAGGGCCGCAATCCAGTCGGATTTTCAGGATTTCCCCAATGAATATGTTTTCTGATTACATGCAGCCAGGCGGTGGCATAGTAAGGAGGCGTGAGGAAGACCGCCCCTGGTGTTGTCTTGGGGGGGGCGCCAGCACCTATCTGCCTCCCACATCACGCTCACAGCTTCCCTTCCCCACCTCCCCATATCTCTTTAAAATCTTCACTAGCGCGAGCAACTTCTCTAGCCCAGGGGTAGGCAATTCCGGTCCTCGAGAGCCGGAGCCAAGTCAGGTTTTCAGGATATCCATAATAAATATGCATACAACAGACAACCCAGGCAAATGCCTTTGTTGAAATAGGTGTTTATTATAAGTCATTATTATAATATTATATTATAATATAATATAATATAATATTCAATATATTTATAATATTTATTTAAAAAAGTAAGGTTGATTAATAAATTATTAATGTTGTGTTCATATATGTATTAGTTCTTCTCTTCTAAATGTATGTTATGTGGTTAAACAAAAAATAGGGGAAGATTTGTATTTGAATATGTCCGTTAGTAGTATTGATTGGGATTCCAATAAATATGCATGAGATAGATTTGCATCTCAAGGAGGCAGTGCATGCAAATCCATCTCACACATATTCATTGTGGATATCCTGAAAACCTGACCTGGCTTCGACTCTCGAGGACCGGAATTGCCTACCCCTGCTCTAGCCTGCTGCTCGCACCGGCCTAGCTCCCTCTGAAATCACTTCCAGGTCCCGGGGCCGGGAAGTGACATCAGAGGGAAAGCCGATGCCAGTGGTGACCAGCAGGCTGGAGAAGCTGCTCGCGCTGGCGAAGGTTCAAAGAGGTACAGGAGTGGGAAGGGAGGGCACGAATGTGGCACAGGAGCGCGGAAGGAGCAGGGGGATGGGAACGGAAGGAGCAGGTGGGCAGTTGTGGGGCGCCCCCGACCCTCGCTACGTCACTGCATCCAGGGCGCCTTCAAGTTCCAGAGATGGATCCAGGACAATGGAAAATGCTCAATTCAGAAACATTCAAGTCTGAACTGCCTGGCAGCCAGGTGCAAAGAGCTCTAGACAGCAGTAAAAAAAAAAAAAAAAAATTGGTAACTATCCTAAGCCCATTGTTTTGTTTTAGGTTTTGTTTTAGACCTTTCTGTCTATTTTTAACAAGGACGTCTGGACATTTACAACAGAAAAGCAGCAGGAACACATTTTGGTTGTTTAGATTTTCTAGCCGTTATTGTTCTGGATTAAATGATAGATCTCTTCTGGGAAAATCCTAATCATGTGGTTTTTTTGCCGGGGGGATGTGGGGGGGCTGCAGTTCCTTTCAATTTTTTGCCCTGGCACATTCTTACTGTGTCATGCTCAATCCTTGACGCTTTCTCATCTGAAAAAGAAGGCAGCCATTTATAAGAAATGTTCTGGAGGGCCTAAAGGACACATCGCAAGTTTTCTTTCTTCCAGTTTGAGCTGAACACATTTGTGTTTTACACTGCTTCTTAGTGAGGGTAAAGAATTTTGTGTCTGGCGAAGACTGCCGATACTAACTCCTTCTTTTACAAAGGTGCACTAAGCTTTTTAGCGCGTTGTTTGTGCATGTTATTCTACGGACGTGTTAGCGGTTAGCATACGCGTTGATTTAGCGCACGCTAAATCCACGCTAAAACGCTTAGCATGCCTTTGTAAAAGAGGGCCTAAGACTGCCGATGGAGAATTAATGTCGCAGTCCTTTGATAAAAGCTGGAGGCGAAAAAGAGCCGCTGTTTTTGTGAATGTGAAATAGAGAATAGAGTTGACTTTGCTTTTTTATTAACCGTTATGGTTGTAAGCTGTGAATGATATGGGACTGTATCTTTGAAAACTGTGCTTAAAGACACATTTTGGCAATTTGTTTTGAAGACTACAATAGAGTGGTTTACTTAAAGTAGAGGGGTTGTTTTTTTGTTTTTTTTACCAATGGCAGGAGAGGCTCCTTTAAAAAATATGAAACTGGGACTTGTTGGAGCAAGATATCTGAGGTCTTTTTTCTCCATTATTTGTAACTAGTGCAGTCTCTATTGATATAAATGCTAATGTGCTTAGCCTGTTTTCTAGTTATACTCTATGAAATGAAACGCAAAGTGTCCAGTAAAGTGTGGAATAACATGTAAGTTTCATGGCTCCACTTCATTCTCTTCTTGGTTGGGCTGAGAACTTTTCAGCGGCCCCTCCTATAGTGATGTCATAATGCCTCATTCCACCAATGCCTAAGAGCCAGCCTCATAGGTGATGTCACAATGGCTTGGTTTCCCTATACTTGGGCCCATTTACTAAATGCATTTGGCTCATTGAAACAAAAAGTGTCAAGAGAAGTGTGGAATAACATGTAGGTTTCATGGCTCCACTTCATTCTCTTCTTGGTTGGGCTGAGAACTTTTCAGCGGCCCCTCTTATTGTGATGTCATAATGCCTCATCCCACCAATGCCTAAGAGCCAACCACATTGGTGATGTCACAATGGCTCGGTTTCCCTATATTTGTTCTTATTTACTAGATGCATTTGCCTCATTGAAACGAAAAGTGTCAAGAGAAGTGTGGAATAACTTGTACGTTTCATGGCTCCACATCATTCTCTTCGTGGTTGGGCTGAGAACTTTTCAGCGGCCCCTCTTATTGTGATGTCATAATGCCTCATCCCACCAATGCCTAAGAGCCAACCACATTGGTGATGTCACAATGGCTCGGTTTCCCTATACTTGTTCTCATTTACTAGATGCATTTGCCTCATTGAAACGAAAAGTGTCAAGAGAAGTGTGGAATAACTTGTAAGTTTCATGGCTCCACATCATTCTCTTCGTGGTTGGGCTAAGAACTTTTCAGCGGCCCCTCATACGTTTACGAGCAATAGCGTATTATGTTCAGGAGGTTCAGGAGGAGAAATCGAGCTAAGTGGCTATTTTCTAACACCTACTGAGTAACGTAGTAAGTGGGGATGGGGTGGTAAATTTCAAGAAGTTGCTGAAAACACAGTTATTTGTTAATGCATTCATATATATATGTCACCAATTTTTATATGGTACGATCCCTGAATTTTTCAAGGGTTTGATGTCTTCAGTATCAACTGTTAAGATCATTCCACTCCGAAAGTTCAGCATTGCTGAAAACGAAGGCTAACCCTAAATATGTGGAAACGAATGCCATGACTTTTACATGTGTAGGGGTTAAGTTGTGGAATAGCCTTGTTGGTCAAATGCGAAAAAGAAGAGACAAGAGCTCATTTAGGAAAATGTTGAAAACACAACTATTTGTAGATGCATCTCTTTGAGAAACTGACTTTATGCAAGGATTGAATCTGTTTGTTTTGTTTTTATCTGTTCTGAATAGTATAACATTTTATGTATGTAATTATTTGTAAACCGTTTTGGAACAAAACGGTATAGAAATTTTTAAAATAAATACATAAATATCTTATCAGTTAGTAACGAAGATGTAAAGTAAGATGTTCTTGTCTTCATAATGATATTTGTCTTAATGATATATATGTTTAATTGGAAACCGCTTGGTAACAGGCGGCATATAAAATTTTTAAAATAAAATAAATAAATAAATGCATAGGCGGTTCATAGTCAAAAGCGCGTGACGACAAAGGCGCGCCGACAACCCAGTGTAGGCAACTGAGCGCAAGGCGGAATCGCGCCAAAGAAAAACAGTATTTTAAGGGGCTCCGATTGGGGGTGTTGGTGGGGAACCCCCCCACTTTACTTAATAGAGATCGCGCCGGCGTTGTGGAGGGTTTGGGGGGTTGTAATCCCCCTCATTTACTGGAAACTTAACTTTTTCCCTCATTTTTATGGAAAAAGTGAAGTTTTCAGTATAATGTGGGGGGTTACAACCCCCCAAACCTCCCCCCCCAACGCCGGCGTGATCTCTGTCAAGTAAAGTGGGGGGGTTCCTCCCCCCACACCCCCAATCGGAGCCCCTTAAAATACTGTTTTTCTTCGGCGCGCTTCCGCCTTTCACTCAGTTGTCTGCGCTGGGTTGTCAGCGCGCCTTTGTCGGCGCGTGCTTTTGACCTGTCACCGCATAGGCACACCTTCTCTATCTTGGTTAGAGCTTACCCATAAGCTAATTTCCCCCATGTTCTCAATTTTGTATATCAGCCTCAAAACGGTTTCAGGTTTCCCTTACCACCTGTCATCTGATAGCAGTCATCAAGGAAAGTTAACCCGCACTGGAAAACAGTCCCTGTATTAAAAGCAAAGGCACCAGTTTTGGTAACTGAATTATGATGAGCTTTTAATTTCCCTACTGCAACTGTAAGGCGACACGTTCAGAACTGCCAGCTCACCTTAATGAGGGTTAGCTATTTGATTTAAAAATAAACCACGTAACTAGGAAGCAAGGCCGTGCGGCACAGAATTCTAAAACTTGGGCTCATCTGCAGCGCATTCCTTCTGTCACCCAGAAACTAATTAGCATGACATAATCACATACTTGATGTCTAGTAAACATACAAGGCCCACAGGACTAAATGACTTGTATCGTGAATAGCTAGCCACTGCTTATTTGTAATTATCATATAAATGAGATGCTTTGGGTTGACCTCGGATACCCAAGGCCTTATTGGAGACAGTCAAGATGTGCTGGTTCGAGGCAATTCAGATTACTACTTTAGACCTTTTAAAATGTATTACTATTATTTTGGATTTTCAGCAAATCCTTCTAATGCTAATGCTATGTTGGTAAATAACGTGCCACTTTATCAGTTATACCGCACACATGACGTTCGGGACAGACGTCGCAGCTCCAGAAATGAAATGGCACTGGGTGTCTGTTAAGTTGTCAAAATAGGAAATGCCAAGATCCTAATGCCTGCAGGGGATTAGGGGATGTCTGTTCACTACATATTCGAATGAAGCAGAGCTTACCCAGCCTTTGCCAATTTCATTTCAGATTAAACAACATTTTGCATGCAGTCGGAAAAAAAAAAAAACCACAGTCTTTTTCTGACCATTAGCGCTGCGCCAAACTGCCATAACTTAAACAGATACGGTGACACTCGAGAGGGTCAAGAGAAGAGCAACAAAAATGATAAAGGGCACGGAGAACCTTCCTTATGCTGAGAGGCTGGAGAGACTGGGGCTCTTTTCCCTGGAAAAGCAGAGACTTAGAGGGGATATGATAGAAACTTACAAGATTATGACAGGTATGGAGAAGGTAGAGAGGGACAGATACTTCAGACTGGCGGGGGCAACAAAAACTAGAGGGCACTCAAAAAAATTGAAGGGAGACATTCAGAACAAATGCTAGGAAGTTCTTCTTCACTCAGAGGGTGGTGGACACCTGGAAATTCGCTTACAGAAGAGGTGGTAGAGCAGAGTACGATTTTGGGTTTCAAAATGGGATTGGACGAGTTCCTGAAGGAAAAGGGGATTGAAGGGTACAATTAGAGGGTTACTATACAGTACAAAATGCTTTGGAGCATTAGATCACTTACAGGTCATTGACCTGGGGAGCCGCCGTGGGAGCGGACTTCTGAGCATGATAGACCTGTGGTCTGTCTTGGCAGAGGCGATGCTTATGTTCTTATGTTCTTATGAATAAGACTCAAGGATGCAGCATGTAACTTGACACACTGAATGGCCTTTTTTTATTTACGCTGATGTAATGCACCTTCATTCGCAAACAAATTTCCTATAACAGATTGGGCTAAATAGGAAAGTTAAAGGAGATGAAGGCTTTAAAAAATAAAATTCTCCAATATTTGGTCAAAACAAATAGTCTATGTAGAATCCAGTGTAAATTTAACTTGAAAAACAGGGAACAATGGGACTAAACTTATACTGAAATTTCATCCTTGCCTTTAAGGCTCCCTTTCAACTTAGGGGTCCTTTTGCTAAGGCGCGCTAGCCGTTTTAGTGTGCGCTAAAAATTAGCACGTGCGAACGTGTCCATTATATCCTATGGACGCATTTGCACGCGTTAGCATTTAGCGCGCACTGACCCCATCTTTTACAAAGGTGCGCTATGCTTTTTAGCGCGTGCTAAATATTAGCGCACGCTAAACGCGAACACGTGCATGCTATCTTATGGACACGTTAGCGGTTAGCGCACGCATTGATTTAGAGCGCGCTAAACGCGTGCTAAAACGCTTAGGGCACCTTTGAAAAGAGGGCCTAAGACGGCTACTGCACCTTAGTAAAATGACTACTTAGGGCTCCTTTTACAAAGGTGTGCTAGCATTTTTAGCGCAAGCACTATAGCGCGCGCTACCCGTAAAACTTGATACACTGAATGGCCTTTTTTTTATTTACGCTCATGTAATGCACCTTCATTCGCAAACAAATTTCCTATAACAGATTGGGCTAAATAGAAAAGTCAAAGGAGATGAAGGCTTTAAAAAATAAAATTCTCCAATATTTGGTCAAAACAAATAGTCTATGTAGAATCCAGTGTAAATTTAACTTGAAAAACAGGGAACAATGGGACTAAACTTATACTGAAATTTCATCCTTGCCTTTAAGGCTCCCTTTCAACTTAGGGGTCCTTTTGCTAAGGCGCGCTAGCCGTTTTAGCGTGCGCTAAAAATTAGCACGTGCGAACGTGTCCATTATATCCTATGGACGCATTTGCACGCGTTAGCATTTAGCGCGCACTGACCCCATCTTTTACAAAGGTGCGCTATGCTTTTTAGCGCGTGCTAAATATTAGCGCACGCTAAACGCGAACACGTGCATGCTATCTTATGGACACGTTAGCGGTTAGCGCACGCATTGATTTAGAGCGCGCTAAACGCGTGCTAAAACGCTTAGGGCACCTTTGAAAAGAGGGCCTAAGACGGCTACTGCACCTTAGTAAAAGGACTACTTAGGGCTCCTTTTACAAAGGTGTGCTAGCATTTTTAGCGCACGCACTATAGCGCGCGCTACCCGTAAAACTACCACCTGCTCAAGAGGAGGCTATAGTGGCTAGCGCGTGTGGCATTTTAGCGCGCGCTATTCCGCGCGTTAAGGCCCTAACGCACCTTTGTAAAAGGAGCCTTTAGTTAGCTAAATTTATTTATTTATTATAAAAGTTTCTATACCGTCTAATTCCTAGGCCAGTGTTCTTCAACCACCGGTCCATGGACCAGTGCCAGTCCACAGAAATTTCCTGCCGGACCACAGGGCCAACACGTGCATCAGGCCCATAACAGTGTTCTTCAACCGCCGGTCCATGGCGCGATCGATGCGGCGTTATCTTTGAGCCAGCTCCATCTTCCTAACTGATTCAGTGCACAAAGCCATGGGCAGTGGCTCCTACGCGCGTCCTGCGCCTGGACCGGAAGCCTTCTCTCTGACGTTGCAACGTCAGAGGGAAGGCTTCCAGATGAGGCACGTGACGTGCAAGGTGCAATTAGTACTATTATGGGGGCGGGGTCTGGGGTGGAGATTGGGTAGAGATGGGCGGGGTCTGGCCCACGACTTAGCCCAGTGTTTTTCAACCGCCGGTCCATGGACCGATGCCGGTCCACAGAATAATTCTTTTATTTCTGCTGGTCCATAGGTGTAAAAAGGTTGAAAAACACTGTCCTAGGCGGTTTACAAATGTGCACATACATAATAGCTAAAACAGCACAAAAAAAAGAACAAAACTTCTAAAATTTAAATGCACAGTAATTCCTTAAACAAGACAACTCAGACCCTATAAAAAAAGCATTGACAAACAATTGTGTTTTGAGGAGCTTCCTTAAAGTTCCTCTTATCAGCGCATTTTCTCAACTGCCCTACCAGTGAATTCCATAATGTCACTCCAGCACAACAGAAGGTCATTGCACAAGTTTCAACATATTTTGGATTAACATTAGCTTCTATGGTTAAATCATTTCTATTACATTTAAAAGAGATTCCATACAACTCAAAACAGAAGAACAGTAGCATGATAACGACAACTACAACCCTTCCACACACACTCCTCCCCCCCTTATCCGTTTGAGAAGAAAGGATGTTATGAAGAACATACAATAGAGCCATACAGAGCCTGGGCAATAAAAGAAAAATAGACAACCATGTTCAGTTTTGCATGTAGTAAGAACAAAAGTTGAGCTAACCCCCCCCCCCCCACTTCCCCCCTATCAACCCAAACTGCAATAGACCCCAAAGAAACCCCAACAACCGACTTCAGGTCCTCGGAAGATCAAACATCTGCGAGACCCCACCTAGCTTAACCAACCAGTGAAACCCAGAAGTAAGTCCTAGCCTGGATAAGGGCGAGCGATAAATAAACAGACAAATAAACAAAACAACTACCATACCAACCAACCTCCAAGGCACATAGATGACATTCCACCCTCCCACATCACCAACGAACCCAAACCAACAAAACCCACTCTAGCCTTAACAATAAAACATAGGAATCCCATAGACAAATTGAACCATCACATCCTTCCCAACTCTAACCTCCCACCCCTTCCCCTCTCCTATCGCCCAATCCCCCACCCCACCCCTCCTCCCAGAAGCTTCCTAAAATGTACTCCAATATCCTGATTACAACTGCAAAGAGTTCATGACAAAGCTACGTGCCCTGGCCAATTGCCGCTGAATATAGGGTTCCCAGGTCATTCAGTACCTACGCTGCTGTTTATAAGTGGGGAAGGTTGCTTGAGCCTCTAAAAGCATAAGAGCAAAATGGTTCAGTCCGCTATACATAAGAACGTAAGAATTGCTATACTGGGACAGACCGAAGGTCCATCAAGCCCAGTATCCAACAGTAGCCAACTCAGGTCCCAAGTACCTGGCAGTAGCCCAAAGAGTAGCAACGTTCCAGAGCTGAGATTGCGATGTCATAATGCCTCATTCCACCAATGCCTAAGAGCAAACCTCATCAGTGATGTCACAATGGCCTGATTGCCCTATACTTAAGAACATTAGAATTGCCCTACTGGGACTAACCGAAGGTCCACCAAGCCCAGTATCCTGTTGCCAACAGTGGCTAACCCAGGTCCCAAGTATCTGGCAGAAACCAAGAGTAGCAACATTCCAGAGCAGAGACTGTGATGTCATAATGCCTCATTCCACCAATGCCTAAGAGCCAGCTTCATCACTGATGTCACAATGGCTTGATTGTCCTATATAGTACTTGGCTCACATAAGAACATAAGAATTGCCATACTGGGACAGACCGAAGGTCCATCAAGCCCAGTATCCTGTTGCCAACAGTGGCCAATCCAGGTCCCAAGTACCTAGATAAATCCCAAGTAGTAAAACAGATTTTATGCTGCTTATCCTAGGAATAAGCAGTGGATTTCCCTAAGCCATCTCAACAATGGCCTATGGACTTCTCTTTTAGGAAATTATCCAAACCTTTTTTAAACCCCGCTAAGCTAATTGATTTCACCACATTCTCTGGCAACGAATTCCAGAGTTTAATTACACGTTGTGTGAAGAAATATTTTCTCCGGTTTGGTTTAATTCTACTACTTAGTAGTTTCATCGCATGTCCACTAATCCTAGTATTTTTGGAAAGAGTGAACAAGCTATTCACATCTACCCTTTCCACTCCACTCATTATTTTATAGACCTCTATCATATCACCCCAAGCTGAAGAGTCTTAGCTCATAGAGAAGTCATTCCATCCCTTTTATCATTTTCATTGCCCTTCTCTGTACCTTTTCTAATTCCACTATATCTTTTTTGAGATACAGCGACCAGAACTGCATACAGTAGTCGAGGTACAGCCTCAATGCAAAACAAGTACCAAGCACAGTGGTTTAGTAAGCGGGGCAGGGGGGGAGACCATCCTGGGCACCGTCTTTGCGGGAGGCACGGCACCTCTCCTCCTCTCCGCCCTCCCTCACCAGCGCAAGCAGCATCTTCCACTTGCTGTTCTCACCAGCCTTTGCTCTCTTCTGATGTCACATCCAAGCTGTGGGACCAGGATGTGACATAGAAATACAGAAACATGATGGCAGATAAAGGCCAAATGGCCCATCCAGTCTGCCCATCCGTAGTGACCATTATCTCTTCCTCTCTCTAAGAGATCCCACGCCTTTTTGAATTCAGACACAGTCTCTGTCTCCACCACCTGTTCTAGGAGACTGTTTCATGCATCTACCGCCCTTTCTGTAAAAAAGTATTTCCTTAGATTACTCCGGAGCCTATCACCTCTTAACATCATCTTATGCCCTCTCATTGCAGAGCTTCCTTTCAAATGAAAGAGACTCAACTCAAGCACATTTACACCAAATAGGTATTTAAACGTCTCTATCATATCTCCCCTCTCCCTCCTTTCCTCCAAAGTATACAGATTGAGATCTTTAAGTCTGTCCCCATACGCCTTATGACGAAGACCACACACCATTTTAGTAACCTTCCTCTGGACCGACTCCATCCTTTTTATATCTTTTTGAAGGTGTGGCCTCCAGAATTGTACACAATATTTTAAATGAGGTCTCATCAAAGTCTTATACAAGGGCTTCAATACTTCCTTTTTCCGACTGGCCATACCTCTCCCTATGCACCCTAGCATCCTTCTAGCTTTCGCCGTCACCTTTTCAATCTGTTTGGCCACCCTAACGTCAGAAAAGAGCCGATGCCTGCAAGTGCATCAGGCGGAAGATGCTTCTTGCGCCAGCAAACATTTCAAAAGGTAGGCGGGGGCAGACAGTGCTGCGATGCTGGGCACCAGCCTCCCTCGCTACGCCACTGACCAAGCACTTACTATATGTCTGGTTAGCAAACCTAACAATCTCTTGAAACAATTTACTCAGTAACGAAGGAGCAATATTTTGAAAAGGAACAACAATGCCTGTGAAAGGATTTCAAGTTTCTATAAGAACAAAACTGCAAGATTTCATTTGATGAACACATGACAAGGTTTAGGCCATCTC
Source organism: Geotrypetes seraphini (assembly GCF_902459505.1). Taxonomy (NCBI): domain Eukaryota; kingdom Metazoa; phylum Chordata; class Amphibia; order Gymnophiona; family Dermophiidae; genus Geotrypetes; species Geotrypetes seraphini. The sequence goes on from NC_047090.1 coordinate 26,757,852, forward strand.
TGAACAGACAGATCCCATTCTGTGTGGATCCAGAGACAAATAATAGAGTCAAGTAGGTCAGAAGTCCAATAGGAAAATAAAGGTCAATGTACTGTATATACTCGAATATAAACTGGGATCTTGGGGCCAAAAAATTGGCCCAAAAATGGAGGGTGCCCGGTTTATATTTGGGCCAGTGCCCAGCACCCAGCCAATCCCCTCCCAGACATATTGCATGCCTCTGACAGGCTGTCAGGCTCTGCCCCCTGCCCCCTTCCCTGCCCTATCCATCTTACCTTCTCTGTTGCTGGAATCCCTGGTGGTCCAGAGGTGTAGCGGGCAGGAGTGAGCTTTCCGTGCGCCTGCCCTGTTGCCAACCCAGTCGGTCACTGCCGTGAGTTCCGGCTACAGCTGTTGACCGGTACCAAGCAGGAACGCGCTTTCGCGCTGCTGCTCAGTGCTGAGCAGCTTCCTGAATGGCTCCTGCAGATCCTGGCAGGGCAGGCCACTTGAATATTAAACCGCCCGACTTATATTCGAGTCAACCATTTTTCCTCGGGGGGGGGGGTCCACTTATGTTCAGATCGACTTATATTCAAGTATATAAAGTAAAGTTAATATCGAGTAAGTAAAGTTAGAACCTTTATCATTTAAATGCAGTGGAAGTTATTGATTTTAAAGGAGCCACAGCTTAATTATGGAGCATTGAAATTTTACAATATTTACAACAAAAAGCTGCAGGGGGAAAAGGCAGAAGCTTTTTAAAAGCATGAGAAATGAATCTGGATTGATTAGGTTTTCTAGTGGGGATCCTGCACTTTTGTCATTACGGTTGGAATAAGTTCCAAACAATTCATGATGCTGAATTACCGCTGTGCCTCCAGCAGTAAAATGTCAGTTAAATGACAGCAAATTTAATCCAGGTGAGTAATTTAAAAGAGATTTAACTCAAAGCACTTCAATTTTTTCAAATGAACTATGGATCAGATTAAATGATTCCCCCCCTCCCCATTTTGGAGGCAATCCTATAACTGGGCATGTCCATTATGTGCCCCAAGGACACAGACAAACAGTCTTTACTATATGTCGGGGTGCTGAAAAGTTCTCAGCCCAACCAAGAAGAGAATGAGGTGGATACGGTTCAATCAATGATCTGAACCAATGTCAAAACAGAAAATTTCATTTCTGCAAATTGGCAATTAACAAAATAAGATAGCACTCTTTTCAACTACATTGGCACTCAAAATTCAGGAAGTTGGTTGGTTGGGCTGAGAACATTTCAGCACCCCATTCAACGTAATAAAAGTGAGTAAAGTATATGACAATCAAGCCACTGTGTCATCACTGATGGAGTTGGCTCTTATTGGTGGAATGAGGCATTATGACATCACAGTATCAGCTCTGGTTACCAGAGACTGAAACTCTTCACACTACCAGGGAGGGTGCTGAAAAGTTCTCAGCCCAACCAAGAAGAGAATGACGTGGAAATGGTTCAATCAATGATCTGAAACAATGTCAAACAGAGAATTTCATTTCTGCAAATTGGCACTTAACAAAATAGGATAATACTTTTCAGCTACAGTGGCAAAATAAGGCTCAGAATTTAGAAAGTTGGTTGGTTGAGCTAAGAACTTTTCAGCATCTCCTCGTAACGCAGGGGAAGACAACCTTGACCTCCAAGGGCCGCAACCCAGTCAGGATTTTCAGATTTTCCCCAATTAATATGTATGAGATCTCTTTGCATAAACTGCCTCTATTACATGCAAATAGATCATGCATCTGCATTGGGGAAATCCTGAAAACTAAACTGGATTGTAGCCCTGAAGGACCAGGGTTGTCCATCCTTGCTATAATGGCATCCAGAAGCCCCAAGTTCCAATATAAAACACAGGTGTAACCTAGAATCAGTGCCCATAATTACACCAGCCATTGACCTGTTAAACATGTAACTGGGAGCCCGGCCTTTGTGTAGGCCCCTGTTGCACACGTACTATAGCACTTAAATGTGCCCTTTTAAAATAGTTCTTAGGGTGCTTAATATTCTGTGCATTTACATCTACAAAGGATACATAACTAACATAGGGGTCCTTTTATTAAGGCGTACTAAAGATTAGTGCGCGCTAAATACTAAGATGCCCATTATATTCTACTAGTTTTTTAGCCCGTTACATTAACGGGTGCTAGAATAGATGTGTAGACTTAAGCATTTCTTTCTTTCTTTCTGTATGTCTGTCTTTCTTTCTGTCTCCCTGCCCCCTTTCTTTCTTTATTTATGTCTGTCTTTATTTTTGCCTTTCTCCCTGGTCCCCTGTCTGTCTGTCTTTCCTGCCCGCTGTCTATCTGTATTTATTTATTTCTGTCTCTCCCCCCTGTCTCGTAGGAATCCTTCCCTGATCCCCCCTGTCCATCAGTAGCCCTTCTCCCTTCCTTTGACCTCCCCCCTGTCCTGTCCCCCTGTCCCTTCCCTGCTTCCCCTATCCAGCAGTAGCCCTTCTCCCTTCCTTTTAACTCCCCCCTATGCAACAGCAGCATTTCTCTTCCCCCCTTCCTTCCCTGGTTTTCCTTCTCCCTCATTCCCTCTGTCTCCCCAACAGGGTGCTGCTACAGCATTTCCCCCGTGGTCTCACAGCCGTCAGCAGCATTCCCCACCCCCCCAGTCTCACACAGCCATCGGCAGCATTTCTGATTCCCCCCCCCCCCCCGGTCTCACACAGACATCGGCAGAGCAGCATTCACAACTCGCTACTCCTGCTTGCTGTCCTTCGTTGCTGCCGGGTCCCACCTACTTTCTGTTTCCACGAAGGCAGGACCCGGCAGCGAGGAAGGCCCGAAGCAAGCAGGAGCAATGAGTTGAAGCCTCCCTCCCTGCCCTATCTTCCTTCAATGCCGCCCTAGCCAGAAAGTGACTATGGCCATGCTCCAGGGACTCTAACACTGTGCTTGCCGGCTTCACTTCTCCTCCCTCCCCCCATCTCTGGTTTCGGAGGAACAGGGTCGGGAAGCTGGCAAGCACAGGGTAGTCAGAAGTCAGCCGGCATTGGAGGTCAGGAAATCAGCCGAGGCAGGTACTGTGCATGCGTGAGCACGGCGTCAAGGATCACGGACTCACCAACTTTGAAGTGCGCATGCGCGCTAAGGGAATTATTACAGCGGATGGCGCCATAGAATTTAGTGTGCGCTAATCTTTAGCATGCGCTAAATTGGTTAGCGCCCCTTCTTTATTAACCTACACCTCTCCCCCCCACTGAACTATCCCCCACACACCCCCAGACCTACCCCCCCTACTTCTACTTCGTTGTTCGCAACTTTGATCAATTCTGGTATAGAACCACTTGTAACTCTGTTTAATTGATGTGAACCACCTAGAACTCTTCCGGGTATGGCGGTATACAAAAATAAAGTTATTATTATTATTATTATTATTATTAATAAATGGACCCCATAGTAATATCTAATCTAATACACAACTTAATCACACAATACCAAAAAAATTCAAGGTGATTTACATTCAAAGAGGCCGTAAAATCTACATGAAAATACAAAAGCAATCAATAATTAAAATCAGGGCTGTGGAGTTGGAGTCGGAGTCAAGGAATCGGAGACAATTTTGGGTACCTGGAGTCAGAGTGGGAGTCGGAGTCATGGGTACCGGAGTCGGAGTCATGGGTACCAGAAACTGAGGAGTCGGAATCGAAGGATTTACCCACCGATTTCACAGCCCTGATGAAAATATTACAAATCACATTAAAAAGTTTTCAAATTTTTACAAAACCTTAAGTAATTGATATCCATCCTAATGTAAACATGAAGATTATTCCAAATTGTAATGGCAGCATAAGCCCAAGAGGAGTTGAACTGTCGTTTATACCGTACTCCTCTAATCTGTGGAAAATGTAGTAATAAAGTGCCACATAATCTGGTAGAAGAATAAAGCAAAATCCGATTATCAGAAGAGTCAGTCTGTAATAGACGATGAACTATGCAAGCTGATTTAAACTTAATTTGCCTCTCAACCCATAACCAATGACGATTCTTATATGCTAATGAAACACATAAAGACCTGAATGATCCATCCTATCTTCCCAATAGTCACATGCATTATACATTCATGCTTAAATTGTCTTTTTTTTTCTTTAATATTTCTGGGCCATAGACCGTAGAATCCACCTGACACTATGTTTAGTTTTCCACTACCAGAGTTGCCGTTGAAACTCACTCTAGCCCATTGGTCTCAAACTCAAACTCTTTGCAGGGCCACATTTGGGATTTGGAGGGCCTCAGAAAAAGTAGTTAATGTCTTATTTTTATTTATTTTTTTAATATTTTATTTATAAATTTTTCATTCTTACAATATTTTAATTGTACATAAAAACTTCAAATAAGACATGAAAAATTGTGATTACAAATAATTCATTTATCAATAAAATATACCCCTCCCCTTTTTTCAATTCTTAAATCCATATAATATACATTCCCCTCCCCTCCCCATTCTAATATATCCATTATTAATGTGCTATGAAATCTGATCATTGGAATAACGAGTCAATGGTTCCCAAATTTTAATGTCTTATTAATGAAATGACAATTTTGCATGAGGTAAAACTCTTTATAGTTTATAAATCTTTCCTTTTGGCTAAGTCTTAATAACAATCTTGTCATTTATAGCTAAAGAGACATATGATCAAGAAACTGTTTTATTTTACTTTTGTGATTATGATAAACATACCGAGGGCCTCAAAATAGGACCTGGTGGGCCGCATGTGGCCCCCAGGCCGCGAGTTTGAGACCACTGCTCTAGCCTATCCTAACCATACTGTTGTTTGCGGGATATAGACTGTAGCTTCCATTGGAGCCCTCCCCAACTCAACCTAAACCGAATCACCATATATGGGGCACAGACCGTACAAGACTGCCCAGTAATAGCCACTCATTTTCTAATCAGAGATTCCCTGTGTTCATCCCACGCTTTTTTGAATTCTGTCACCATTTTCATCTCCACCACCTCCCTCCAGAGGGCGTTCCAGGCCTCCACCACCCTCTCCGTGGAAAAGAACTTCCCAACATTACTTCAAAGTTTACCACCCCGTAACCTCAATTCATGCCCTCTAGTTTTACAATTTTCCCTTCTCTGGAACTACCGGCAGTTCTGTAAGTGGACACCTCCTTTAGATATACCAATACCATACAATGCATCTTTTAAGGCACACTGGCTTCCAGTAGTACACCGCATCATATATAAACAATGCTTACTTACCTTTAAAGCTTTACAATTCAAAACTCCTGCCTTTATGTTTAGAGTCTTAATACCCTATACTACCTCTAGATCTCTTATATCACAAGATCAGCGTCTATTAGCTATCCCCTCATTAAAAGTTATTAATACAAGGCGCAATACAATCTTTTCTATAACAGCCCCTCAGTCCTGGAACGATCTCCCTCTTTATTTAAGACAAGAAAAAAACTTAGACAAATTTAAGACCAAACTTAAAAGTTTTCTATTTACAGATGCTTTCAATGATTAAAATCTTCCACATTGCTTATCTAATCTTCTTTGGAAATTGTCATTGTCTCCCTTCCTAATGTACTTCCCTTAAATTATTATTGAATTTAACAACGAATGTAACCATTAAATAACTTCCCTTTTGTTTTATTATTATACGTAGATGTAAATGTATTGATAACTGTTTAAATAAGTTTACTTTTTTTACCCAAATTTATTGTATGTCTGAATGATATGTTATCTAAATTTTTGAACTATTTGTACATCGCCTAGAATTTTGAATAGGCGATAAATCAAACTATTTAATAAACTTGGAAACTTAAAAAATTAGTCCTCGAGCAAACACCTGCACTGACAAGAAAATGGGGCTCATTTTCCAAAAAAGATAGATGTGCAAAAGACGGCATTTACTGGCTCTTGGATGTCTTCTAGTCAAAATGTTCAAATGGGTATTTTCAAAACGGAGTTTCTAGGTTGTTTTGTCTCCAGTACATCTAAATCTTAAGGGGACATGTTAGAGGCGTGTTTTGGGCAGGCTTAGAACACTTGGACATTTTACAGCAATAATCAAAATATTGTACAAAACGTTTAGGACACAATTTTGTCCTGTTTTGACCTGTATAAGGGCCTGTTTTGACCTGTATAAGGGCCAAGAAGGTACCCAAACTGACCAAATGACTACTGGAGGGCCTCCACACACTCCCCCAGTGGTCACTGACCCCCATACCACCACCCCAGTCTCTTAGCAGATGCAGATACTATACCAGTCTTAACAGAGTTGCAAGCAGGTCTCTGGAGTAGCCTGGTGGACAGTGCAGTGGACTGCAGAGAAGGGGACCCAAGCCCATATGCCTCTGGTGGAAAGTATGAACCCATGAAAAATCTACTGTACTGCCATATAGGTGACACCTGCAGGCATAAGGGCTATTGGGGTAGACAGGTATCAGGTAAGGTAGGTTTGGGGTTTTATGGAGAGTTCGCCATATAATGTACAGGAGCCATGGTGAGATGAGTGCCTGGCACCCTTAACGTGAAGTTCACAGCAGTGCCCCCTAGGGTGCTCTGCTGGCACTTTTATGTGGCCAGTCCATTAAAAATGCTGGCCCTGCCTACATGCAAAAGGCTTGTTTTGGACATTTTCAATTTGGACTTTTTTTTAATAATGACAGCAAAAATTAGACATCTAGCTGGATAAAATTTCTAGCTGGGCCATTTGTTTGGACGTCTTGCAGGAAATGTCCAAAGTCAGACTTAGAGGTCCTATCAAAAATGACTCTCCACATGTAGTTGTACACGACTAGCGTAGGGATTTTCTGGGAAAGTTTAGAATATGAAAGGCATCAGGGGCATACCAAGTGGAGGGGGGGTGCAGACCATAAGGGGGTGTCCCTGGGGTCAGTGTCGGCATCATAGTCCAGGAACTTCACTGCTCTGCCGGCATTGGGCCTTCCTCTCTGCCGGGTCCTGCCTTTGCAGAAATAGGAAATAGGCTGGACCCGGCAGAAAGGAAGGCCCGACGCCGGCAGAGCAGCGACTTAAGGTTGCCAACAATGACAGAATGCTTTGAACAGGCTTCTTGTGGGCCACCGGGGCCATCCCTCTGCCATGTCACTGATGATGTCACTTGAAACCTAGGTTGGCCACTGTTGGAAACAGGATACTGGGCTTGATGGGCCTTCAGCCTGACCCAGTATGGCAGTTATGTTCTTATAAAGTCTGCCTAAAATTAGGTGCCAATATCGATGCCTAACTTAGGCCCTCTTTTAATAAGCCACTGTAGAGGTTTCTACCGCGGCTCAGAGTGCTACATGCACCGATGCTGCTTCAACGCTCATAGGAATTCTATGAGCATCGGAGCGGCATCGGAGAATTTAGCGCTCTGTGGTAGAAAACTCTACCATGACTTAGTAAGGGGGGGAGGGGTTAATTGTTCAATAAGCTTAATCAGTGCTGATATTGGTTTTCAACACTTCACAATCAGCTTTAATTGGACTTGATTGAAAATTAAGCGCTTAACTTGAAAAACACAATTCTATATAAAGTAGATGCCTAGTCCAAAGCACCTAAATTAAAAGTGGGCATTGTTAGGGGTCAGATCACGGTGTGTTTTCCAGGTGGACACCTCTTTGTAAATTAGGTGCCATTAGGCTTCGACACTGGCGCCTAACTTTGGGCGAAGAAAACTCTGGCATAAATATGGTGAATCTAAATGTTAGCGTACAACAAAAGCAACACAATTGGCCTTAAGAACTGGAGTGTAGAGGTGATTTATTGAAATGACTCGACACGACCCGTGTTTCAGCTAATAGCCTCTGCCAGGGGGTCCAAGACACGATCATATTTTCACTAATCACCTCACAAGAAGCAGAAATCGCGAAACAATCTGCGCGTAGTTTAAAAAAAAAAATAAAAATACTCCACTATACTAGCAAGACCACACAGCACGAATAAAAAAAAAATAACGTTCATTCAGCAGCCTCTCCTCAGTCTCCTGAAGCAACGCTAAGCGTGATTCTATAATGGATGTCTAAGTTTTATGGAATCAATGCTGATACTGGCGCCTAATTCCCTCCCCCCCCCTTTTACAAAACTGCAATAGTGGTTTTTAGCGCAGGCTGGCGCGCTGAATGTTCCGTGCTGCTCCCGACACTCATAGGGGGTCCTTTTACTAAGGCGCGCTAGTGCGTCTTAACGTGCGCTAAAAATAAGCTCGCGCTAAATGCTAATGGATGTGTTAGCACGCATTAGCGTGCGCTAAGACGCACTAGCGCGCCTTAATAAAAGGACCCCATAGAGTTCCTTTGAGCGTCGGGAGCAGCATATTAAAACTCAGCTATTCAACAGACCGAATCTCAACCATACCACATGACCTTCCCCTCTCACGCTTCTAAGACTGTGGCTCCCTCCTTACGGCTTGCATACTTTTTCCTTATCGGCTCTTTCCTCATGGCGTGTATACAGTTCTCCTGCACGTACTTATTGTATCTATTACATGTATTTTGCTGCATGTACTTACTGCTGCATGCACTTATGCATGTCCTTATTCCTTGTACTTATTGTACTTTATTCTCTTTGTACATGTTGCATGTATTTTTTTTTGCTCCCTTTACTTAAATTGTAGACGTATAACCAGCATGTTACTGTTTATAATTGCTTTGCTCGTTTTGTTGTCAACTGCACTGTTTGTACTGAATCTATCTGTTGTGAACCGCCTAGAACTCCCTGGGTATGGCGGTATACAAAATAAAAATTATTATTATTATTATTATTATTAAAAACCGCTATCACGGTTTTGTAAAACAGGGGATTTATGTGGTCTTTATAGAATCAGGGCCAGAATGCATGTGTGCAAGACAGTTTTTGCTTTGGTTTCCTACTTGCTTCCTCTAATGATCAGCATAATTTGCAGTCAGACTGGTTAAGCACACATCCATGTCAAGGCATTTTCATTTCATTTAGTGCTATGCCAGGGCCGGAAGAAAACTCCTCAGTCAATTTTTTAAGCAAATGCAGTGAAGCCGTCAGGTTTTCCTCCTCATCTTTCCTCACTGATAAAAGCTTAAACACAGTAGCTAACGGCTGGTTTGCAGCCTACATAAAGGAATCACTGTGTTCCTATTTTCAGTTTCAGATTACCATTCTTCATGCACTCTAATGGTCTTATTAGAAGAGTTTTACAGTGTTACTGTACCACGCATGCCGGCATAAAACAAATGCCAGTGCTTCATGTGTGTGCTTTAAGCTAAGAGAAGAAGCCTCGGTGCTTTCAAGGCAGAGCTGGAGAAATTAGGTATAAGTCCCAGGCAGCCACAGTATTAAAATGACAAGAGAATGAAAGGCTTGCCAAGAAATTGTCAGCACAACCTCAGGCTCTGGTGGTTTGTTTGTTTTTTTTACCAGACGTTCTGGGAAGGGCGGTAAAAAAGTTATTGGTTAATTTTTGCATTCCTACTCACCGGAAGGTAGAACAATACTGAATAGTAGCTTCAAAGCTGTTAGTATGTTGGATTGAATATACAGAAAACACATAAAAGATGGTACAAAAAAAAGCACATTTCAGTCCAGCCACAAATCTCTTTTTATCAGGTGCTCAAACTGTCAAGAGCAGGGAGGAGAGGGTTTGTTATATCAATGAGGACCCTCTGTTCCTGTCACAGCCATGAAATAGGAATGATATGCAAACCTATAAGGACAATTAGCAATAAATGTGATTTTTTTTCTGTTTTGTTTTATTTTTGTTGCTTCAGAGATAACAAATACTGAATGTAACCTTTTTGCAAGGTACATCTTACAGACTAGGGACTAATGCCTGTCGTCAAACCCTAGAGGGGGGAAGGGAGTAAAGATCCTCCATTTTACAATCTAAGCTCTGATGCCACCAGTCCAAGGAAACATTTCTGACAATACTAGTGTTCCAAAATAAAAGTATCTCCTTATACTGTTTCTTCAGAACAAAACAATGAATTGTAATACATTCAGATGCAGCTTCAAAGTATTCAATTTCACAGTGCAAAACAGGGTTCACATTTTCTCACTATGTCCAACATTCCTCCCCTTTGTACCCCTTCAGTCTGTCCCTCTGTTCCATCTCCAGTCTCCACCACCATTTCCAATATTTCTCCCTCTCATCCTTTTCTGCCCCATGCATCTCTACCTCATTCCTCTCTCTCTATGCCCAACAAATTTCCTTTCTTTCTTTCCCTATGTACACCATCTCTTTCCCTCTCACTCACACACTCATGCCCAACAATTCTCCCTTTCTATTCCCTCCTGTCCCAAGTTAGTGCCTTCTTCCTCCCTCCCTTCCTTGTGTTCCAAGTTCATGCCCCTCCCTTCCTTCTGTGTCCCAAGTTCATGCCCCCTCCTTGCCTTCCAGTCTTTGTCCCAAATTTGTGCCCCTCCCATGTCCCAACACACTCCTTCCCCTCCACCTCCTTTCTCCCACGTTCATATCCCCTTTCACCCTTACTTGTTCCCTTCTGTGCCGCACTTGTTCCAAGGCTGCACTCACTCCCTTCAGGGCCGTCCAGATGGGCTGTTCCTTCCTGCCTACAGCCCCACTTGTTCTTTGAAGGGACATGGGCAGAGGCTCTTTCATGCTGCACATGGATGACACACAAGCCTTCGCTCAGATGTCAGTTCCGACATGGGAGGGAAGGCTTCCGTATCAGCCACGTGCAGTGTACATGAGCCACTGCTCGCGTCCCTACAAAGAACAAGTGCGGCTGAAGGCAGGAAAGAGCAGCCCACCTGGAAGGAGGTCTGTTGAGGTAACTGGGATCCCCGGCTAACCCAGAAGGCTTCCCTCTGACATCAGCTCTGACATCGGAGGGAAGCATTCCTGATCAGCTTCAGCGGAGGGAGGCATTCAACTGGAGGACAGGAAGGAGGTCTGTTTACAAATGGGATCCCCAGTGATAGCGAATGACAGTGGCTTCACATTGAGGAAGAAGGGGGTGGGAGACCGGTGCAGTGCTGCATACCCCCCTACCCTCCACAAGTGATTTGTGTACCCCTAGAGGTACATGTATCATGTGTTGAGAAACACTGCTTTAGAGTACCCCTCCAATCTGCTGAGCTGTGTCTGTGTGGCCATCTGAAGCTGTAATACAGGCTGGAATGTACCATTTCTTTCATATCTTGGGTGGTGAGAGGGAGTCAGAGACTACTGGGGGAGTTAAGGGGGGGGTTCATGCCTTAATGCCTCCAGTGGTCATCTTGTCAGTTTGGGCACATTTTTGACCCTCACTCATTTTTAAAACAGTTCTAGCCCCAAATGTCTAAATGGTGCCTGGACGTTTTGTTAAATGTTCAATTGTTGATGCAAAACATCCAAGTCCTAAGCCCACCCGCCTTCAAGATACCCCATTGGAATTTAGACGAACAGGGGACAACCATCCTGGAAAGCTGTCTAAAATATGGATTTTGAAAAAAAATATTGATACGTTTTAGTAAGAAAAATGTCCAAATGTCACTTTATGGGACTTTTTATCTATGTGGTTTTATATTATTATAATTTGAAGAAATAAAGATCGTTTGTCTCAAGGTTGACGTCCTCTATCCCACTCCCCACTTGTTTTTCTTCCAAATGCCACTTTTTTCTCTTTGGAAAATGAGCTCTTCAATCACTGCTTCCTAAGTCAGTCCTGTCACTCAGGGTTTCAGGATATCCACAATGAATATGCATGAAAGATTTGCATATGGGTGAATACAAATCAAAGTTCATGCATATCCATTGTGAAAACCTGACTGGCAAGGGGGTACTCCTGGACTCACTTGGGAAACACTGGGTTAAATAGCATATCGGCATCCAACTGTGGATATTCTGTGGGAGATAACCTTCCATCTCCTGCTGAATATCCCAATTAGCAGCTAGCTGCTAACTAGCTGTGTCGAGCGACAGAGCTGGCTAGACACGGACACTCGGTGCGAAACCAGCTATGTTTAGCGGTCAAAATAGGTCGCCTAAATAGAATACCTATCTTTGACGGCTAAGCACGTAACCAGTTAGCACCGAATATCGGCTTAAATGGCTAAGCTGCCACTTCCTAAAGCAAAATTGGATGTTCAATGCCAGTCACCGGAAATGGCTCGGCATTGAATATCCAGAGTCAGCGGCACTAAAAGAAGCTGCCTCCCATGATCTGAATACTGGCCCCTCTGTGCCCAAATTTACACAACCCCTCCCTTCCAGTTACACAACCCCTCTATAAAATAGCACTGATCCAGTAAGACTATTCTTATGTTTTTATGAAAAGGCCCCTGAAACATGACTTTCTCCTTCCACAAGCTTCAACCTTTCCAAAAACAGTGGTCATAAGACACTAATGCCACTTTAGTACTCCAAACCAGTTTTAAAATAGAAGGTACTGATTGGTAACTCAGCTTGCTGTTTTCTACATGCCCTATCATGCAAGGTTTCTCTTACTAATTATTAGCGAATGCTACCTGTGGCAGCTACAGTTATAAATGTAATGTAATTTATTTCTTATATACCGCTACATCCGTTAAGTTCTAAGCGGTTTACAGAAAATATACATTAAAATTAAGAATAAGAAAATTATAAAGGTACTTAAAAAATTCCCTTTCTGTCCCGAAGGCTCACAATCTAACTAAAGTACCTGGAGATTAATAAATTAATTAAAAATAAAGATAGAAGAGGGAATAGAAATAAACATTTTAACAAGACAGCATTGAATTAAATTCTTTGGTAGATAGAAGAGAGAAGATCAAAGAGTAAATGCATAAGGGGAGACCGTTAAACAATAGAATTCTGGCGAAATTTAAAATGACAGAAATGTTATAAAACGTAGAAAAAAGGCATAACAATAAGTAAGATTAAAGATAATTCATAAGCAAGTAGGGAGAGAAAATAAAATAACACATTGTCTTTAAAAAAGGGCTTCTTCATGGAAGAGACTTGGTTGATTGTCCCAGGATGTTATGTCTTCTTCCCTTTGATGGACTCTTATCCTTCTCAAGACTCACTGTCCGTAAACTTATTTCCCTCCCCCCCCCCCCCCCAAGATCTCAAGTTATGAAATTAAAGTTTGATTTATAGACCTTGATGTTTTCCTGCCAGCAGGGTGATAGCACAAAAGAACCGCCACAGCCTGACAGCAGGCGTCTGAAAATGCCAGCCTCAAATCAAACTACACCTAATGATGCTCGGAGCTTACTGCACAAGGAAAGGAGCTGTGTTTTAGAAGCAGCTCTGAATTCTACCACAACATAATCACGAAGCAGCTGTCCACGATCTTGGCTTCGAATGGGTTTTTAATCTCGCCCACATTTGAATCTTTTCCTTACTTTTTTTTTTTTTTTAGCTTTGGAGCCTGTAGGCTCCGAGTTTCTATACTTATTTTTCCAAGTACTTTTTGTCAGCTGGACGATCTGGGCCCACTCCTGGTTAATCAATATATTCTTTATTGCAAAAAACACATCAGGAATCAGGAAACCTGAATTAGCATATACCATATGAACAAAGGCAAATAAACACATCTTATAAGTCTACTATCCTGATTTATCATAGGTACTTGAGACAGGATTTTATCTGACCCTCTGGTCTCAGGCCAGTCAGCAACCAGTTGTTGGTTTTGGGGTTGGTTTTTTTTTTAAAATTTCTAAAATAGTCTCCTTAGCCATCCTATTTCTTCACAGCTTTCATGCAACAATCAGGCTTTTTAAAGTCATAAACAGTTCTTTTAGCAATTATAATACCTTACAATGTTATCTGCAGGTGATTGCCTCCTCAGCTCAGCTTCAGGTAGAAGTACTCTTAACTGAAAGAAGACCATCCCACCCCAGATGTATTTTATTAGACTCTAGGCTCCTCCCCTTGCTCCCATGCTCCCTCAGGCTGCATCCCCACCCCTAGGATTTCTGGAATTTGTCGTTTCTTTCTCTCTATCTTGAGAATGTTTCCCCATTATTCTCCTGGCTACGGCTAGTTGCTTTCTCTGTTCCTCATTTTCTATCCCTCTCTTTTCCTATTGATGGTATGTATATACCATCACACTTACTACAAATACATACCAATAGGTGTGCACATTTTCTGTGCATTCAGAGTTTAGCATTAATGAACAAACTAAAAATGTGCTGCCTGCTTCAAGCATTCTCATTTTGAATGAAGTGAGAGAGAAATCCACATGGAACACATAAATTTACCTTAGAAATGGTTCGTAGATATTTGTCATTGGCTTGTTCTCTTGTTCTGAAAGGGGTCGTTAACAGCATTGAAAAGGATGCCTAAGCAAGGGGATGGGGGGGAAGCACAAAAATTACAGTGAGATAAAAATTCTGACTAAGTATTAGTAGCCTGTTTAGGAGCTTCCAAAGCGTTGATCAACCCTACTACGTATAGACAACTTTGTCTCCTGTTGATGTTGTTCAACTTCCAGAACCTTGATGAGATGCATTGGAATATTATACAACAGTATGCTTACTTCTTCTTGATTAAGCACTGGGCTCGTTCAACCTAAATGATGTCCAGATTTCAAAGTTTACCCTCTGTTGATCGGGTCAGTTATCAACATTTAAGAAAACAATCCTCTGCAACATTTTTTACCATAACCCTCCCCGTAGAAGTTCCCAGATGCCAAACAAATACCGATACACTTACCCTCGATTTCTATATATACTGGCCAAATTTGAGCATCCAAATTTGGGTGTGCTGCCAAGATGCTTACACATCTTAATTAGCTAATGATCAATTAACAAGCAAAATTGGTTGCTAACAACCAATTGCTGATGTTAATTGGCACCAATTGGGATTTACATGCACATCTGGCTATGCGCTGTTCTATAACGCTGGGCGTCCAAATTCCACAGTTGCAACTCAGAAGGAGTAGTGGTCATGGGAGGGGCTCGGGTATGTCAGGTGCATTTCAAAACATTGCGCGCACTCTTACTAAATAATGGGTCAGCGTGCCCAACTGGGGTGCCGGCCTTTATACCAGATGTGCCCAGGCATAATTCTGGCACCCAAAGAGAGTGCACGGATTCATCACTAAGCGCGATTTTAAAAAGACCGCGTGTCTTATACAGAATCGCATTTAGCGCCAAACCTGCACCTACATCGGACGGCGGCTACACAAATGGTGCCGTCCGCGTGTCAATCGTGCTTAGGTGCGGTTTACAGAATCGTGGCTAACGAAACCTCAGAAAAAAACAGGCATTGATGACGTAGGCCAGGGTTTTAAAGGCCTACATTATCAGCGCCTCGGTTTGAGGAGAATTGCGCATAGTGGTGCCTAAGGTCATCTCTCTTATAACCACGCCTACTTCGACCTTAGACACTGCTAGGTGCTTTGCTTAGATGCAATTCTGGTGCCCACGTATTTTTTTTTTTGCAATGTTTTCTAATTGTTTTTTGCCAGCATGGTCAATTATTGTGCCAACTGAAATCAATTAAAGCAATTAAGTTAGGTGATGGCAAGGCGCCTACTGCCGCCGCACTTACGGTGCCATTTTTAGAATCTGGCCTTTAGTGCCTCACTTAATAAGATTGTTCCTTGCGGTCCCAGAATGAAAATGCAGGCTTAGTAAACAAGGCATTTAGGGTCCAATTCCATATAAGGTGCCTCAAAATTAGGCACTGAATAGGGCGGCGCTAAGCGCGATTCTCTAAAAGTTGGGCGCACTTTATAGAATCGTGCTTAGCGCCAACTAAGTGGCCTTAGGTGTCGCTAGGCATCCTTTTTTTAACTTCTGTATTAATTTTCAAAACAAGAACAAAGTGCATTAAATTTTACAAACAGTTATCATAGACAGCACTTACAATCGATCAATAGCAATACAAAATATTTTTCCCCCCCCGCTCCCTTCCACTACATCCATCAAGGAATAATGCAATATATATTTCTCTCCCCTTCCTCCCTTTTAGAAATCAGAGGCTTATACTAGTGATCAGTTTTTACAAATGTCGCCAGTGGCCCCCAAGTCTCATTAAAATTTTTTGTAATGTCCCAGTTGTTCCAAATTCATTCGCTCATAACTATAATATTGGCATAGGGTTTCCCACCAGAAAATACAGTCGCTAGGCATCCTAACTGTATGCCAAGGTTTTCTCGGTCTAAAGGCATGCGCCTAAGTCTAAAAGGGGGGCCTACATGCAAACACACGCCCACGACCCGCCCCCCCCCTAACCATGCCTACTTTGTAATAGGTGCCTTGTACTAGGCGCTTACCTCAAAGTGGTAGGCGTCTATCAAGTTAGGCACTTTAACATCCAATTCTGCGCAAGTTACGTCAATTATGATGTGCTAATTTTATCGGCACCGATTAAGTCTATTAAATAATTAAGTTAGCGCCTAGATCGGCTAAGCACGCCAAGTTAGCTACCTAACTTTAAGTGGACTATCTAGAATTTTCCTGTTAATACATGTCCATTTCACTGCATCATGCGCACGCACGGCACAAAATGGCAAGAAAATGTTGGCGAGGGATTTTTCATCCTTGCCCAGAGCTTTGCCTCTCTCCTTCCCCTATTAAATATTTAAAGCAAGACTATCTAAAGGTAGACAGTGGCAAAGTAAGGAGGGTGGGGAGGTCCAGCCTGGGCGCTGTCATGGTGAAGGCGCCAGCATCCTTCCTCCTCTCTGCCCCCCCCCACCCCCGCTCCTTCTCACTCCCCCACTTGCCGCAAGCGAGCACTTTCACTTCCCCCCATCACCACCGTACCACTGCCTCAACCTGCTGCTCGCGCCAACGTGGGCTCTCCCTCTGATATCACTTCCGGGTCCCGAGTCTAGGAAATGACGTCAGAGGGAAAGCCGACGCTGACGCAAGCAGCAAGTTGGTGAAGCTGCTCGCACCGGGGAAGTTAAAAGAGGTACGGCGGTAGGGAAGGGATGCATGCGCATGCCAGGAGGGGGGTCAGGGAAGGAGCAGGGGTGGAGGAGAGGGCAGGGGAGAGGCACCACCATCCCGGGCATCTCTCACCCTTGCTATTCCACTGAAGGTAGAACAGAAGGATTAAAAAGAAGCAAAAAAAACCCCAAACAAACCACGCCAAAACTAATTGCACATCATTACAGCATGGCTTTCCAGTATAAAATATGCAATCTGTCCTACATGTTTGTAAAATGAGCTGAATACAGCAATATCAATAATAATGCAACAAAGAAAATAAAAGTGTATAAGAGACTTCTTTGCCTGGAAAGTGACCTTTTCAAGTTTATCCCAGCAGCACTTTGCTCGATCATAATTACTGTTCAATATTCTTCTCTTGCAGGAGCATTAATAATAATATCAGAGCCTGCACAGCCACCTGCAGTTGAGTGGTCTGGATTCCTTGCAGTAGCCACGTAGCCGGTTTTAAAAAGGCAACGGGGACAAGTCACGCGACCCAATCGGTCATCAGTAAATAACTGACAGCAGCACCACAGCAAAAATCAATAAACAATGCAAAGAGCTGACAGGAAAAAAAAAAAGAGATAAAACAAAGGCTTTCACTGCTTTGCAGTCTGAAGACCCTTTGTTGCAAAATTGTGCTGCCAGCCAAATTTTGCTTTGTTCCAAAGAAAGGGCTTGCTTTTTTTTCCCCCCAGCCAATACCATCACAGTGAGACGTTAGCATTTGTCCCATATGAACAAAAATGCTTATTTTTGTTTCATTTTATTTCGTATTTTATGATTTTGATAGCCTATTGTTAATAATTTTGTATTTTATTAGATTTATGATATTGTCCTACATCATTCAGGGGCCTAATTTACTCAAGGCCAGTAGTAAAACATAGTTGGGCCCACGGCAGAAGTTTGAGAGCAGCCCCACAGCCATCCAACAGGATGTATCTCTTGCAGCCAAGATTTGGGGGCCCCTATTGCATGGGGCCTAGGGCAATTTCCCCTTTTGCATAACCCTAATTCCAGCCCTGAATTTATTAAGCTGCTTTAGCTGTTAAACAGCAATTGACACATGCTATAAATTAATAAAGTGCCTGACAGCTAACACGTTATCTGCCACATTAGCAGCTATTGTCAAATTGGGCACAAAATGGGCAGCGACTGCCCTTTACCGTTAATGTGGAGTTACTGGGAATTAACTGATAATGTGACAGGTGCAGCCAGATGATCTATAGAAGGGAACTCAAACATCCAGTCAGGACATATGCAAATCCTATACCTTTTTGTAAGAGGATCTGCCAAACGTTAAACCACAAAGAGCCAAATTCAATAAACAGCACCTTGATTGTAGGTGGCGGTAGGCGTCCTACCGCTGCCTAACCAGCCAATCAAGATGCATGTTTACTGAAGAAAAAACAACCCTAGGCAGGCTGCCTACATTGTAGGTGTCTGTTGCGGGTGCAGGGAGGTGCCTAGGGATGCTTGAGCTTGTCCAAAGCTGGGCATGGACAAGGGCCATGATAGATGCCTGAAATGTAGGCCAGCAAAATGCTGACCTACATTTCAAATAGAAGCGGCTGCTAAATTGACTGCGGCAAGGAAATTTCCCTGTCACGATCAACTAAGCGGCCGACGCAGGGAACCCCCGAACCCAACCGCAAACCAGCCAGCAGGAAGGATGCCCACTCCCTTCTGTCACCATCCCAGAACCCTCCCCACACTATCTGCAACCCCCTTCAAGATCCCCAGCAGGAGGGATGCCCAATCTCTCCTGCCGCAAAACCTGAAACTATCGCTGGCAGGAGGGATGCCCACTCCCTCCTGCCATAGATTATAAATCCAGGGTATATTTCAAACGAAATAGAGGAGCCTTAGGTACCTGGGCCAATGCACTGGGATGCACTGGGAGTGGCCTAAGATCCTGATTGGCCAGATCCCTTAGGCCACTCCCATAGGGGGAGGCCTAAGGGATTTGACCAATCGGAATCTTAGGCCACTCACAGTGCATCCCGAAATGTGCTGGAAGAGAGGCCTAAGATTCTGGTTGGTCAGATCCCTTAGGCTACCCCCTTATGGGAATGGCCTAAAGGTTCTGGCCAATCTTAAGCCACTCCCAGTGCATCCCATAATGGGTACTGGTGGTATCCTGGTGGGTTTGGGGGGTCAGGGGGCACCCAGGAAGGATGCCTACTTCCTCTTGCCAGAACAGCCCCCTGAAAAACCCCCTCACCCAACTGCAATAGGCAGGAGGAATGCCCACTTCCTCCTGCCAGAACACCCCATCCCCGAAACACCTCCCACCCAACAAACGACCAACCGGCCCCCACCCACCTGGCGACCACCCTTTCACCCACCAACCCCCCACCCACCCTGCGATCCCACTAAAGGGGAGACCACCACCCCAACCCCCTACCCATATAGGAGGGGGCCCTTAGCCATCTGGGCCAACCGGAGTCTTAGGCCTTCTTCTCTGTATATTCTGGCAAGCACTGGAAGTGGCCTAAGACTCTGATTAGCCAAATACCTAAAGCCACTCCCATAGGAGGGGCTTTAGGTATCTGTCCAGAGTCTTAGGCCCCTCCCAGTGCATGCCTCCTCTGCCCCGCCTCTTCCCACTCCTCCCCTCTTCACGCAAGTCCCTCTTCCCCGTACCTCGATTTGTTCACCATTGTGAGCAACAACTTCAACGTGCTCCTCGCAACCGCTTCGTCTCTCCCGCTGACGTCACTTTCTGGGGAGCCGTGCATTGGAAGTGATGTCAGAGAGAAAGCAGACAGCATTACAAGGAGCATGTTGAAGTTCTTGTTACTCACAGCAATGAACAACTAAAGGTGCAGGGGAAGGGAAGGGGAGCACATATGGCAGGGGGAATTAGGGAAGGAGCAGGGTGGGGGAGACGAGGGTATGGGAGGGGCGCCAAAACCCTGGGCACCTCTCACCCTCGCTATGCTACTGGTGGGTGAAATTCCTTAGAGAGTGGGTCACATTTTAAAGTGATGCTGCCAGCATGACAATATTTCAGCGAAGTTGAGAGTCTCTGAGCCTCTTCTACTTTTTTCTCAATATCAATGCTACTGTCGGTTTGTTTAGGAAGTTACATTACATTAGTGACTTTTATTCCACCATTACCTTGCAGTTCAAGGTGGAATACATAAGAGGTTATCTGGACATTTCCAGAAGAGTTACAGAGTTGAACGGGTTACTTTGGGGGACTGAAGTGCTTCCTGCGGTGTTAGTTTGTCTTGATGGATTTCTTGAATAGCAGGGTTTTTATTTCTTTTCTTTTCTTAAAGTTTTTTAGGCTGGTGTCGTGATCAGTAGAGTGGAGAATTGGTGGTCTAGTTTCGCTGCCTGCGTGGCCAGTAGGCCATCGTACACTTTTTTGCATTTGACGCCTCTGATTGGAGGGTGCGTGAATGGTGTCTGGGTTCTCCTTTGCCGGGTTGCAGCAGTTTGGATAAGGCGGTTGTTCAAGTAGGCTGGGCTGCCTCCATTCATGGCTTTAAATAGTAGACAGAAGAATTTGGATAGTATTCTTGCTTGTATTGGGAGCCAGTGTGAGTTGAGGTAGGCTGCGGTGATGTGGTCGTATTTCTTCGGCGAACAGATAAGTCTCAGAGCTGTATTTTGTACTGTTTGTAGTTGTTTTATCATGACTGCGGGGCAGGGGAGATAAAGGATGTTGCGGTTACCATTTGATACCTGCTCCACAAGAAGCAACTATAGCAGAAGTGAAATTTGACCCTAATTCTCAGCCTTCTGCTCTAAACACAGGCTAGGCCTTCACACTTCCAACATGCTCTTCCTGTCACCAACAAGAAAAATCCCTGAATAAAAATCTTTCCGGATTCGATACAGAAACTAATAGGCATTATTTCTCATACCAAGCGGCAGCAAGCAAAAGCTTAATTATACAGAAAAGAAACTGCATTGCTGTTAATTTATTAATGGACTCCATTCACTGTGTAATAGACTCATCAATACTAAACTCATTTCAGCTCATCTAACTAATCAGAGTTTTCTAAGTAAACAAAAGTTTTACTTAAAGCATCCAAGGAGCAGCATTTCAAAGTAAGGGGAAATATATCTAAAACAGTGCCCTCTCCTGGCCAGTCAGGACTTCAGGATTACTGTAGTGAATATACATGAGAGAAATTTGTATATAGCAGAGACCCCATTCCTGCAAATCTGTTCTCATATATACTGTTCATTGTGGTGATCCTGCTTCACTTGGTGTGTCTTCAGGTGAGAGTTGAGAAGCATCCAAATTGGATCCGATTTGCTTTAAAAATGTAGTATTAAAACACACTAAGCAGATGTTTTTATGTTTATGTTTATTAAAAGTTGTAACCGCACTTCGGTTTGCCAACAGCACGGTGTTCAAAATATCTAAAAACAGGAAACAAAAAGAACACCATAAAAAATAGGAAAGCAAATACAAAACAATAAAGAAAGAACAGAAATGAAATAAAATAAAATTTAAAAATTAATTAAAGTAAACTAAAAATAAAAGAAAATTCTCTGGTTACAAAATAAATTGGAGTAAACCAGAGGTTCTTCCATTAAATGTACATTGTGCAAAAGGATTATTTGATGCGTTTCCTTTTATCTGGAAGGAAGATGGTATAAAATATTTAGGGATTTGGATAAAAAGTACATTGGAAGAAACGATGAACGTAAATGAAAAATCCTTATTGTTAAAGGTCATGGAAATGTGTGAGCAATGGAACCCTTTACATTTGTCTTGGTGGGGGAGAGTTCAAACGGTCAAAATTATGATTTTGCCTGTAGTTTGTTACCAAATGGGTATGTTGCCAGTTTATTTTCAAGGGTCCTTTTACAAGAAACTAAATAGTATTATGACAAAATTTATTTGGCTTGGGAAAAATGCAAGAATTGCTTTAGTATCTTTACAAAAACCAATTGCGGAGGGTGGGGTAAATTTTCCCAATTTATATAATGCGTCAAGGGATGTATTGGATCTTTCCTGAGCTCATGGAACATCAGCCGGATTGGTTATATCTTGAATGGAAAATTATGTCCCCTATGCAACTATCTCATGTACTAAGTATCAGATTACCTAGATATGCTAAGGACAACATAATTTTATTGGATACATGGAAAACAATTAAATTTATTGACAAACTTACAGATGTTCCTATAATGAAATCTACTTTGCAGTCCTTATGGTTAAACTCCAAGATTCAAATAGGCGGTTCAAATGGGATCGCCTGGAAGAATTGGATGCAGGCAGGTATTCGGACATTAGATGATGTTATGTCTAATGGAAAACTGATTGATTTTTCACAGCTGCAACAATCATTTGGCATTTTAAGGTCTCAACAATATAGGTGGAGGCAGTTGAAGCAGGCCATTCAGAGTGGGTTCCCTGAATGGAAAAATTTAAAAACTTATTTCAGCTTGCAGATCCTCTGCTACCAGACAGATCTAGTAGGACATCAGGCCAACCAGTGGTACAAGTTGATTTCTGGATTTTTAAATAAGAAGCCAAAAAATAGTCTTAGAGATATTTGGAGCATTGAGATAAAACAATATATTTCTGTATCTCGTTGGCCACAAATTTTGACTTTGAGGTTGGAATGTACAGCGTCAGGGACCCAAGGGAGGAGACCCAAGGAAGAGACCTCCACAGAAAAACCTTTCTTAGTTGTGGGCTGAAAGGGGAGCCCTGGAATGGACTGAAAAGTGTTTGAGAGTGCCAAGGTGACAGCTTACAAGAGGTTTCCAGAGACAGACTGAGAGAGACTGGCAGGGTGAGAAACCTGCTGTATGTACTGAAGATTTGGATGTTAAAGGCACTGGCTAAGAGCGTTATAATTGTCTTCCTCTTGATAAAGGTGAAGAAAAACACATATTGAGTCCGGAGACTACATACTGTGTCGAGGAAGTTTCTGGATTTTGATAACTGTGATATGATGTTTGCGTCTTGATTTCTGCACTAATGAATTATGGATTGATGTACTATTGGAAATCTTTCAAGAAGAGCACTGAGCACTTTGGTCTCATAGGGAATACAGAACACTTTGGACTTGCAGTGAGTGTCAGGACTTTAAGAAAAACTGTTTCAACGAAGATAAGTTCTTCTCTACTCCTACTATTGAAAATAGTTTGGTTTTTGCTGCTATTTGAATTGTTATTTGAATTGTTTACTGTTGTAGGGGGGGAGGAGTGTTTAAAGTTTGATCAAGTGGAGTCCTGCACTTATTTTTAAATAGTGTTAGTTGTTATTTAATGTGATGTATTAAAAATTTTTCATTATAAAATTAATTGTTTTTGATTCTCTCACTAGAAGAATATTGTATAGAAACCTAGAAACACAATGGCAGATGAAGGCCAAATGGCCCATCTAGTCTACCCATCTGCAGTAACCACGGCCCTCTTGAATTCAGACACAGTCTCTGTCTCCACCACCTCTACCGGGAGGCTGTTCCATGTATCTACCACCCTTTCTCTAAAAAATGTATTTCCTTAGATTACTCCTGAGCCTATCACCCTATGCCCTCTCATTCCAGAGCATCAAGACAGATGGAGAAAGCTTGTTACTCGATGTGCAGTGATGCATAAAAGGAGAACTCAGAGAGATTCGTGAAATACTCTTATTATTTATTTATTTATTCATTTATGTATTCAATTTTTTAGCCCATCCTCCCAAAAGAGCCCAGAATAGGATACAAATCCACTACTACTTATCATTTCTATAGCACTGCTAGATGAACGCAGGGCTGTACATTAAACCATTTGAGAGACAGTCTCTGCTCAGTAAAGCTTATAATCTAATCAGACAGAGAAACAGGACAAGTAGGAAGTTAGAGTGTTTCTCAGGCATGGGTGCTTTATAAGCGAGTGGGAGTTAGGAATTAAAGCAACCTCGAAAAGTGAGCTTTTAGTCTGGATTTGAACACTACTAGGGACGGAGATTGGCGTACTGACTCAGACAGGCTGTTCCAGGTATACGGTGCAGCAAGAGAGAAGGAACTCTGGAGCTGGCAGTAGAGGAGAAGGGTACAGATAGGAAAGACTTACTTGATGAACAGAGTTTCCAAGGAAGAGAATAGGGAGAACTATTGTGGCTGGTCCTGAGAAGTTATTTTATAATGACACACAGGCAGCTATGTTGCTACAATAAAATAGGCCTAAAATAAGTATCTTGCATTAATCCAAGAAATTAAGGGAATTATTTATTTAATTTGTTTTCTATCCCATTCATTAACATACTTTTTTTTTTTTTCAATTTTCTATATCCCAGGGGAGCTCAGAATGGTTTTACATGAATTTATTCAGGTTCTCAAGCATTTTCCCTTGTCTGTCTTGGCAAACTCACAATCTATCTAATGTACCTGGGGGCAATGAGGGGATTAAAGGGCAAATTCTATAAGAAGCGCCCAAAAGTTAGGTGCCTAATTAGGCACTGTTCAGCGCAATTCAAGTAAAACTGGGTGCTGTTTAATGAATCACACTTAGCGGAACCTATTTTGGAGACGCCCAAGAAATAGGCCAGTTCTAGGCACAACTAAACGTTAGGCGCCTAGCTGAGCACATAAGCACGCTTAAGAGCAGTGATTCTGCAACAAGGCGCCTAACATGTAGCCACGCCCACCCCTAACATGCCTAGCGCCTATTTTTT
Source organism: Geotrypetes seraphini (assembly GCF_902459505.1). Taxonomy (NCBI): domain Eukaryota; kingdom Metazoa; phylum Chordata; class Amphibia; order Gymnophiona; family Dermophiidae; genus Geotrypetes; species Geotrypetes seraphini. The sequence goes on from NC_047090.1 coordinate 26,782,322, forward strand.
TGAAGGCCGCCTAAATTTTTAGAGGCGCCTTGTTACAGAATCGCCCTTTTCTTGATAGGCGCCTATGTTTCAATCAGTGCTGATTAAAAAGCTTAATTGAGCTTGTTATTCAATTTAGATAGGCGCCTATCTAGTTGGGCACCTCTGAAATAGGTGCCCAACTTTAGGCGCTGGTTACAGAATTTGGGCCTAAGTGACTTGCCCGGGGTCAAAAGGAGCAGCACGGGTTTGAACTCACAATCTCAGGGTGCTGAGGTGCCACATTCACCCCTCATGTTGCACAGATAACAGGTTACAATTCACCATAGTTACAGTACACATTTTTTCCTGGTACAAGTTTTTATCCTAACTTCGTACTTACTACAGGTTTACAGGTTAAATTAGTCATAGTTACAGTATACGATTTTTCAATACAAGTTTTTATCCTAACACGACACATACCGAGGATCTTCTATCAATGTACATTTCTTTGTAATCTATCGATCATGGGCGGGGGAGTTAGGTGAAGAGCTGTGTTTGTATTGCTTTCCTAAAGTTAAGGAGTCCTTCAAGGGATCTAATCTGTGGGGGCAGTTGATTCCAGTGGGTCAGTATGAAGTGGGAGTAGGAACGTTGTTTGGCGATTTGCAGTTGAAAGACATGACCAGTGGGCTTTTTGAGGTGTATGTCATCCTGGAAGTAGAGGTACCTGTTCTGCACTTATGGAGGAAGCTTGGTTGTCATGTAGCCCAGCACCATGTCGTGCAAGGATTTGAAAGCTAGCATCAGGCCCTTGGAGACACAATGTTTGGCTATGGGCAGCCAGTGAACCGATGATAGAGCCTGGGAGACAAGGTCATGGGGATGGAGGTTTTTTAGAAGTCTGATTGCCGAATTTTGTACACGCTGGAGATGTTGTATGTTCTTTGCCGTGAGACCACTGAATAGTGCATTGCAGTAGTCTATTTTTTAAGCAAACAGCAGTAAAGAGTGGCCTTACCAAGCCCTTACATGGGTCATTCCCACACACTAAGGCTATTTTTACTGCTGGGGTAAAACTGCCAATATTCTGAAGTTTTCAATAATGGCCATGTGTTAATGTTCACCTGCATTATATATTATTGAATGTTTGTTTTTTTTTAATTTATGATTTTGAAGTGTCCTTGGATAAATCCCCCCTTGGGGGGAATTTATCAATGTATTCTACTGTTAAGATGGGTTTTTGTACCACAAGTCATAGAAATAAACATAGAAACATAGAAAGATGACAGCAGAAAAGGGCTATAGCCCATCAAGTCTGCCCACTCTACTGACCCATCCTCTTAAGTCTATGCCCTAATGACCAATTCCTCAGCTCGACCCTCTAAGGGATCCCACATGCTATTTTAGCACAAGGTCTCATTGCATAAAATGGGCCTATGCTAAAACTGCATACAACTTGTGGTGAAATAACCCATCTTAACCGAGCACACATTGATAAATCTCTGCCCCCCTCTTAGCCAGAAACAGACTTCCTTTTTCATCACTGCCTATAGGCAGGTGGAATACAGATCAAAGAGATTCACATGTACAAGGAGATATACTATATAAAATGAGAAATGAGGAAGACCCCTGGTCTATGATTACGTATAACCCTCGATTTTATATCTATGAACTCTGCTTAGAAATATGATAAGTGGTATGACAAATTTTAAATAAACTTGGAAACTTAGAGCTGGCAGAGGTTTTACTTGCAGGAAATCAGGACTAGGGCTCGTCAGCTTGGAGAAGAGATGGCTCAGGGGTGATATGATAGAGGTCTACAAAATATTGAGTGGAATGGAAAGGGTAGATGTGAATCACTTGCGATGAAGCTACTAAGTAGTAGATTTAAAAGAGATTGGAGAAAATATTTCATCACACAATGTATAATTAAACTCTGAAATTTGTTACTAGAGAATGTGGTTAAAACAGTTAGCTTAGCGGGGTTTAAAAAGTCTTGGATAAATTTCCTAAAAGAGAAGTTCATAGGCCATTATTGAGATGGATTGGGGAAATCCACTGCTCATTCCTAGGATAAGCAGCATAAAATCTGTTTTACTCATTGGGATCTAGCTAGGTACTCTACCACTAGGTTGGCCACTGTTGGGAACAGTATACTGGGCTTCATGGACCTTCATGTCTTATCCTTAGAATGGTAATTCTTAGGTTCTTATGGTCTTAATGAAAATCCAGCCTCTAGAAAGGGCTATTCTCAGCACAAGAGGGATGGCACATATGTCTTGGTTCAATAACTCATGAATCCCAGGCTGGAAATATGACACTTTGTTATAAGAAAAAGAAAAAACACAAAGTGGCTCAACAAATGGAAATGTGGACCAGAGATCCAAACGGAAAGTCTTTATTGTGCTGACCCAACTCGGCACAATGCCCGAGTCAAGGTCATTAGATAAGGTAAAAAGCTGATATATGTTATATCCACAAGGCGTAGGGGTCACATGACACATCAAACAAAGCTGGACATTGAAAACAATGTGTTCTTGAAAGCAACTGTTTCTGGCTGGATATCAAACCCATTTCATGCAACATGACCCTCTGCCAGTGGCGTACCTAGGGTATGTGGCACCCGGGGCCCATCATTTTTTGACACCCCCCCCCCCCCCCCCTCATGGAAAAATTTTTTTTTTTTTTTTTTTGCAATAACCATGAAATGGAATAAATGGTCAGAATAGAAACAGGCAGTGAAAATTTTCTTTTATTGAACCTCATTTATGTAACCATTATTCCAAACATAACATAACATAAATTATGTCGGAATTGTCATGACATCAGAAGTACATATGGAGTAGTTGCAGGTGATGCTTGGGACAGTTCTGATTATGTTAGTTTGGTTTTATGTGTTTTTTGAATAGAAGGGTTTTTATTTCTTTTTTTAAGGTTTTGTAGTTTGTGGTCGAGGTCAATAGGTTGTAGAGTTGGGGGTCAAGTGTTGCAGCTCGAATGGCTAGGAGGTTGTCGAACAGTTTTTTTCTTTTGACGTTTTTGGTTGGAGGGTGTGTGGATGGTGCGTGAGTTTCTCCTATGTCTGTTTGAAGTGGATTTGAATTATTTAGCTGAAGAAATTAGTTTACCCCCCCATTCCACACACATTAATTCTCTTCCATTTTTGTTCCCATTATAAAAAAACACTGATAAGTTCCCAGGAAAAAAATACATTAAAATAAGAAGTGAAAACAAAGGCCCCTACAGATGAGAACATAACATAAGAATAGCCTAATCTGGGTCACACCAATGGTCCATCATGCCCAGTAGCCCATTCTCATGGTAGCCAATAGTGCTGCCCGATTCAGAGAAAAATATTTCATTCGATTCGATTCACCCTGTTGAATCGATTTTTCGATTAGATTCACTGTTAATGACACCGCTTTTTAAGTTTAAACAAAGTATAACAATAAATTTCACAACAACAATAAATTTCACAAAGTACTTAAAAAAATAAAAATCACATTTTTTCCATTAAAGCAGTTCTGGAGACATATTGCTTGAACAGTCTTTTTTCCCAGTCCATAAGCAAGCAATATGAAAAAGATTTCCTTAATTATCTACTCAAACATTTTTGCTATTTACTTTCATTGTACCTAGACTATTATTCAGTAGAAAAAATTTAGTTTGTTCAATCAAGCAGAACATTCACTCATAGAAGTCCAATGTCCACACAGGATTTGATTGAACAAACCATATTTTTTCTACTGAATAATAGTTTAGGTATACTGAATAGCAAAAATGTTAAAGCCACACAGAAAAGCAGTAAAAGTCAATAGGTTCTCCAAGTGGGAACAACCTGATGTCTCAGCACTTGAGGAAAAGACCACGTAATAATGTTTATAAGATAAATTCATATAAATGATTATACTGAAGCAGGAGTGTCCTCAGCGTGAGAGGTAAGCGAGAGGAGAGAATTCTCCAGTGCTTTACACAATAAGGCATCTCTGCCTGCAGTGCACACCATCATAGGACACCTCAGGTGTGCTCAAATTAATCAATGTGATAAATTAAATCAGTGATAAACAATTGGTCAATCACAAGAGTGCAAGATCAAACAGGTTTGTTCCCACTCAGAGAAACCTATTGACTTTACTGCTTTTCTGTGTGAGTAGATAATTAAGCAAATTTCTGATAGCCTACAGAACTGATTCTCACCTTCCATCCCCCAGCCACCAAGACTTACCAGACCCCCCCTGCCGATGGCATTTACTTACTGCCTGAACTGGATATTAATTCGTGGGAAGAGAGGAGAAATGCGGGGAAAGAGCCAGCCAAACTAGTATTTGTTGCTGCTGAGTGCACCAATCCAGGGCAAGAGACGCTTCCCCCATGTCTTAATAAACAGACAATGGACTTTTACTCCAGGAATTTGTCCAAACCTTCTTAAAACCAGCTACGCTATCTACTTTTAACATAACTTCTGGCCACTTCATTTTTAAGCTTAGATCTTTCCTTCCAAACAGAGACCTTGCTAGATGTCAAATACAGCACAAGGTAACTTCACATGGACTTAACTGTGCAGGAAATGAATCTCCTCATACACCCACCATATAGTGCAAAAATGTGCAAAGGTCTGTTTTTTTCTTTCGATCACTACATAGCCTAATGCCACACAAGCAGCGCTGTTACAAACATATCTGAAGGTCAATGCTAAGGTTGACAAAGTTTCCTTCCTTGGACCAGAAGGAGATACTGACAAACCACTGGAAGAGATTCTAAAACAACTACCCAGAAATAACACCCAAAGACCCACTCAGTGTGTGAACCAGTTGAGTGGAGTGGACTAACTGGGGGTGGAAATGGGCCCAGGAGTTTGCTCAGCAGAATTTCCCAGACTACCTCTTCCTCTCACACACTGACATGCTACCACCACCACCAACACTAGGAACACCTCACCGAGTATGCCAGCAATTGCTTATAAACTTTATAAAACACATTATTATATTTTCTTATAAAGCATATATTTTAACTGAACTCAGCCTTGCCATTCACAAAAATAGAAAAGTTCCCATTTCAAAGCTGTCTCATGTACACTTTTCAAATCTAACATATTGTAATCACAAAACAGAAAATAAAATTATTTTTTTCTACCTTTTGTTCTCTGATCAATATTCAAATCTTGTTGGTCCCAGGCTCTTGTTGTCTTGCTTGCCAGGGTCTCCTTTCTCCGTGCTAACCATCCGTCTGCCATCTCTGTTCTCCCCTTCCGTTTCCCTTCCCTCTCCCGGAGATCTGGCATCTTTCCTTTTTTTTTGTCTCCATCCACAGTATTCACCTTTTCTCAACTCCCCACCACCCCAGGATCCACCATCTCTCCCTTTCTGTTCCCAACTATCCTCCTATCCAGTATCTCTATCCCCCCTCCACACCATCCCCTGTTTCCAAGTTCTCTCCCTTTCTGTTCCTTCCCTCCCTAAATCCCATTATGCACCATCTCTCTCCCACTCCTCTGTTTTTCGCCCCATTATTTCTAACCCCCAAAGTCTGGCATATGCACGTATCTTTGAACCCCCCCCTTCCCTCTCTCCCTCTGTGTACTTTTACACCAGGAACCCCCCTCCCCCGAAGGTCTGTCCCCCCTCAGAAGGGCTACACCCCACCCCTGAAGACCTGCACCCCCCGAAGGACTTTACCTCCCACCCGAAGGTCTGTCCCCCTCTGAACGCCTAAACCCCACCCCCGAAGGCCTGCACCCTCCCCCGAAGGATTGTACCCCCCCCCCGAAGGTCTGTCCCCCCTGAAGGCCTGCACCCATCCCGAAGGCCTGCACCCACCCCGAATGCCTGCACCCACCCCGAAGGCCTGCACCCACCCCGAAGGCCTGCACCCCCGAAGGCCTGTCCCCCCCCCCCTTGAATGGCCTGAACCCCGCCCTTGAAGGCCTGCCTGCTTGTCCCCCCTTGAAGGCCTATCCCCCCTTAAAGGTCTGCCTGTCCCGCCCCCTTGTAGGCCCGTCCCCCCTTAAAGGTCCTGCCTGTCCCACCCCCTTGTAGGCCTGTCCCCCCCTTGAAGGCCTGACCCCCCCTTGAAGGCCTGCCTGCTTGTCCCCCCTTGAAGGCCTGTCCCCCCCTTGAAGGTTGGCACCCCCCCAAAGGCCTGCACCCCCTTGAAGGCCTGTCCCAACCCCCTTGTAGGCCTGTCCCCCCCCTTGAAGGCCTGCCTGCTTGTCCCCCCTTGAAGGCCTGTCCCCCCCCCTTGAAGGCCTGCACCCCCCCTTGAAGGTTGGCACCACCCCCCAAAGGCCTGCACCCCCTTGAAGGCCTGTCCCCACCCCCTTGTAGGCCTGTCCCCCCCCTTGAAGGCCTGCCTGCCTGTCCCCCCCTTGAAGGCCTGCACCCCCTTGAAGGTCTGCACCCCCCCCCCCCGAAGGCATGCAACCCCCCCCAAAGGCCTGTCCCCCCACTTGAAGGCCTGCCTGCCTGTCCCCCCCCTTGAAGGCCTGCCCCCCCTTGAAGGTCGGCCCCCCCCCCTGAAGGCATGCACCCCCCCTGAAGGCCTGTCCCCCCTTGAAGGCCTGTCCCCCCCCCCCTTGTAGGCCTGCACCCCCTTGTAGGCCTGTCCCCCCCCCTTGTAGGCCTGTCCCCCCCTTGAAGGCCTGCCTGCCTGTCCCCCCCCTTGAGGGCCTGCACCCCCTTGAAGGTCTGCACCCCCCCCCGAAGACCTGCACCCCCCCTTGAAGGCCTGCCTGCCTGCCTGTCACCCCCCTCCCCCTTGAAAGTCTGCCTGCCCGCCCCGCCCGCCCCACCCTGAAGGCCTGATGCCCCGACCCACCCCGAAGGACCATTCGCCCCCCTGGCCTCCCCGCACTACCTATGAAGCAGCCGCAGCAGGATCGCGATGTCAGCTATCTTTGCGCTGCTTAGGAGCTGCTTCCTGCGCCGGGCTACCTTAAGCTACTGCCCCCCCCCACGCCCGAAGGGACCGCTCGCCCCACTGACCTTCCAGCACACCTATGAAGCAGCCCGCAGCAGGATCGCGACGTCAGCAATCCCTCAGCTGCTTGGGCGCTGCTTCCTGCGCCGCGGTCCACGCCCCCCTCCTCTGACGTCAGAGGAGGGACGGGACCGCGGCGCAGGAAGCAGCGCCCAAGCAGCTGAGGGATTGCTGACGTCGCGATCCTGCTGCGGGCTGCTTCATAGGTGTGCTGGAAGGTCAGTGGGGCGAGCGGTCCTTCGGGCGTGGGGGGGGACTGAGCGGCAAGGCCGGGAACACCCCCCTCAGGGCTGGTACCCGGGGCGGCCCGCCCCCCCCCCCCCCCCCGCCCCCCCCTAGGTACGCCACTGCCCTCTGCAAATGATGGTCTGGAATCCCTATCAACGGAGCTGGCTGTCTCTGATATCTCATTCCATGCCAGACTGAGAGATACAACGCCTATGCTTGACTCCTGACTTCTAAGCTCTGTCGCTAAGCGCACTTCTAAGATGTAAAGCCAAACCCGCAACCACTGAGTCCAGGATAAAAGCCAAAATCGAAGCTAGGAAATCTTCAGTATTACCTTGATAATATCTAATCTAAGCTGTATCATTCTGATTTTCTCATCAGTTCCCCTTTTTTTCTTTTCTTAATAGCTGTTCATTGGATAACTTGCTTGGTGGGTACTAGTGGGGGAGAGGAGGGGAGATTGGCATATGTAATGATTAAGATATCTTCATTTCTCATTTTATACATTATATCTCCTTGTACATGTGAACCTCTTTGATCTGTATTCCTTTCAAAACTCTTAATAAAGGATAATATTCATAAAAACATGAAAGTTTCACAGCAGTAGTTGTGCTTTAATTATTTCCTGCATTAAGTGACCATGTATCTCCTTCTGTGGCTGCATGCTATACTAATCATTTCACTGCCAGTAGCTACATTATAACTTACCAATTTGTTTTACTTTTTGAGGACTTCCTGCAGTGCTGAGAAAAAGAGATTTTTTTCCTAGCAGAGTTTAGTGATTACAGAAGTGGGAGAATGTGAAGAGGAAGATGCTGAGAGAGAGAAAGCATACAATCTGAATGAGACAGCTCTGGAATACCAATATAAGTCTCACTTAAACCGGCAATAATTACTAACGACGGTATGTACTTTTAGCACCATTTCATCATCCAGTTATTGTGAACAAGAAGCTTTAAGAGGTGTGACTACAAAAAATGCAGCGAATATTTAAATTAAAAAAGATTATTACAGTAAAAGACACATTGCCATTAATCCCCCCTCAAAATACTCCCTCTTGCTTCGAACACATTTGTCCCATTACTCTTGCCTCTTTTTGAAGCAGTTCTGAAAGTTCTGGCTGCCTTCATGTCCTAAATCGATTCAAAACGTTTACCTTCCATGGTTATTACACCTTTCGAAAATCGATGAAAACGTATCTTTTTGAAAAATTTGTAAATTAAACGTCAATTATACTCTGCATTCTCTACGAATGCATTGTCACTGAACCGTTCAGTTGCTCTTGAATGTGAACCGCCTAGAACTAAATAGTATGGCGGTATACAAGAATAAAGTTTATTATTATTATATGGGGAAGAGACAGAAGTCATATGGTGCCAGGTCCAATGAATAAGCTGGATGAGGACACACCATGTTTTTATTTGACAGAAATTGCCATACCAGAAGTGATGTGTGACACAGAACGTTGTCATGATGGAGGATGAAACAGTTTGCCCATTTTGCAGGTCGCTTTCTATGCATTTCATTTCTTAAACAATCTAATAGAAGAGATGTTCAAATTCTTAGAAATTTCCCTAATAGCCAATCTCCTGTTTGATCAAATCATTATGCTTACTCTGTCAACATTCTCTTGGGTTTTTGAGGTTGAAGGACATCCTGGTACCTCCTCGTCTTCAACCAATTCACAACCATTACAAAACTGCTCGAACCACTTGTAAAACGTAAACGAATTTTAACATTTCATGTGTTTCTTTAGCACTTTTTTTGCTAAGAAACAAAATTTCATGTTAACGCATTGTTCGTGATCCATGATTTACGACACACTTTAAATGTTGAAGGACATCCTGGTACCTCCTCGTCTTCAACCAATTCACAACCATTACAAAACTGCTCGAACCACTTGTAAAACGTAAACGAATTTTAACATTTCATGTGTTTCTTTAGCACTTTTTTTTGCTAAGAAACAAAATTTCATGTTAACGCATTGTTCGTGATCCATGATTTACGACACACTTTAAATGTTGAAGGACATCCTGGTACCTCCTCGTCTTCAACCAATTCACAACCATTACAAAACTGCTCGAACCACTTGTAAAACGTAAACGAATTTTAACATTTCATGTGTTTCTTTAGCACTTTTTTTGCTAAGAAACAAAATTTCATGTTAACCCATTGTTCGTGATCCATGATTTACAACACACTTTAAATACACACCCTCGCTCAACCATAGCTCAAAACTGACTGACTGCACCGAACAAGTTGAAACTTGTCACACGCTGTTACTAAAGTTCGCCTCACCGTTTCCCATATTGAAGATCCCTGCCTTTCCATTCTTAGCGCTCGGCAGTTTGTTTTTTTTTTATCACCCCCTCATATACAACACATTCCACCAACTAATCCCCACAACTGTACTGAAATCTACTGAAGTACATCAATTCTAACCTCTTCATCCACCCAAAATGCAGCGCTATTTAGCTAGCTGGGAACGGCTCCTAGGTTTGATTTCCACCGCAGCTCTTTGTGAATCTGGGCCAGTCACCTAACCCTCCATTGCTCCAGGTACAAAAGTCCCTATCTGTAAACCATTTTGATTGTAAGTACAGAAAGGTGGTATATCAAATCTTGTCCACTATCCCTTTCTTCATTTTCATGTCAGACAGCCATGCCATGGAATGTTCTTCCATCTTCAATGTGTTATTTAGAAGAACCAAGAAGACTTTTTTTATTTCAAAAATACTTGTTACTGTCTAATAATTTGATTAGGATTTACTTTTAGAAATTTACTTATTTTGTTGACTGTGTTTTCAGTTGCTAATTCTATATAAATTCTTTGATTGTCCTAATTTCTTTCTTATTGTGATCCACACAGAGCTATGTAGATTATTGCAGAACATAAGAATTTTTTAAAATGTAATTTAATATAATGAGCTCCATCCTACCTTCACACTCCTAGGAGGGGGTAAAAAGTTGATAAAGTAGCAGGGTTCTGGATGTACAAGTATAGAGATTTATTCATGTGCAAGACAGAGATTATTCAGTTCAGAAGCTGGTGAAAATCTCAGAGTAGCTTCAGCCTAGTAAATTGGTTATAAACAATTAGAAATAGGAGGTCCATTGGATCTCAAAACTTCTATTTGGTGGCACCCTGTTTCATCAAGGACTCTCTTGTCTCATTAGGTGTGGTCTGAGGTGCCAAGTTATCTTTTATACCGCAGATTTTGATGGCAGTTAATAAATCCTTTGTGGTTCTTATATGTTCTCTCAAGCGATTCTTGGATTCTCAGACATTAAAGGCACTTTTACATGTTCTTCTAATGAATTGCCTGGATTATTGTAATTCCCTACTTGTAGGGAGTCCACTGTATCAAATTAAAAGGAAACTGATTATTCAAAATTTCACTGACCAGTGTTTCAATGATGCTAGAATGCATTGGATTTGGATATTGCGATTATATCAAATATCTTAAATAAACTTGAAACTCTATCAGAGCAAATCTCCTCACCATTCCAGCCATATCTAGACTACAGTTTGACACTTCAGAACATAGGGTCTGATTCTATAAACGGTGCCTACATGTACATTATAGGTGCTGCTCGGTGTGGTTGTCAATCAACCGCTAGGCACCGTTTACAGAATCCCGTCTAGCGGCGCTTAGGAGTGCTTAGGCATTGCTAGGCATCCTGGAGATAGGTGCCAGTATATTAGGCCTGGTTTTACTGGGCCTAATTTACCAGGCCGTCTAACTCAGAAACCTAGTGACGCTCAAGGCAACCACACCTATTCTCTGCCACTAACCAACCATGCTTACTTTCTAGATAGGCATCGTTAGGCTTCGGAAGGCATATCTACTTAGGTGTTGCTAGGCGCTCTGTGGAATCCCATGTCTAACTTTTAATTGTAATTGGTTTTTAAAAATTAATTATTCAATTAATTGCAATGGCACAGTCAATTAGCACACCATTTAAGCTAATTTAGGTTAGGTGCAGATTTTTGTTAACCATCTCTAGGCAGCCTCAATTACAGCACCCAGGGGCACCTAATTATGGCGCCATTTATAAAGTCTGACTCGTACTGCCAACCTTCTAGAATTCTCTCCCACTCAACATTCATCATAATGTTTCATATAAGAAATTTAAGACAGGTGTTAAAATATGTCTTTTAAGGGGCAGGACCGGGTTACATTTCTACATGCTTTAGTGTTGGTTGCTCTTTATTAAAATTTGCAAAATAGAACAAAGTTATTTGAATACATACAAAAAAGCCATGGCTTTTTAATTAAGCCTTTCATTGTTCTTCAGTTTAAGGAGGCGATCCTCTTGGGTACCACTACCTAGATAGCAACAGGAACTTCCTTCTTTATCTCTGTGTTTTGTTGGTTTTTGTTTTTGTTTTTTTGGAGGGGGGGAATTCTGGAGGGAAGTTTCTGTTGTGCATAGCATTTTCTCCTTCTACGACTTGTCTGTGTTGTTTATGATTCATTCGTCCCATGTTCAGTTCGTAACTAATTGTCGGTTGCTTTGGCATTAAGTTGAAAGGCAGTATCCAAATTTCACTAAACAAAAGTACATATATGCATAAATCTGTGCTTATGGGCTCATCCTTAGATTACATATCAAGGTTTTTATCTATCAAACACCATGTAGCAGCCAGGCAATTGCTATATCATCTGAAATAAAAGCATGGCATCCCCCAAATGGAAATCCAGATGTTTGTAAACCCTCACTCTCTCATGACAGTCATAAATTAAATTTGGTGCAATTTAGGAAAAATTTAATAAAAAAGAAGCGAGGATCAATATGTTGTAATGAGAAACCAGGGATACCGCGAATGAACATCTTAATAAAACCTCTGAGATAAGGCAAGCTGGGATGTGAGAATAAATTAAACACTTGGGAAGCTACCTTGAAAGCGACTCAGAAAGTAAAGATGGAAACTGGAAATAAATGTGCCGTTCTTATGGCCAGCTGCCCCGGATAAGGTCGAGGGGAAGTGGTAACAGTGTGATGACTGAACATCCCGCTCTTACAACGGTAAAGCTATATGGCTTATAGATGCTTTGAGTGAACAAAAAAGTTGCACAAGGAACCATGAAATGTGCCACGTCAGAAAGCTTCTGCTATACTGAAGCAGTGCTTGTCAAGGAAGGACAAAAAAAAGCCCTCAAGATAGTTCCACAAAATCAGAAACGGAGCAGGAGGGCAAAAAACGTTGGAACTGATGATTTTTTTTTATATATATATTTATTTATTGTAATTTGAAATACATAGCAAGCAATACGCTTGTTTAAGAAAAGCGAAAAGAAACCTTTTCCAATTAGAAATACAATTCAATTTAAGAAACAATAAATTCTTCTTAGACCCCAACACTAATTCTATGGGGTAGTGGTTCAAAAGAAAGAAATAGGGACTTATTACATAGGCAAAAAAATCCATTTTAAACTAGTGGCATTAACAGGATTTAAACACCTCCAACCAATTTTAAACCAATTTTTTTAACCCTTGGTGATCTTCTTTAAGTCCAGGAAAGTCCGTAAATGGTCCGGAACGAAAAAGGTATATTTCAATCCAGCATATTTAATGAGGCATTTACATAGGTACGCTAGCTGAAAATTGGCTCCCAAATCCTTCGCTTCTTGCCTCATATTAAGAAAAAGCTTCCTAAGCTGCTAGAGTTTTCACAATTGCAACATAAATTTGGTCTTAATAAATCGCAATATTTTAGATGGTTGCAATTGAAGCAGGCCATTCAGGTAGGGTTCCCTGAATGGAAAAATCTTAATAATTATCATAGCCTGGAATTCTTATGTTTTCAGATGGATTCTATGGGTCATCAGGCCGCACAGTGGTATAAATTAATATCTGGATTTGTAAGTAAAAAAACCAGCATTGAGATTAAGCATCAAATTAATGCATCTCAATGGCCACGACTTTGGAATTGGAGGTTAAGATGTACAGTATCAGCATCTATGAGACAAACATGTTTTTTTCTTTTGCAAAGAGCTTTTTGGACCCCTGTTCGTTTACAAAAACTAGATAGCTCTAAGTCTAATAGATATTGGCACTTTCATCTTGAAGCTGGGACATTAGATCATCTTTTATCCTATTGTCCATTCATATTATTATTTTGGAAATCAATTTGGTGTCAAATAAATAGGATGTTGGAAAAACCGGTAGCCTTGACATATGATACTATTTTATTTGGCACGGCAATGAGAGCAAAGAGTCAAATTTCGTCAAATAACAACAAACTTTTATTTATTTTGACTTGAGTAGCAATTCAGTAAATAACTTACAATTGGAAAAATTATGACAGACTAAATTATAACTTTTGGTGGAATTCTGTATGCCATGTATATAAAATGGAATGTACAATAGCAACACAAAAAGGATATTTTGGTAAATTTCAGAAGATCTGGAGACCATTAACAGATTTTTGTAATGAATGATAACATTTTCCCAAAGTAAGATATTTGATAGGAGGGGAAAAGGGTGGGTATTATTTTATTTATCTCATAATGTATATGAATATATCAATAGTTTCACTGTACTTGTATGTAATTCTGTAACGGGAGGGGATGGGATGGGAGGGTTTTTTATTTAATAATAATTGTTTAGATATTAGGTGTATTACATAATATTCAAGATATTATAGAGTATAAATATGTAATGTAATGTTGTATTTAACGTGTTATATGAAAGTTAATCAAGTGTGTATTTATAAGTTCATATGATTTTTTCTAATACACTTGTTGTAATATGCAAAAATGAATAAAGAATTTAAAAAAAAAGAAAAAGCCTCCTCCTTTCTTGGGTTTCTTTGTTGACGTCAGGATAAATCCAAACCCGCTGTCCCAGGAAAGGAGTCTGTGCATTTCTAAAGTAGAATTTCATTACAGCATTTAAGTCTTGCTGAAAAACAAACGAGATAAGCAAGGTAGCCCTCTCCTCAATCTGTAACATCGATGATTCCAAGATCTCTGAAATATTACCAAGATCCATTTGGACCTGGTTCTGAGGCTCTTGATTTGTTATAATTGCTTCGCCACCTCTTTTTTTTTTTAAAGATGAAGTAGGGCGGTAATAAATTTTATTTAACGGAGGAATCATTTTAGGTGCAAAGCTTAAATTTTGTATCAAATAATTTCTGAACATTTCAACCGAAGAAGGGTCAGCTGATCTTGGAAAATTTAATATTCTTAAATTGAACCTTCTGTTAAAATTTTCTAGTTGTTCTATTTTTTTAATGAATCATTACTTTGTCTTTTATTAAGGTTTCATTAACTGTCTTCAAAACTGTAATATCCTCATTTGTTTTTAGAAACTTCAATTCAGTGTCGTTTTTTATATCTACAGTTTTTATTAAAGAGTCAACTTTGCATAGCAAGTTCGTTGTTTCTTCGGTAGATTTTCAAATCGCTCCTTCCATTTTCTGGAGTATTCTTCAGACGTCTACAAGGGTTACCTCTGGGGGAGTTGTGGTTTTACACTCAACTCCTAGTTGTTTTCCCTTCACCACGGCTTCCTGTTCAGCCTTGCTTCCCTCATGAACTTGTCTCCCAGGCTCTATCATCGGTTCACTGGCTGCCCGTAGCCAAACATTGTATCTCCAAGGGCCTGATGCTAGCTTTCAAATCCTTGCACGATATGGTGCCGGACTATATGACAACCAAGCTTCCTCCATAAGTACAGAACAGGTCCTTCCACTTCCAGGATGACATACACCTCAAAAAGGGTTCATAGACAACGGCATGAAAGACAAAAGCGTGCGCCGACAATTGAGTGCAGTGCGCGCCGCCGCGCCGCTCTAAATTACAGTTTTTAGGGGCTCCGACAGGGGGTTTTGTTGGGGAACCCCCCCCCAGTTTACTTAATAGACATCGCGCCGGCGTTATGGGGGGTTGGGGGGTTGTAACCCTCCACATTTTACTGTAAACTGAACTTTTTCCCTAAAAACAGGGAAAAAGTTCAGTTTTCAGTAAAATGTGGGGGGTTACAACCCCCCACAACGCCCCCACAACGTGGCGCGATGTCTATTAAGTAAAGTGGGGGGGGTTCCCCCCGCCCCCCCCCCGTCGGAGCGCTAAAAACAGTAATTTAGAGCGGCGCGGCGGCGCGCGCTGCGCTCAATTGTCTGGGCGCGCCTTTGTCCCGGTGCACTTTTGACCTGACACCCTCAAAAAGCCCACTGGTCATGCCCTTCAACTGCAAACCGCCAAACAACGTTCCTACTCCCACTTCATATTGACCTACTGGAATCAACTGCCCCCACAGATTAGATCCCTTGAAGAACTCCTTAACTTTAAGAAAGCAATAAAAACATAGCTCTTCACCTAACTGCAACCACATTGGGATCAGGGCTTCCTTCAAGCATAGGCGTCTCCGTTACAGGACACGGAGGAATAGTTAGGTCTGGGGGTGAGAGAGATACTTCCGGCTCTGGCATGCTGTCCAAGTCCCGGAAGAGCAATGCCATGGCACCTCGCACTCTGGAATGTAGAGGAGGTCTGGCAGTGAAGTCCAGCAAAATCCGACGGTGAGGGCCCCATTCGGATTACGCCTTTGCACTTTGTATGCGGCATTGTACAGGAAAAATTCAGAACTCCAACAGCTCGACTTCAACTCGCCTGGCTCACTGCTGCCGTCTTCGCCACATCCCCCCGGAACTGATGATCTTGATAAAAATTTTATATGAACAAGGTGTAGAGAAAACCAAAATAAAATATACAATGACAGACTACGCTCGTTTGTGCACAGTATTTGTTGCATTTTTTCACAGTTCTTTAGCTTGTGGGTCATAGAAGCACCGGACCCCGGAAGAAGGCCATTTTACAACCGAAACACGGCCTCTGTCTGGTCTATGCCACAAATTATATACTGTGTTTCTTTTTGTTATTGTATATTTTGTTTTCAAGTTTATTGAGTTTCAAGTTTATTAAAATTTGATACCCCAACTTATCAATATTCAAGGCGGTTTTACAAAGTTTAAAAATACAGGAAAAGCATTATAAAAGGGGAAGACAACAAAACCTACAACAGATAAACATGAAGCAATTAATAAACCATTGACTGACTGGTACGAGAGGAGAAAGGGAAGAACTATAAAATTTGGATAGAAAAGAACAAATATGGGAAAAAAGAAAGGCAGGGAAGACAGAGAGACTGGCCAGAAGGCAAGTCTAGCATAAACGTAAAACATCCTTAAAAGGACGATCAGGATTCATAAAGCATCTTTGAAAAGGAATGTTTTTAGGCTGGTTTTGAAATTGTCTAAGGTTGAAATCTCTCTTAAGTGATTTGGGGCTGAGTTCCAAAGCGAGGGGGCAGTAAAAAAAAAAAAAGATATTAGTTCTCATGGTATTAAGTTTCAAGTTTATTTAACAATTTTATAAACCGCCCAATTGGTCTTCTAGGCAGTGAACATTACATTAAAAACATGTATGGAGTAACTATACATCCGTTAAAACAATAATCATTGTTAAAAACATTTAAAAACAATACATAACAAACACGAACTAAAGAAGGGTAGAACTACAATTTATCAAGTAAAAGAGAGAACATATAGGGAAAGAACAATAAGGGAGGGAATAAAACTATGTAGCCCTCAAAAGGGCATTTAGGTCTCAAAAGCAGCAAGAAAAAGAAATGTTTTTAAATTTGTCTTAAAATGGTGAAGAGTTGATGTGCCCTAGTAAGGGAATTGAAAACAGGTTTTGGTTAGAAGATCGGAGACAGTGCTGGGAAGAATGTGGAATCAAGAGTCTGTTAATATATGTCAGTATATTTCTGCATCTCGATGGCCACGAATTTGGACTTGGAGGTTAAAATGTACAGCGTCAGCATCTATGAGACAAACTTGGTTTTTCTTGTTGCATAGGATTTTTTGGACCCCAGTTCGTTTACAAAAGATAGACAGTTCTAAGTCTAATAGATGCTGGCATTGTCATGTTAATATAGGGACGTTGGATCATCTGTTGTTCTATTGTCCATTGATACTTAATTTTTGGAAGTCAATTTGGGGACAAATCAATGTTGTACTTGGGTCATCGATACCAATGATTTATGAAGCCATAATTTATGGTACTCTATTACATCTTAAACAGTCTTTGGATAATAATGACAGGAATAGCTATTCAGATGGTTACACGTAACTGGATGAATTGCGATAGACTTAATACACATTTTGGTGGCAAACTTATGTTCAACCTATAAGTATGAGAGAATGAACGCTGAATGTTTAGGACATAGTAATGCATTCAATAAGGTGTGGAGTCCATTGACTACATATATAAGGTCACATTAGCTGACATGTACTTTTTCTTATTAGATTACTTCCTTGCACATCCAGGGTGGGAGGGAGGGAGAATAGTAATATTATGTATGGAATATAGTTTATGGAAACTATAGTTATAAGTATATATTTCTAATTATTGCTAGTTAAGGGAAGAGGGAAGAAAATGATTTGTTTTATAATGTTTGTATGTGTAAAGTGCTTTTTCTGATTTGCTCTTGATAATTCATTGTAGTGCACTGTTATTATTTAAAAATCAATAAAGAATTTAAAAAAAAAGAATTTGTTAGTAAATTCTGGCTGGCCAGTGATTCTAGTTTTGAAGGTCAATAACATAATCTTGTATGTTATTCAGTGTTCAATGGGTAACCAATGAGCTTTAATCAGTAGAGGGGTGGCGTGGTCAAATTTTCTTGCGATGGAAATTATTTTTATGGAAGTATTCTGGACAATTTGTAAGCACCTGATTTTGGTTTTCTCTGCACCTTGTTCAAATAAAGTTTTTATCAAGATCATCAATTCCACAGTATTTTGCCTCTTGTAGTGCTTGTCAAGCCAGTCCTGGACAAGAATGTCATAATGCCCCTGTATTGCTCCTTGGTGCGACCTCATTTAGAGTATTGCGTTCAATTCTGGTCTCCTTATCTCAATAAAAACACACATCAACTTGTTCTCCTAGGCTTCTGTGGCTGGCTCGATGAATGTTGTGATTGTCCTGGTCTTATCACTTCTGAGTAAGCGGAACTGATGTTTTAGCAATCATGCTGTGGCTTTTTTCAGGGTATGCTTTGAGGTCTGTATTTATTTATTCATTTTTATAGCCCGTCCTTCTCAGGAGCCCAGAACGGGTTACAAGGATACATACACCACGTTTTCAGGAACAGAGATACGTACTAGAGAATGACATGGTGACAAAATTCATCACCGTTCCCGTCCCCGCGGATAACCGCGGGAAACCATCTTCATGTCATTCTTTAAGGAGAGAGGGAAGAATCAGAGTATGAATGGCCACAACCACTGACCCGCAAGCTTTGCTTTGAAGAACGCTGGTGTAGAAGGACTGAGGATGAAACAGACACTACAGAATGACAGTCTCTGGTATCCAGAGCAGATATTGTGATGTCATAATGCCTCATTCCACCAGTGCCTAAGAGCCAATCACATCAGTGATGTCACAATGGCTTCATTATCCTTGGCTCACATAAGAATCAGAGTATGAATGGCCACAACCACTGACCCTCAAGCTTTGCTCTGAAGAATGCTGGTGTAGAAGGACCGAGGTTGAAACAGACACTACAGAATGACAGTCTCTGGTATCCAGAGCAGATATTGTGATGTCATAATGCCTCATTCCACCAGTGCCTAAGAGCCAATCACATCAGTGATGTCACAATGGCTTCATTATCCTTGGCTCACATAAGAATCAGAGTATGAATGGCCACAACCACTGACCCGCAAGCTTTGCTTTGAAGAATGCTGGTGTAGAAGGACCGAGGTTGAAACAGACACTACAGAATGACAGTCTCTGGTATCCAGAGCAGATATTGTGATGTCATAATGCCTCATTCCACCAGTGCCTAAGAGCCAATCACATCAGTGATGTCACAATGGCTTCATTATCCTTGGCTCACATAAGAATCAGAGTATGAATGGCCACAACCACTGACCCGCAAGCTTTGCTTTGAAGAATGCTGGTGTAGAAGGACCGAGGTTGAAACAGACACTACAGAATGACAGTCTCTGGTATCCAGAGCAGATATTGTGATGTCATAATGCCTCATTCCACCAGTGCCTAAGAGCCAATCACATCAGTGATGTCACAATGGCTTCATTATCCTTGGCTCACATAAGAATCAGAGTATGAATGGCCACAATCACTGACCCTCAAGCTTTGCTTTGAAGAATGCTGGTGTAGAAGGACTGAGGCTGAAATAGGCACTAAAAAATGGCATGGGATTATTTCCCGCGATTATCCGCGGGGACGGGAACGGTGATGAATTTTGTCACCGTGTCATTCTCTAATACGTACATTACAGAGTCAATAACATGCTACAGGCTCAAAACAAAAAGCTATAGAATCAATACCTTACAACTTATAGAGAATGTGGCTAAGAGCGCATGCTTTGCAGATTCTAAGAAAATAAATCTTTAGAGTCACAAATGGGTATTAACATATCTTCATTGAACGATAGAACTGGTTAGCAGGCACAGCAGTTTTGAGGTAAGGTATGTTGAAGCAAGGTCTGTTAAAGTTTGAGACCAGAATTGGTCTAGTCCATGACAAAAAGCGTCTTTACTGTTTTCCGGAAGGTCAGTAGGTTATCAATTGCCCTAATGGCAGGAGGGAATTGATTCCATAATTTAGGTATGCTATAGGAATATGATCGCTTTCGGGCTGTCTCCCGGTGGAGGCTCTTTGCTGGAAGGCTGGAACGTCTGAGTTCCCATTGTGAACGGAGGGACCGCTGAGAGTGGTACATTGGGGGTATTTTCACTACATAGTCAGGTGTCATGTCGTGGAAGCGTTTAAACGCTAATACTAGTTGTTTGAAGATATTGCGTTGTTGTATTGGGAGCCAGTGGACCTGTCTGTAGGTTCTCAAACCTGGTTGGCTGGAGCAGTGGCATAGTAAGATGGGGCGTGGGGAGGGGTCGACCCAAGGCAACGTCTTCCTAAGGGTAGGGCGGCACCCCTCTTCACCTCCACTGCCCATTTGTTCACTCGCGCTCCACTCCTCTCCTTGCTGTACACCCCTTGCCTTCTCCTGTACTTTTTTGGCACTCTCTCTGACATCACTTCTGGGACCCGAGACCCGAGCCTAGGAAATGACATCATAGGGCGAGCCGACACCAATATGGGCAGCACGCTGCTCACGTGGAGAAGTTTAAAAGGTACAGGGAAAGGGAAAGGGGGTTGCGCGTGGCAAGGGTGAGCGGGGGAAGGGCATCACCATCCCGGGTGCCGCTCATCCTTACTATGCCACTGGGCTGGAATCACAGGTAAGTGGTTTCCTCAGGAAGGCAGAAATTTTTTGGGACTAACAGACTTTCCTACTTCAATTCTCGCTAAAATCTCCATTAATCACCGTATAACCAGCCTTTGAGCTGTGGAACGGAGAGAGAGTGACGTATTATATGGAATAAGCATTCGGTTTATAAATTGTGGTTCGTTAGTGGACAGTGTTTTAAATACTAGAAGCAGGATTTTATAGTTGGCGGTTCCTTCTTTAAAAGTTATTGGTACTAGACGTCATGACATATATTCGGTGATGGCCCCTCAGACCTGGAATACTCTGCCACAACATATAAGAGAAGAAAAGGGCCTTAATCGATTTAAAAACAACCTGAAAACCTTTCTTTTTAGAGACGCTTTTAATCTTCAAATGACATATACACAGCGCAGCAAACACCATTTATATTTAAAAAATTAATAAATAAATAAAAATATTTTAATAATAATAACATTTTTTACCTTTCCTCATGTTCCTTCCATTCATGGCTCTTTCTTTTCTTTTTTAAAAAAAACATTAACTTTGTAACTTTCTCCCTTTTTTCCTTATGTATTCAAGTCTACATGTTTGTCTGTCTAACCCATTTTAAGCAGTACGTTGAATTGTATGTTTATTTTATATTTTATTGTAACTCATTTAGTAAATTATAGATAAGCAATTTATCAAATCTAAATAAACTTGAAACTTGAAACTAGAGAAAGTATTGTCCATTTGGTTTACACCTTTGGAGATGCTACTTTCTAAGCACAGCTTAGTATTGCTAATTTCTGAAGTACAATATATTCTCAGCTTCCCCAACCTCTGGCACGTGCTGGGTGTGGACTTTTGCAGAAGGCAAGATTCCTTTAGAGCAGAGTGTCGCTAACTTTATAAGCTGCGGCCCACTAATCTCAGAATTTTATTATCTACATGGCAAACATTAAAATTTAATAACCTAATACCTATTCCGATCCATCAATCCACTTGTCAGTCCTTATGGTTGAACTCCAAGATTCAAATTGGCGAATGTAAAGTCATCTGGAAGCACTGGATGAAGGCAGGAATACGCACTTTGGATGATGTGATGTCAAATGGGAGGATACTTGAGTTTTCACGACTGCAACAATCTTTTGGTATTTCAAAGTCTCAATCATTTAAATGGTTGTAGTTGAAGCAGGCCATTCAGAAGGGGTCCCTGATTGGCGAAGTTTAAAGGATCAGTATAGATTGCCGGTCATATGCTTCCAGATAGATTTGCTAAGACATCAGGCAGCCAAGTGGTATCCTATATAATAAAGAGCTAGCCGCGCATGCGCACTCCTATTTGCGTGTTCTGTGCGGTGTAGGTCTGTGGCCGCAGGAGTGCGCATGCACGAGTCTCCAGCCTTGGCCGCGGCTTGAGGCGTATGCGCCAGTTAGCTGCATCGGGCGATAGGAGCGGCTCTGGCAGCAGATGGCGGGAGGAGGGCTCATGGTCCTGCCGCCGCTGCTGCTCCTGTTCACAGCGGCCTACACGTCGCCGACTCCCCCCCTCCCGCAACAACCGCTACCGCTCCTGTTCTTCCCCTCTCTCCAGTCACCGTTGCCATTCCTATTTAAAACAGCCTGCTGAGGTTCGCGGCCGGCTGTAGCGAACCTCGCAGGCCGCTCTCCACATGGTAGCACGTTCCCTCTGACGCGATCGCGTCAGAGGGAACATGCTACTGAGGTGAACAGCGGCCTGCGAGGTTTGCTACAGCCGGCCGCGAACCTCAGCAGGCCGTTTTAAATAGGAATGGCAGCGGTGACTGGCGGGAGGGGAAGAGGAAAAAGAAGAGCCATGGAGCAGGCAGGAAAGGGGGCTGTTTTGGTGGGAGGGTTGTGCTGAGTGCAGATAGTGGAGAGTTGGGCCAACCTCTCCTTCCTCACCGACGCCAAAGAAGCTGCAGGCCCCGCTCCCTGTCGCGCTCTGACCACTCACGATTGGCTGAAGGGTGTCGTGCCAGTGCTGCAGGTACAGGGGGATGCTTTTGTTGGAGAGGTGTGCTGGGGGGTAGACAGCTTTGCTCGGGGGGGGAAGGGGGAAGACACAAGGGGGTCAGGGAGAGGGAAAGGGGGCTGCTTTGGAGGAAGGGGTATGCTGGAAGCAGACAGCTTAGCTCGGGGGGGGGGGGGGGGCGGGGGAATGACACAAGGACACAGACACAAAGAATGACACACAGGGGGCCATTGAGACAGACAGAAAGGAAGACATTCAGGCAGCGTCCAAGAGAGACAGCCAGTGTCCAAGGAGAGAAAAACAAATAAACATAGACAGAGAGATAGCGGCCAAGAGAGAGAAAGAAAGAAAGAAAGACAGACACACACATCTATTCTAGCACCCGTTAATGTAACGGGCTTAAAGACTAGTAAATTAATATTTGAATAAGAAGCCAAAAACTAGTCTTAAAGATATTTGGAGTATTGAGACAAAGCAGCAGATTTCTGCATCTCAGAGGCCATGAATTTGGACTTGGAGGATGAGATGTACAGCGTCAGCATCTATGAGACATACCTGGGGTTTTTTTTATTGCATAGCAGTTTTTGGACCCCTGTTAGGTTACAGAAGTTGGATGCTTCAAAGTCTAATAGATGCTGGCACTATCATCAGGATGTAGGGACACTGGATCATCTAATTTTCTACTGTCCCTTGATACTTAAATTTTGGAGATCTATTTGGGGCCAAATAAATACAATCTTGGAAGTTCCATTATCATTCTCATATGATATAGTCATGTTTGAATAGTCCAATTAAGGCAAACCAGAACAAATTACTTCTCATTATGACAGGAGTTGCTATGCAACTTATTACGAAAAATTGGAAATCTTGGGATAACTTAAATTACAGGTTGTGGTGGGAAATCTTATGCCAAATATATAAATTTGAGCATATGAATTTGGTACAGTTGGGGCATCATAGTAAATTTAAGGAGATTTGGGGTCCATTAACAAATTTTTGTAAGAATTAATTATTAGATTTCATTATTATATGGTTCCTTTAAATCATAGAAAAAAATAATTTAGAACGTATTGTAAATGATATTTAGTAGTAGGGTTTCATTCATACCACATAGACAGAAACTGAAATGAAAAATACAAAAAACGGAGAAAAACAAACCTCAATTGCAAGCAGCCAGGACTACACAAGTACCCTAAGCCGGTTGCATCATCACTAGTTTGTAAAAAAAACTCCGTACAGATATATGTGCTTAACTTTCATTCATATGAAACCAAGTTTATACTTTCAATCTTTTCAATATTCTTTTAGAGTAACATGTATCCAAGAGGTGAAAGAAACCCCAAACTAACTAAAATATTAGCGAGGGCAACAGCTCAACTTCAAAAGATTCAAACAGTTTTAACAAACGTGGAATCCAAAGCGATATTGTCAGATATAAAAGAATCATAGAAACATAGAAAAAAGCGGCAGAAAAGGGCTATAGCCCACCAAGTCTGCCCATTCCAAGTATCCCCCCCCCCCGAATTTACTCCCTTAAAGATCCCCCGTGAGTATCCCATTTTTTCTTAAAATCCGTCACGCTGCTGGCCGATATCACCTGGAGTGGGAGTCTGTTCCAATGATCCACCACTCTTTCGGTGAAGAAGTACTTCCTGGAGTCGCCATGAAACTTCCCTCCCCTGATTTTCAGCGGGTGCCCTCTGGTGGTTGAGGGTCCTATGAGCCAGAAGATATCATCTTCTGACTCAATGCGTCCCGTGATGTACTTATACGTTTCAATCATATCTCCCCGTTCTCTTCTTTCCTCAAGTGAGTACAGCCGCAATTTCTTTAGTCTTTCTTCATACGTGAGACCCTTGAGCCCCATGACCATCCTGGTGGCCGTTCGCTGAACCGACTCGATCTTCAGTACGTCCTTTCGGTAGTGTGGTCTCCAAAACTGAACACAGTACTCCAAGTGGGGCCTCACCATGGCTCTGTACAACGGCATCATAACTTCAGGTCTCCTGCTGACGAAACTTCTGCGGATACACCCCATCATTTGTCTTGCCCTGGAGGAAGCCTTCTCCACTTGATTGGCAACCTTCATGTCCTCGCTAATGATCACCCCTAGATCGCGTTCCGCCGTGGTCCTGATCAAGGTCTCACCATTTAGTACATAAGTTCTACGCATGTTTCTTTTGCCCAGGTGCATTACCTTGCATTTTTTAGCATTGAAGCCTAGCTGCCAAGTATTTGACCATTGTTCCAGTAGCAGTAGGTTGTGTGTCATATTATCAGGTAATAAGCATCTGCCTACTATGTTGCAAAGTTTGGCGGCGTCGGCGAACAGTGATACCCTTCCTCTAAGTCCTTGCGTCATATCTCTTATGAATAAGTTGAATAGAATCGGGCCCAGGACCGATCCCTGCGGCACTCCACTGATCATGTCCGATGCTTCAGATGGGGTACCATTCACCACCACCCTCTGAAGTCTACCGCTCAGCCAATCCATGTAGTTAGAGTGTTTCCTAATCCTATCGATTTCAGCTTGTTCAGCAATCTTCGATGAGGGACGCTATCAAATGCCTTACTGAAGTCCAAATATACCACATCCAGTGACTCTCCGGCGTCCAGTTGTCTAGTAACCCAGTCAAAAAAGCTAATCAGATTAGATTGGCAGGATCTGCCCCGGGTGAACCCGTGTTGGTGTGGATCACGCAGATTTTCTTCATCTAGGATTGTGTCAATATTCTGTTTGATCAGTGTTTCCATCAGTTTACACACTATAGACGTGAGACTCACTGGTCTGTAGTTTGCTGTCTCTGTCCTGCAGCCCTTTTTGTGGAGTGGGATTACGTTGGCGGTTTTCCAGTCCAATGGGACCCTTCCTGTGCTTAGGGAAAGATTGAAAAGAACAGATAATGGTTCTGCTAGGACTTCCCTTAACTCCCTGAGCATTCTGGGGTGTAGGTTATCTGGTCCCATGGCTTTATTTACTTTGAGTCTTGATAGTTCGCTATAGACACTACTGGGCGTAAATTCGAAATCTTGAAACGGGTCTTTCCAGTTATCTTCCGTCTGCAGCTGTGGACCAGCTCCCGGCGCTTCGCGGGTGAACACTGAACAGAAGTATTGGTTTAGTAATTCTGCCTTCTTAGAGTCTGATTCTGCAAAGTTACCGACCTATTGCTTCAAGCGTACTATCCCATCTTTGTTTCTTTTTCTGTCGCTAATATAGCTGAAGAAAGATTTATCCCCTTTCTTAATTTTCCGTGCTAGCTCTTCCTCCATTCGGAGTTTGGCCTCTCTGACTGCTGTTTTGACAGCTTTAGATCTGTCTAGATAGTCCTCTTTTGCCCCCTCTCTGCCTAAATGTTTGTAGGCGATAAATGCGTCTTTTTTCTGTTTAACTAGGTCTGAAATTTTTTTACTGAACCATTGGGGTCTTTTGTTTCTCCTGCGTTTACTTACAGTCTTTATGTATCGGTCTGTTGCTTCGTGTAGTATGGACTTCAGAGACGACCACATATCCTCCACATTATCAGTTTTTGCTTGTTTATGTAGCATAAATTAGAAAACCTCTCATCTCTTCTCATATCTGGCTTCTTGTCCCGACAGAAAAGTCTTTCTGTTTCGCCCAAATTGGCTACTTCAGGGGATCTGTTTAATATTCAATTTTCTCCACGCTTCTCACAGAGCAACAGAAGTGGAACTGACTCCTCTAAAAATGGCTCCGGGACTGCGAGACACGCCCAGCTCGTTCAAAGAGACAAAGGAGCCAGGCGTCGTGACATCATCACCAAAATGTGATGCATAATAGGCTAAACACCAATACATATAAAAAATGTCATTTCAAGTAAAGGAATGTAACATTCTAATAGAAAGTTATAATATTGAAATAATCTTCATGTTTAGAAGAATGGTTTCCATTCATAGACAGTATTCAATCCTTGAGGCTCTATTGTCTGAAGCCGGTTAACCCATTGTTGCTCTTTCTGCCATAATAGTCGTCTAATGTCTCCTCTTCTTAATGATAGAACTAATTTTTCTATCACCCAACATTTCAAATTTTCAAACTTATCTTCAAAGTGGATGCAATGAGCAACCATTGAAGCTGTAAGCTTCCGTGTATTTAGACAACTTTTGTGCTCAGTTAATCTTACAGTAAAAGTGCGTGATGTTTGGCCTATATATAATAGGTCACAAGGACGTTGAATCACATATACAATGTTAGAAGATTGACATGTAGAAGTATGCCGTAGAACATAATTCCTTCCATCACTCGGATTAATGAAATTGGAGATTGTTACCATTACATTACAGTTGGAGCAATGTCCACATGGGCTGTGTCCCAATGTGGTTTCACTTCCATCATTTTCAAATTTTTCTTTAGAAGTATGACATAACCAATCACTTAAGTTTCTATTCCTTGATTGGGAAAAGATGAATTTTTTATCTTCAAAACATGGAAGAGTTTTAAGTAATGGAAGATGATTTTTATATTTTTTAATAACTTGTTGAGACATTTGAGTTTGTTTAATTATGCATGGAATAAGTTCTACTTTTTCTTGAGATCTTTTATAATCCAGAAGAGCTTCTCTAGGGTTATTCAGTGCTCGTTTTTTTGCTTTTTTAACTATCGCATAAGGATAATTTCTAGACAAAATAGTCTTTGTTCTAAAATCTTAGCTTCTTGGGTAAAGTTTTCTTTGGTGTTGCATATACGTCGATATCGCAAAAATTGAGCAAAAGGAATACTAGTTTTAAGATGAGCTGGATGCATACTGTCAAATCTTAATAAGGTATTCCTATCTGTACACTTTCAATGTACAGTAGTTTCAAGATTATTTCCTTTCCATTGAATTAGGACATCTAAAAAATTGATTTTATTCATACTGTAAGACATAGTAAATTTAATAGAACGATGGCACTGATTAATCAATATATCAAATTCTTGGAGTTGTTGCAAGGTGCCTACCATATCACAAATATATCATCTATAAAACGCCACCATTTTAATATATGTCGAAATTCTGGTAATGTGTAGATAAAAGTCTCTTCAAACCAGGACATATATAGGTTGGCTATTGTGGGCGCAAACGAAGCACCCATCGCAATACCAGAAAGTTGCTTGAAAAAAATCTCCATTAAAAATAAAGTAGTTATTCTTCAAAGCAATAGCGCATAATTCATGAGAAGAAATATTATCTGGATTTGATTGAGAGTTCCACAGCATTTCAAGAACTTGAAGGGCTTCTTCTTGTGAAATGCTTGTGTATAAGGAACAGACATCAAATGTAACTAATATGCAATCTTTAGGAATATCCGATTCGAGATCATTTAATTTTTTCAAAAATTCTGTAGTACTAAATATCATTTACAATACGTTCTAAATTATTTTTATGTATTATATACGATTGTATCCCTTGATACATTTAGTTCCATTAAATCATATTAAGTATTATTATTATTTCCCTTTAATTCATGAAAAGAACGCCGTGCACATCCAGGTGGGGCGGTGGGAGGGCTGGAGGGGTGTTAAGTACTTATATATCATTTAACTGTTTTGAGTACTTTCTGTTATATTACTTGCTTGATTACCTGATGCACTATTTATTGGATTTAAAAATAAATACCGTATTTGCCGGCGTATAAGACGACTGGGCGTATAAGACGACCCCCCAACTTTTACAGTTAAAATATATAGTTTGTTATATACTCGCCGTATAAGACTACCCCTTCTTCCGATTCGCGACCCCCCCCCCCAAGCCGGCAAAAACAGCTTTGCACCGCAGGCCCAGCCGCCCAAGACGAGTCGGAGGCCCCTACCCGCCGCATCCTGCACGTGGGCAGACTCACCACAAACGCTGCTGATGGCCCCAATTGACACGCTGACCTCCCCGCGCACGCTGACCATCTTCTCTCTGCCTGCACTTTCCCCGCGGCCCTCTTCGGCGACTCAGCAGGGGCAGCGATCAAGACAGGCTGCAAACGTCGGGACCTTCCCTCTCTGAGTCCCGCCTATTTTGTTTCAACTTCCTGTTTCCGCATAGGCGAGACTCACAGAGGGAATGACCGCCTGTCTTGATCGCCCGAGGCTGGGAGGAACAGAAGATTTCTGCAAACACCATCGGGGCAGAAAATTTAACGGGTCCATCTCACCGGTCCTGTGCGGACCGGCAGGAATTTTCTGCGGACCGGCACGTAAACAGTACCCGGCGTATAAGACGACCCCCGACTTTGGGGAGGATTTTAAGGTACTGAAAAGTCGTCTTATATGCCGGCAAATACGGTAAATAATTTTTTTTAAAAAAAGGAGTGGAATGAGTAGATGTGAATCGCTTGTTCACTTTTTCCAAAAATACTAGGACAAGGGGGCATGCGATGAAGCTACTAAATGAGAAATGTAAAACAAACCAGATAAAATATTTCTTCACTCAGCGTATAATTAAACTCGAATTCGTTGCCGGAGAATGTGGTGAAAGCAGTTAGTTTAGCAGGGTTTTAAAAGGTTTGGATAAATAAATAGGTTTTGGTAATTTCCCTAAATAAAGGTCCATAAGCCATTATTAAGATGGACTTGGAGAAATCCACTGCTTATTCCTAGGAAAAGCAGCACATAATCTCTCACTAGTGGGTGATGTCATCCAACGGCGCAGAGCACGAGCTTGGAAAGTAGCGCACCGGGGGCAGGAGTCAGTGGGATGGTCAGCCCCCAGGCACAAGATGCACCACCGATGAGGGTCGGTGATCGACAGAAGCCGATCACACCGGGTGCACTTTTTAAACCCGGACAAGGGCCGGGACATAAGCAAAAAGAAAGGCCGCGGCCAATCGAGGCCACGTGGCCACGACAATCCGGGAGCCCCCGGATGCCCAACAACTGCGAAACTACGCAAAAACAAGAAAACAAGCAGGAAACCAAAAATCGCACAGCGACTCCGATGAAAACAACAAAGCCGCGGTGCTAGAAGGCACTTTGGAACGGAGTGAAAAAGAACAGGACTTTCTGGCTCCGCGGAAACTTTAGAACTGAAGACCACGAGGAGGGGATGCGCCCTCTAGTGGAGCAGGAAGGCGCACACATGCATGGTGCAGCACAGCAAACTTGAATCTTCAATCAAGTTTGCTTGAAAAGCTGTCCGCGTCGGGGCTCCGTAGATGACATCACCCACATGTCGAGAATATGCTGCCTACTTGTCCTGGGATAATCTGTTTTACTCCTTAGGATCTTGCCAGGTACTTGGGACCTGGGTTGGCCACCGTTGGAAACAGGAAACCGGGCTAGATAGACCATAGGTCTGACCCAGTATGGCTTTTCTTTATGTTCTTTTATGGTTTTACTGACTCTCTTCCTTGCCAGCTTCTCGTGACACACCTGGAATGTACCGGGGCACAATAGTGTGCCACGGCACACAGTTTACGATACGCTTCTTTAGAACAACTAAATTGTAAGTTTATTTTCTTTGTTTTGAGTTCTGTATCAAAGAAGATTTACTTAAGGAATTCAGAGTGCAGTCTCATAATGTTATGAGATTAAAGTGCCAATGAGTTTATGCTGACTGGGATCCTCTGGGAGACCCAGCAACAGTGATGATAGAACATGCTTCGGTGAAAAATTAGTGGTTTTCTCTTTCACTTTTCCATAATTTATTTCTAAGTTATGCCTACACTAATTCAGTGTTTAAAAAAAAAAAACCTGAAGATCTAATTCCAGTCACACCATATGCAATTGCATATGTTAAATTTTATTATAACTCTGTGTGGAGAAAATGTGCATCTCTCCTCCTAGAAGCTGCAGAACCAAAGTTATTTTGAAATGTTTTTACAACATAATGTAGAATAAAAATGTTGCCTTAGAAAAATTGCCACAGACCACAGCTTTAAATCCAGCAAGAAAACTAATTTGGTGTAAAAATAGCATACCAGGTGTTAGGCAGTTTTTTCTGCCAGTATGAAGTCCTTTGTGAGCAAGCTTAAATTATCCAGAGAGTCACTGGCAGTGTTTTTTAGGAAGTAGGATAGCAAAAATCTTTATAAGCCAATATAATAGAGCATTAAGGCTCTATTATATTGGTTTTTGACTCCTTTAGAAACATAGGGCTCCTTTTACGAAGACGCGTTAGCGGTATAACCCGTGTAATAGCGCACGCTAAACCACTGGCTGCGCTAGCCGCTACCACCTCCTCTTGAGCAGGCGGTAGTTTTTCGGCTAGCGCGGGGGTTAGCGCGTGATGAAAAGTTGGGCGCGCTAACACGGCTTTGTAAAAGGAATCCATAATGTACATACCATCATTCAGATTTCAGACTCCTGAGGCAGACCCATCGGGGCCAAAACACGATCGTGTCGAGTCTTGATACATAATGAAAGTGATTGAACACCAGAGTCTTCTTCACGGTTTGTTTCCTACTTTCCGAGTTTTTGGGAAGTTGGTTTCTCCTGTTTTCCTGGGACTGCTTAAAATATACCCAAAACAATGCTTCTTCAAAACAATTTTTATGAAGACGTTGACCCACAACATTCAACAGTTGAAATCTTCAGGACTTCAGAGGTGAGAATACTAGTTCACCAAAATCTTCATCAGTCCACTCTTTTCAACAAGATTCTATAGAAACTTAAGAATTTTCCAATGATCCCATAAATTTCATTAAATACTTCACTTTCTCATAGCTAAACATATTCAAACCACCGACTTATCTTAAATCGCATCGGGGAAGTTCTTCGCCCTAGATTGGGGATGTCTAGCCGAGTTCCACGCAGAACTCAAAATTGTTTAATTGGCGTGGTCATTGACCACACCATTAAAAGCTAATTAAAAACAATTATTTTTGAGTTCCATGCAGAACTCAGCGCAGTGCCCACAGATGTCTACAGTGTGGTGCCTCCTTCCCCCTTTCTACACCACTGAGCTAGTTATGTTTTATTAAAACTTGTTATACCGCTCGCTCATGCGACAGGTCCAAGCAATTTACATTAACTATAAAAATATAGAAAAGAACTCCAATAATAGGACAGACCTCAAAACATTCACACAAGAAATAAAATACATTCACACATATATATCACACTAGATCAGGGGTGGGCAACGAGGGCCGGAATCCGGTTGGGTTTTTAGGATTTCCCCAATGAATATGCATGAAATCCATTTGCATACAATGGGAGGCAGATCTCATGCATATTCATTGGGGAAATCCTGAAAACCTGACTGGATTTTGGCCCTCGTTGCCCATCCCTGCACTAGATAAACCAAAATAAACCTGAATGTCTTCCAGCCATTAAAATCACACAAACTCACATTGCAAAAACCCTTTCCACCCAATAGATATGAATTATCTCTGATAACAAAGAATCTTTTCCAAATGCTTCACAAAAATAAAATGTTTTTAATCTAGGGCTCCTTTTACTAAGCTGCGTTAGGGCATTAATGCACGGAATAGCGCGCGCTAAATTGCCACGTGCACTAGATACTAACACCAGCATTGAGCTGGCGTTACTTCTAGCCATGTAGCGCAGGTGTAGCATGCGCTAAAATGCTGCGTGCACTAAAAATGCTAACGCAGCTTAGTAAAAGGAGCCCTTAGTCTTAAATGCTTGCAAATTTACCTCTGACCTCAATTCACATGGTAAAAGATCCCATAGTTGTGGGCCAATACAATAAAAAAGCCTTAGTTCTTGTTGAGTGCCATTTTGCCCTATTGGCTGCAGGGAGAACCAGCCTAATATCTTGATTTGATCTCAATATTCTAGCCGGCGTATATGGAATTGTCAGGGTATGTAAATACTTAGGTTGCTGAAGATAAAAAGATTGATGGGCCAGCGTCAACATTTTAAACTGAATTCTACAAAGAATAGGTAACCCCAGTAGAACGGCAAGAGTGAACCTATCAAATTTCTTTTTGAAACCCAATAATAAGGTAGAGCACATTACAGATGTATAATAAGTGGATTATTGCTCATTCGATCCAGTCCATGTAGTTTCAAGTTTATTATTTCTCTTGATTAATCGCTCAATCAAAATTCTAAGCGATGAAGTTCCATGTAGTTTCATGAGACCAGATTTTCCTAGTACCATTTTTGAGAGGACATAAATTGTTGCACAAAGTTTTATAATATAAAGTGTTATGTCCTTAAGCTGGGCCTATTTTACATAAGCTCTCTAGAGAAGTACAGTGGTATCATTGAAGCCATTTAAAAAAATTCAGATCCAGGAGGATCATAAGTAGCCATACGTTGTGAAAAAGGTAAAAAAAGATCCTGCAGAAATAATTTGACCTAATGACCAAATACCCTCTTCAATCCATAGGGGCTGATCTCAGTTCTACTAATCTATACTGGCACTGTGGTTTTCAAACGGGTGATTTGCTCCATATGATTTTTTTCTTGTCCTATTTAAATTTTGGCCAAATATTGGGAAAATTATCCATCATATATTACCCATATCGTCACCACTAACATTATTTTACGATCCCTTGCTGTTACTGATTTGCCAGATTCTTACCGAAAGAAATTTCTTAACATTTTAATTGCATTAACAATTCAAACAATTCTTTCCAATTGGAAGTCTGCTCATATTCTCAATAACACTTTGGGCTCCTTTTGCTAGGCTGCGATAGCGTTTTTTTCGTGCACTAAATTTTAGCGTGCGCTAAACTCACGCTACGCGGCTAGAACTAACGCCAGCTCAATGCTGGCGTTAGCGTCTAGCGCGTGCGGAAATTCTGCGCGCGCTAAAACCACTATCGCAGCTAAGTAAAATGAGCCCTTTGTGATGTTCAGCTATTATGATGATCAATAATTTTTAACGTAAAGCTACTGAATACACCAATAGACAAATTCCCTCTTTTGCTAAGGTGCGCTATGCTTTTTAGCGCGCGGTAAATATTAGCGCATGCTAATCACACGCTAAACACTAATGCATGCAGGTTATCCTAGGGACGCATTAGCGGTTAGCGCATGTGTTGATTTAGCGTGCGCTAAAGACACGTTAAAATGCATAGCGCACCTTTGTAAAAGAGGGCCAAAGTAGTATTGAAAGGATTTGGTGTCCTGTTATGCATTGTCTATCAACTAGTGCTCCGACTATTACATGCTGTAATGTTTGTGTCATAGTACGATATAATTCTGCATTATTGTTTGAGATATCTTCATATTCCCCCCTCCTTTACTAATGCATAGCGCGGGTTTTAGCGCCGACAGCGGCGGTAACTGCTCCGACGCTCATAGGAAACCTATGAGCGTCGGAGCAGTTACCGCCCCTGCCGGCGCTACAGCCCGCGCTATGCATTAGTAAAGGAAGAGGATTGTTCATAATCACATGTTATAAATTGTTTTTGATACGTTATACAGAACTTCAAATGTTGCGACCAACATTTAAACCAAAGAGACTGACCATCAACTTGCTGTATTTTAAAGCAATTCATTGACTACTGACCAGCTTAGAGGCACTTCAGAATCTTAATATTTAGAATTTTATATTAAAGGCCTGGAATTTGGACATGACCCCAAAAGATCTCATTTAGACCACCTTTTGAGCTGGAGCCTAAAGCAAAAATGTTCTTTTCAGCTTTCCTCTTGCAGCCCTGCAAATGTCAGACCTAAAAAGATGTTATTTTTCCTTTTAATCAGTGATTGGCAAACCAAAATGGCAACTGCTTTCCACTTTAACACAAAGATTTTGAAAGGACATTTTTAGCTGTGATTAAGCGAAGACAAAGCTACACATGCTGGGCTAGATGAAATACTTGTGGAATTTATTAACTTCAGCCTACCTGCCACAGCCAAATGAGCTTCTTTAATTTCCATAATGAAATTGTTTTTTGGGGTGGTTTTTTTTTTTTTTTTTTGTAAAGTTAAAAATACTGTAATGAGGTCAAAAGGGTTTGCTTTCAGAGGCTCCCATGGTGAAACAAATGAGATTTTAGCTTCTCTAATTGGGTATACTGCAAGCTGGGCTCGGTGCTGGCCTCAGCATAGGATGTTTGCTATCACTAACAAAAAAAAGTAGTCCACAGCTGTCAGCATAATGTTGTGTGTGCGGCTTTTCAGAAGCCAAGCCATCGGTAAGGGGGACTGCGGCTCTCTGGCTGGGACCACCCAAAGAGACAGATCAAGTAGAGAACAGCCATGCTCTTCCCTGATTAAGAAGTTACTCAAAAGGCAATTTGTTTATCACTATCAGAAAGAGAAGTAACTTTGGAGAATTCCCAGAATCATCCCCCCCCCCCAAAAAAAAAATAATTTTATTTAATTAAGCAATGAATATGGATATATTCTTTTTGGTCCCTTCTGAATCAAATCTCATTACCTGTCGACATCAGTCTCGGAGTCTGTCTTCTCTATATTTTATACTTAGCTTTGCTGAGAACACCAGTTAAGCTGCGATTTTGTTTTGTTTGCAGGGCTGAATGCTGCTGGAGCGCAGTCAGGGATGGCACCATGGTGACAGCCTGTAAACCTTTAAACAGTGCTGGCACCATTTTAAGCCATATTGTCTCCGGCACGGTCTGCCTTCTCACGCTGTTTTTGAACTGCGCAGGAGAGATGCGGCAATTCCAGAACCTTTGTTCAGCCAGTAAAAAGGGGTGAAACCTTTCTCATTCAAGTCCCCTCTCCCCGATTACTGCTCGTGGATGCGACGGTTGTGCAAAAAAAAAAATGGAACATGCAAAAACAAAGATCTGCTAACATAATGAAGTGTAATTAAATTGAGCAAATACTAATAATAGCCAAGCCAGGTCGAGCTGTTAAAAGCTTGGATTTAGAAAGAAATCAGATTCACAGGAAAGAGTCCCTAGTGGCTAGAAAAAAAGGGTCCAGAAAGTAGAAGACACGAGTTCAAGTCTTGCCACTGCACTTGCTATGACCCTGGAGCAAGTCAATCCACCTCTGTTTGACTTAGATAATCACATTGATTGTAAGCTCTTCATAAAAAGGATTCACTGAACCTGTACCAATTGGTTACCTGGCGATTTGATTTAAGAGTGCATGCCAAACACATTAAATTAGATGCAATCATAACAAATGCATTCTGTTCTTCAGCTCCCCTATCTTGTTTTCTGGTCAATTTTAAAGGAGAACATTTTAAACTCATTTAACAGGGAACTGACCCATCAGGAAATTCTCCTCATCCCACCAGTACCGTCAGGTGCAGGCTTCCTGTGTCTGAGTCAGATTGAAAGGAGTATTACTAGGAGTGTGCTTTGCATATTTTTGGCTTTCTCCAGTCTCAACCGGCTACATTAATCCCCCTCCCCCCCCTCGCTTTTACAAAACCGTAGTGCGGTTTTTAGCGCCGGCCACGGCAGTAACAGCTTCGATGCTTATAGACAGTGGCATAATAAGGGGGTGCTGGGGGACGGTCCGACTCGGGCACGGTCTTCCTAAGGGTGCGGCACCCCTCCACCTTGCTGCCCTCCCACTCCTCTCCTTCCCGTGTGTGAATGCTCCTTGCCTTCCCCCAGAACTTTTTTACTTCCTCGACGCGAGGCTGCTGCCCGCGTCGGTGCTCTCTTTGATATCACTTCCGGGACCCGTGCCTAAGAAGTGACGTCCAAGGTCGAGCCGACACCGACGTGGGCACGCCGCTCACACCGGAGAAGTTAAAAAGGTATGGGGCGAGGGAAGGGGGCGCACACGCGGCAGGGGTGGGTGGGGAAGGGGGGCGGGGGAGAGGCGCCACTCACCCTCACTATGCCACTGCTTATTCCTATGAGCGCCGGAGCTGTTACCGCTGCAGCCAGCACTAAAAAAAAGTGCTGCGGTTTTGTAAAAAAAAAGGGGGGGAGGTAGGGGTAAAATTGAGAAAGTGAGAATTCCAGGTTGAAGAGGGTCGAGTCCTTTGGAAGTTGTGCTGCATTCTACAGAAAAAAACAGAGAGCATCATAGACTTTTAATATAATAGGATCCCCCTCCCCCCCGAACTTTAAGGTCCGCCTCTCAACCTACTCTCGATGTCCCCTCACTAAAATTAAATAGGCACCCGTCGTGCTACCCTCTTTTCGGTTACCGCTTCCTCAATCTGGAACTCTCTCCCACTATATATTAGAGCAGAACAAAACTTGGATAAATTCAAGAGTAGTGATAGGACAGAGTACATTAAGGGGATTCAAAGAGGGATTGGACAAGTTCCTGAAGGATACAGGGATTGAGGGATATAGATAGAGGTAGAGATAGAGATAGGATCATGACAGAGGTAGAGATAGGATCATGAAAGGGTATAGATAGAAGAAAAATGGGGATTAAAGGGTTTTAGACAAAGGGGGAGCAGACCTGATGGGCCGCCCCGGGAGCGGACTGCTGAGCGCAATGGACCCCTGGTCTGACCCGGCAGAGGCAACTTCTTATGTTCTTAAAATGTTTTCTTTTTAAAGATGCCTACGATTGAGTTAGTCTTTCTTTTATTCCTGAAATCAATCCCTACCTTTTCGTACCCCATTGTTTTTATCCTCTTGCGTTTTCTTTACTTACAAAATGGAGTTCTCCCTCTTTTCCTCTTGTTTACAATGCACTTTCCCAATCAAGTTTGTCTGTTGTATAAAGATTTTGTCTATTATCTGTTGTTTGGTCCCCCATCTATATTTATAGTATTTTATTGTTCAGCGCTTTGAATGTAATGATAAGCGTTTCATCAAAATTTTATTGAACTATCCAAAGAGGGAACTTGTGAGGTCACAGAGATCCTTCTTCATAAGTCTATATTTGCAAGAAATAACCATTCTAAGTTATAAAATGTGAGTTCTTCAATAAAACGTTGGTTTTCTTCAATATCCCTCCCCCCTTCCCTTTTCCTCTTCTACAAAACCACAAAAGCGGTTTTTTTAGCGCCAGCCGGCACGCTAAATGCTGGGCGCTGCTACGACGCTCATAGAGTTCCTATGAGTATAGGAGCAGCGCACAGCATTCAGCGTCAGAGCAGCGCACAGTATTCAGCAAAAAAAAAAATGCTTTCATAGTTTTGTAAAAGGGGCGGGGGTTAATTTCCTCATACACACATTATTTCTCTCACATATATACTGTAAACACGTTTTATGTCAATCAACATGACATAGTAGTACATGGAAAATCTGTAATTTCTTTTAAAAGTTCTTCGATAACTGTTCTTATTGGTTATGTAGTCATGTAATAGTATTATATTGTAGCATACAGTAGTAAGTACACTTCCCCCTCTGAATCAGCGATTTCAGCATCCACGGATTCGGCTGTTCACAATTTTTTTGGGGGGGAAAAAAAAATATATTTGCTTCAGAACTTCCCCGCCTCCCTCCCGCCTTCCCCCCGGCATCCTGGCCTTACCTGGTGGTCTAGCAGGGCTTTCGGGGCAGGAGTGATCTGCCTACGCTCCTGCCCCGTGCAGATCGTCAATAGAAAATGGCTGCCATGAGCTCTGCCTGGCCCGACACCGAAGCAGGGAAAAAGGAGACCGAAGCACCCGCATTGGCCTCTGCAAACACGTAACACGCACGGAAGGAGGCGATCGGAGGCAGAGACCACCAGGTAAGGTCCGGAGGTGGATCAGAGCCGGCACAAAGTTATTTGCGATTTTTCACACTTCGCGGTCCAACTCTGCCGCTAACCTCCGCGAATACCGAGGGAGAAGTGTAATGGCAAATAAAGAACGAAATAGTCCATCCAGTAAAACCTTAGAACTTCCTTCACTTTGGGTAGAAGCATAAATAAATTCCTATACGCAGCCATCGTTTCTACCACTGGTCTCCATATTTGATCCAGCATGCCCAAAATCTACCACTTTCGCTACTATGCCATTTTCATCTTCCCTAGGCTACCAAAACAGCACTCATGCCAGGAAATGTGCCTTTTTTTTTCTCATCCTCCAAAATCCATGAAACCCACCAAATGACCATACCATCCTCTAAAAGGAGTGAAATAAATATGAATATTTAACTCACTATTCACATACACTGTCACCAGGACCTCTAATCTAATCTGACCTTCCATTTGTGAGTCGCACAAACCTATACAGGCTCAAATGGCGTACCTCCATCTATTAGAACAGAGGCAAACTACCTCAGATTTCAAAAATATCTGATATATGTGAACACATTCCTATTTGTCAGATTTCTATCTGACAGATCCCTACAACCAACAACACCATTTCTCTATTAACCCCAAAAGAATTCAAACTTAAAGACTTTACCAAACACTCCAATATCTTTGCAAGCCCCTCTGACTATGAGTTGGATGCACTAAAGTCAGGCACATGGGGCACCGGGGAGGGGAAGGCCCGTCATTTTCCATGGGTGGGGGCTTGTTGCTGGACGGACATGCTTCCCTCCAGCTTCCAACGTCTAGCAAAGATACGGGAGGGTTCAGGGAGTAGGGGTGGGGGTTCAAGGGCACATCCAGTGGCAGGAGGGAGTGGGCATCCTTCCTGCCTTTCTTTTCAGGAGGAAGAATGGGGTCTCCATTGGCAGGAGAGAGTGGACATCTCTCCTGCCAATTTTCTATCATGGGGGGGATTCCAAGTGTCGCGTTCATCGGTGGTTGTTGGGGAGGGCCATCATCGGTGGTTGGGGGACTTTTTTTGGGGGGAACAGATATTTTGCATGTGTAACACACACAAAATATCTGTACCATTGAAAAAAAAAAAGAAAAAAAAACCCAGGCAAATCTGTCAGTTACTGACAAGCCTAGACTAGTCGGTTTTTTACGATAACTAAAACCCCTGGGGTTTTTTTGCATAGCCAAGCGATCTTAGTGCATCAATCGCTTGGCTACTTTGCGTGGGGTTTTAGCTAATTTGCATGGCCAGATCTGAAAATAGGTGAGCCGTTTTGTGCACTGGGTCGTTAAAAGCGATCATCGCTAAAGCTGTGAAAACAGGTTTAGGGACGATCGCTGACTTTAGTGCCATCTAGCCCTATGTCCACATACCAATGACCCTGAAAACCCTCGCTACTGTCTTAGGACTGACTTGTGTAATTATAAGATGTAATTATCATGTGATCAACTATGTAATTCCACATGTACTATATGGGTCTCTTTGCTTATAAATCACCTTGAACCTGTACTGGAAAAGTGTGCTACATAAATTCAGATTAGACTAGATTATTATCGAGCTTAAAATTAATCCCCACAATCTCCAAAGGCAGTGATATTGTTGGAAAGAATCTAGCGGCATAATAAGCTACCAGAGAGAATACCATAAGACAGTGAAATGTGAGAGACCATGTGAGGGCGTAAGGGCAAAGCACCAGCTGTGCGCTCTACAAGAAAACAAATCAAACGTCAAAAGCATAACAGGAGCTGCCTATGAAAGAATGAAAAGTTTGGGTTTTCTCCAGAAATACTAAGGGCCCCTGTCTATCAAGGGTGGAGATCTGGGTGGTCATAAATCGCTACGAGAAAAGAGACAATGTAGAGAGGCCAAAGAGCCAACTGAACACCCACAATCAGCGAAACTGAAGAACTATAGGACGAGTCTGGCAGCTAAAAATATAGAAAAAAAAAATTCAACTTAAAGTGCCAATTAAAAACAGTTACGGTTAAACGTGAGAGTAAAAGAACAAAATGTATGTTAAAAGATCTATACTACACCAGAAATTCCATTTTGAATGCTATCAAAAAGTTACCTCTGTATAGTAAATATGCTATTTTTTGGCAACAACACTACAAATTGACTCTTCGCCTATATATCTCTCCTCGGAGAGCTTTTCTGGCGGGGCTCTGCCCGACTGCGGACTGCTGACGCTGTGGTGCTCCGGATGCAGGTCTTGGCCACATGTTTTGGTCTTGTCCATCCATTCAGACCTTTTGGGACGCTGTTTTTCTTTTTGTTGACAACATCTGGAACATTACAGTTCGGAGATCAGCCTTGGTGTTATTTGGAGCCTCCTTACACTTTCATCCCCATCGACCCGGGGCCTCCGCATTCCTGCGTTGGACGGCAGTGATTGCTATCAAATGCATTTTGCTTAAGTGGATGGAAGCGGAGGCACCTGACTATTTCCTTTGGCGTAGTCGCATGATTACGTTGCTTTCTTGAGAACGGAGAGGAGTCCAAGATATTTCTTCCTTGCCCGGACGAGCCTTTCAACGAATTTGGGAGCCCGTTTGGACCACATTGTCTCCGGTGGCCCGTAGCCGCCTTTTGAACTTCTAGCCCCTTGGTTTTTGCCTTTTCCTTAGTTTATTATGTTTTTTGTTTGGCGTCAGTGAGAGTGGGTGGGGGAGGAATGGGTTGTGGGTTGGGTTGGTGGGGTGGGTTTGTTGGCTTATGGTGTGAAACTTTGAGCTGCCTTGTTGATCTTTGACCTTGTTTTGGATTGTTGTTTTTCTTGGTGCTCAATAAAATATATCTGAATATAAAACAAATTTTAAAACCTTTCTCTTTGAAGATGCCTACCAATAAGTAGAAAATAAGTAAGTGAGAAAACAAAAAAAAACCCCAAAAACGCTTTTAAGAAGCGATATCCCTACCTTCCTCAAGTTACCTCCCTTCCCTCTACGCCTCTTTTATTTTTATTTATCATTGTAATTTATTACTTACCTATCCCCACAAATCCTCTCGTTTGTAATCAGTCTCAATCGTCATAGTTTTAGGTTTACCCCGTATTATTTTATTTTAAATATTCATATTAAACTTTTTAATTTGTGATATTGTAAACCGCCCAGATACATGTGATGGTCGATATATCAAGCCATGAATAAACTTGAAACTTAAACTTGAATATTACACATTAGATAACGAATAGGCTTCAAACAACCGAAAAGGTATTACCAATACCGTGAAAAATCTCTAATTGAAAAATTGGTAAAAAAAAAACCAAAACCCTTTTTATACCCAACATCAGGATAATGCCCGCACAGTAAATTTGATCTTGCAATTTGCAATATTCAACAACTGAATAAGGGAATTTCAGTACGGGCTCAAATTTCCATAGGAGTGACCAAGGCCCCCCCCCCCCCCCCCGGGCAGGTATTCATAGATGAATTGCAAATTGCAAGATTTAGAGCTCCTTTTACAAAGGTGCGCTAAGCGTTTTAGCGAACGCACCGGATTAGCACGTGCTATAGTGCGCACTAGCCAAAAATCTACCGCCTGCTCAAAAGGAGGCGGTAGCGGCTAGTGCATGCGGCAATTTAGCGTGCACTATTCCGCGCGTTAAGGCTCTAGCGCACCTTTGTAAAAGGAGCCCTAAATTTACTGTGCAGCCGTTATCCTGATGGGTATAAAAAGGGTTTTTTAAAAACAATTTTTCAATTAGACATTAGATAACATACATTAGAAATGCAGTGAGTGTAACAAGATAATTAAGCAACACGCAACAGTAGAGTAAAATGCATAAAGACATAGGCAGACCTGGAGGTGGAGAGACGTATGCTAGAGTGCATTGCAGAATGAAGAATCGTATAATCCAGGGCTGTGGAGTCGGAGTCGAGGAGTCGGAGTCGGAGGAAATTTCGGGTACCTGGAGTCGGAGTCAGAAGTACAAAAAACTGAGGAGTCGGAGTCGGAACATTTATCTACCGACTCCATTTTTGAACTTGGCATACCAATCACGAGCGATTCTTTCAGCTATAGCACCCACTATATACACAGCACAAATGTTGCGAGCAGCTTCTGCGGCCTTAGAACCTTGATTAAAAGCAAAAAGAAGGTGGTGTCGAAAATGCTCATTTCTCTCAACTTGACATTCCATTTTAACGATCTGAAAATTAACCAGTGCTATGGAGTCGGAGTCGAGGAGTCGGAGTCGGAGGAAATTTCGGGTACCTGGAGTCGGAGTCGGAGTCAGAAGTACAAAAAGCTGAGGAGTCAGAGTCGGAACATTTATCTACCGACTCCACAGCCCTGGTATAATCTGAGCTGGACCTCCAGAACAAGCTCAGAAAAGCTAGTTTCAAAGCTCCTAGTAGGCATTCACAATGGGATCCTTTAACTAAAGCCATGGCAAAGAACCCATAGTGCCCCCCCCCCCTTATGTGCGTCATTCCAGCATGCTAAGACTACATGTGCCACGCCCAGATACCGTTCGATTTTCCTTGTAACCCTAACCTTTCGCATAGACGTGATTCTCCAAACGGCGCCGTTGCATGATCGACACGCCATCAGCACCGCTTTCGTAGGTGCCCTTTGGAGAATCCGGCCCTTAACGTTTAATGGGTAGCCCCCTCCGCCATATAGCTGCAAAAATTGATATGACTGTATGCCCTTTCTTGGCCACTCCATTCCTTGCAGGAGAGATGACTAGGAATCCCTTCGGAGAATGATCGTGCTTATAGGTGACCCATGATTGGCTTTGGCCCTGGCAACAACCTTTACTGCTGAATGCATTACCGCAGGATATAAGACTGATGCCAGAATTTAGAATGGTTTGTGACAGTATGTTGGTGTTTTGTTTTTTTTTAACTCAGTTTTACGGCCAATTATGGAATTGTTTACTTGATGTTTTATCTTGTCTTCCTAAATTGCTACAATCTGTTAGGTGGCAGCATATGGCAAATGCAGTAAAATGAAATCAAACAAGCAAAATCTTTTTGTTCCAAAAAAAATGAACGGGTCTTGTGTAATTGGCAGAGGTGACAGAATCCACCTTGTCCACGCTGGAAACCTGAACGTTCGGGGGTAGGCCAGCATCCATCTCCACGCCCAGATTGCAGACCTTGTTGGTGATCTCTGTGGTCTCGTGGTGGCACTGAATCTCCAGTTAAGGTGCCAGTCGTTTTGGCAAACCTGTAGTACTCCAGTACTTTGGGGACTCCACTAGAACGTAGGCCCTCTTTTACTAAGGTGCGCTAACCGATTTAGCGCACGCTAAACGCTAATGCATGCATGTTAGTCTATGCACGCGGTAGCATTCTGCTCGAGCTGATCAGTTAGCGCACCTTAGTAACAGAGGGGGTTAGTCTCCCCCTAACCGCGTCTCAGTGTAGATGCCTACATGGCACCTTCCGAGTTAGGCGCCTACCTGAAAATTCATTTTTTTAATTGGTTTTTAATGGCGCCGTTCAATTAATAGCACCGATTAA
The DNA here is from genome assembly GCF_902459505.1 of Geotrypetes seraphini. NCBI lineage: Eukaryota > Metazoa > Chordata > Amphibia > Gymnophiona > Dermophiidae > Geotrypetes > Geotrypetes seraphini. The sequence goes on from NC_047090.1 coordinate 26,825,713, forward strand.
ACCAATTAAAAAATGATTAGGCACCTGCCAGGCGCACTGATCTAGGCACCTAACAGCAGGCACTTTTTATAGAATCAGGGCCTAAATGCTAAGAAGACCATTATGTTCCTATTGGCATCCTAGCATTTAGCACATGCTATTTGTGAGCATTTGTTAAATCAGTTTAGCACCTTGTAACAGCGCGAGCAGGATGGGGTCTGGACCCGTACACAAACAGCCAGACACAAGCAGAGAAGGTAAAGGGGAAATCCTGTGCTCTGTTACTTCACAGGCCCAGGCATACATGGGGAAACCTTGTTCAAAAAGTTCTGAGAGGGGCATGTAGCCAGGGCCGGATTTTCCTATAGGCTAACTAGGCTTCAGCCTAGGGCCTCAAGATCAAGAGGGGCCTACATTCAAATTGTTAGCAAAATTAAAATTACACTATTCTAAAAACAGTGAACACTAAAACACTGAACCGAAAATAAGGAGAAATTCTACTCTTCGGGATCGGAACCGGCTCCGGCCGCAACGGGGCGCCGACTCGGCTTCTCCCTTTCTTTTTCTCGCCCTGGGAGGAGGATTGGGGAGGGAAAGATGTCAGTCTGGAAACAGCTGGGCAAAGCCCAGCCCCGTGGGGAGAGAGGCAAAACGTGGATCTGTCAGGACAGGGCGGCCCAGACTGGCATCGGGTTGGGGGGGGGTTTCAGTGGAAGGGGGATGGGAGGCAGGCAGGCTGGCATCGGGGGTGGGGTGGGGGGTTTAATGGAAGGCAGGCAGGCAGGATGGCATGGGGGGTGTTCAATGGAAGGTGGGCATCGGAGGGGGGGTGAAGTGAAGAAGGACGCACTGGAGGCACTATGGACATAGGAAGGGGCAATGTTGTGTGTTATGTTTGATTAGTTATTGTTACAAGTACTATATATGGTGCTGAGAATAAATGTCCAAATAAGTGTTCTCAACTTTTTTTTATTTATTATCCGTGTCACATTTTTTATAAAGGATAGAACCAATAACAACATGTTTCATTTAACGTATTGATATATATCACAGTAATGATGTATTTTATTATCTCTCATGTAATTTACAAACTTAAAAATGGGAGGTGAAAGGGCCTCATAAGTGGAATAGCCTAGGGCCTCTTTTCATCTAAATCCAGCCCTGCCTGTAGCAGACAGAAACCAAAGCATGAACCGTGGCTTCTGACTGCCATGCCCTAAACCAGTGTTCTTCAACCTTTCGACACCTATGGACCGGCAGAAATTTATTTATTTATTTATTTATTCAGCCCGTCCTTCCAAAGGAGCCCAGAACGGGTTACAAGAGTACATTCACAGTACTGTATATGCAGGACAAACTTTGGCGGGAAAAACAAATTTGATGCACATAGAGGTCTAAATTTCGGCTTTTACAGTATAGTCATACCATACATATTAGGAAATATAGACTTAGTGGAAATATAGACCGGCACCAATGCGCGGACCGGCGGTTGAAGAACTCTGAGCTAAGTTGTGGGCCAGACCCCCCCCCACACACACACAATATAATCTTATTAACAACACATAATGGTTAACCACAAAATTAAACTACACAAAGCACACTGTATGCTTCTCAACATTCATTCCTACCAGAAAATAGATAACCCCTATCCAAATACGGGACCAAAAACTAAAAGTACTAAAATATACAAAGGAAACCCTAAGATTCAAGACTCTGCATCCAGTACAACTCCAGAGAAAAAGAAACAAATGCATTTCTTCCTGAACAGTGCAAAATACAGATAGCAGATGTAAATTCTCAAAATTGACACAATTCAATCACTAAATTTAAAAGTAAAATCACTCCCCCTACCTTTGTTGTTTCCCTCCCTTCATGCTGTGCCTTACCTTCTGGCCTGCTCCCGCCAGGCCATTTTATGCCGCCCCCGGTTTTATCTTCCGGCCGGCTCCCTCTTCCTCACTGACGCAGTGCACAAAGACATAGGCAGCGGCTCCTCGCGTGCCCCGCGCCTCATCTGGAAGCCTTCCCTCTGACGTTGCGACGTCAGAGAGAAGGCTTCCGGTTCAGGCGCAGGACGCACGTTGGAGCCACTGCCCGCGGCTTTGTGCACTGCAGCACAGAGGAAGAGGGAGCTAGCCCGAAGATAACGCTGCATCGATCGCACCACGGACCGGCGGCTGAAGAACACTGTCTCGGGCCCGATGCACGTGCCAGCCCTGTGGACCGGCAAGCAATTTCTGCGTACCGGCACCAGTCCATGGACCGGTGGTTGAACAACACTGCTCTAAACAGTCTTCTAACAGTTTTCCACTGTCAGACGACAGGATCTAGCCCCAGTCAGACCTCAGAGCAAAATCATAGGGGCTTGGCAACAAAAAGTAGATTGGCTTACCTCAGCCAAGGCGAGTATCTAAAGATTGTAGTCAGGGCACATACGGGAATCACCTCTTCCTACTTTTTTCCCTGGACCTCCTCTAGCTATTTCTGGCCCAGCCTCTTCTACTTCCTGATTCCTGTCTCCCTGACTCTTCCTTCCTGTCTCACTTCCTTCTAAGGAGGAACTACCTATATTAAGGTGTCTCTAGCATTGTAAGGGAGTATATATAGCAGGGGGAATGGTAGTGTCCTATAGACTCCCTCACCCACCCCTTGATGAATTCCCCCCTAAGTGGTTGATATTCAAAGCAATTTATATGATCAGGAGACAGCTCACTAACTAGCATGGACGGAATATCAACTACTCTATTTCTAGCTATTCACGCTGTGCAGTTATTTCATAGTCAGAAAGTTTAAATGCCCAGCAATGTGATAAAGCTGAAAGCACACAGAGTACCTGAGTTTTTCAACAGCAAAAATTAATACTAAAAAATTAATTAACTTGCGCATCCAGATTGTGATTGCTAGATCGTATCAAAAAAACTGGCAAGGATACCTGAGCCCAGTGGCACAATTTAGACATAATACTGTGTATAATTTTTTTATTATAAACAAAATACAGTGTGTGTGTGTGTGTATATATATATATATATGTATATATATTCACTATTTATAACCAATAAATAAATCCCAGCCTAAACTATAGTATAAAACCCAGTCATAGATAAAGCAAGTGTGAAGTAATTATCCCCCCCCTTTACCAAACTGTAGTGCCAGCCGTGGCAGTAACAGCTCCGACACTCATAAGAATTCTATGAGTGTGTCGGAGCTATTACTGCCGCTGCTGGCGCTAAAAACCGCACTACGGTTTTGTAAAGGAGGAGGGGGGTATGTAAAAGATTTGTGATGGAGAGGCTGAGGAGAGGAGGAAGAAATGTGAACGTCCAAGAACAAGGCTATAAAATTGTACATAATAAAAGAAATTTAAAAAAAAGTACAAAACAACAAGATCTCATTTTCTTGACAGTTTGAGTGTGGCTTCTCTTGAGCAATATAAGCAAAAAAAATGAGAACACTGGCTTTTCAGCTCTTTTTCTTCATTTAGCTACTTTCTCTTTTTTTTAATTTTTGTAATTCTTTATTCATTTTCAAACTTAGAATAAGTGTGACAAATGTTCAAACAAATTAACAATAAATACATCACTTAATAATCAGCAATGATACAAATCATAAACTCTTATCACCCCCTTCCCTTCCTTTCCTAACATATGATCAAATATCTTGTAGAATATGTAATAATAAAAATAACACCCCCTCCCCCCTCACTACTAAACTGTAAGTTTAAGGGAAACAAACTCATCTAAACATTGCAATACCTTGTTAATGGCTCCCACACAGCCTGAAATTTTCTAAAACATCCTCGCTGTATTGCAATAAATCTCTCCATTTTATAAACATGACATAAAAAATTCCACCAAAAATTATCATTTAATCTACTCCAATCTTTCCAAATATGCGTAATTTGTTGAATGGCAACACCAGTCATTATGAGTAATAATTTGTTATTTTTTGTAGAAATCTGACTTTTTGCTCTCATTGCCATACCAAATAGCACAGTATCATATGATAATGCCACTGGGTTGTCCAATAAACAATTAATTTGGTCCCAAATTGATTTCCAGAAATTCATAATAAATGGCCAATAGAATAATAAATGATCTAAAGTCCCTGCTTCGAGATGACAGTGCCAACATTTATTAGACTTAGAGCTATCCAATTTTTGTAACCGAACAGGGGTCCATAATGCTCTATGCAACAGAAAAAACCAAGTTAATGCAATTATATGGTTTAAAGCTGTGAGAGAGGAAGAAGTCATTTCTTATCAGGAGATGCCACCTGGAAAATCCAGACCCCCCTAGACCCGCCCCCCCAGGCCCGCCCCATCCCCGCAATGTCACATCCCAGTTCTGCCCTGTCACGCCCCCCAAGCCAGCCCCCCAATCCCGCCCCAGCTCCCCATCCCCCCCTCACCCCCCCCCCCCCCACTGCCTTCTCTCGTCGGGCAGGACATCCACGCATGTGCGGATGCCCTCCAAAGTAAAGCTTTTCAAAATCCGGACAAAGTGCCTGTTTTTGAAAAGCCATCAGGACCCCCGGACATGTCCTCAAAAGGAGGAGATGTCCGTGGAAATCTAGATGTCTGGTAACCCTACACCTGGAAGGTGGAATAATGTTTCAGGCCGTCTTCCTTAGTAATGCGCTTCCTTGCAATCTCTTTGATTTGTTTCTACATTATATACAAATATACAGTATAGGATGCTGAGCAGTGAGATTCAATTCTGTATTAACATCTGGGTGCTCAGAATGTTAACATAACTTAGCATCAGGATGCCTAAAATCTAGGTAGATGTCCACAGTTACACCAGCCACATGCCTGAAGCAACTGTAGGTTCCTAAATGCAGCAAGAGCATACATAACTTACAGCATTCTGTACCGCCCTAGCCCCATCTAGTGGCATAGTAAGGGGGAGCGGGGGGGGAAGTCTGCCCCGAGCGCCATCTTGATGAGGGCACCGGCACCTCTCTTCCCCATACCTGTAGCTCTTCAATGGTGCATGCAGCAGTTCCATCCTGCTGCTCACACAGGCCTGGGCTCTCCCTCTGATGTCACTTCCTGGTCCCACGACCAGGAAATGATGTCAGAGGGAGAGCCCAGGCCTGATGCAGGCAGCAAGTTGAAGGTGCTGCTTGCACCAGGGAAATTATAGAGGTATGGGGAAAGGGAAGGGGTGTGAGGGGCAGGGAAGGGGGGGCAGAGGGCGGAGGGGTGCCGCCTCCCTAGACACCTCCCACCTTTGCTACATCACTGGTCCCTCCCATGAGAACACTCCTTTGGTATTTACATACTGTTCTTTAAATTCTGTACAGGTTGCCCAAATTTGGCAGCAGATTCGTGTAGCTCCAAAGGGGGTGTGGCCATGGGAGGGCAGTGGACAAATCAGGGGTGTTCCCACAATTTAGGTGCAATGTTAGACACGCTAATGCAAGTATTCTATAACTGCCATATCTGGATGCTGTAAAACAAAATGAGGTGGGAAAAAATTCCTCAACACAAAGGATGCAGAAAACAGTGGAATCAAAACACACAGTACCTGGATGAATGCAGAACCATGTAGAAAGAGTCCAAAAATACAAAAAAAAAAAAAGTGTGTAATAAATCATTTATTAAAAAGTCCCAAAAACCCCAAAACATCTGTACTCGTATGTAGATGATGCACAAAAATAAAGGGTTCAACATGGTCCGTGTTTCAGCTGAGCTGGTTTTCCTCAGGAGTCTGCAGCTAAACTGGACAGACAAATCACCACTCTGTTGTCATCGACCACAGACTACAAAACCTTCAAGAAACATGCTAAGACCCTGCTCTTCAAAAAATACATAAAACCTATCTAACATGACCAGTTCCTACCCAAACCCCTACCCACTCCATACCCTTAAAATACTCTAATATGCCCCCCCCCCAACTACCCAACTAATGCTAAATACCTCTATTTACCCAATACTTACCACCTTAGATCTTGACAACTCCCTGGTAATTCTTATTACCCAAACATTTATCACCTTAAGATCTCGACAACTCTTTGATAATCCATATGTAACCCTTACGACATCTCTTATACTATTTATGTAAACTTGTATGTAATTTCTGAAAACTTTTATGTAATCCGTCTTGAACCGCAAGGTATTGGCGGAATAGAAATCACTAATGTAATGTAATGTAAGTCTGTATATTCCGAGGACACATCAACTCCATCCAACCAGTTGTGCCTCAGCGCATGGGAAACCCACGTGCTAAAAATACTTTATAGTGAGGTTTAGTAAAAGGACCCCACAGTTAAGGCTTTAAACAACTTACTGGGCAGACTAGACTGGCCTTTTTGATGTTAACCTTGCATCGTTTCTTCACTTACAATTATAACGTACACTATAAACTGGTATACCATCAAAAGCGTGGAGGACAACGGCGTACCGACAATCCCACGTCGACATATGAGAACAGGACAAATGCGTGCCACTGCTTCCACCGCTTTGAGGCCTTCCGTTCTGAGGGGGTGTGGGGGGAATCCCCGACTACACTTAGGACTCCTCGTGCTCCCTTTGAGGGGGTTGAGGGAACCCCCAGTACAGTGAAAACTCCCATTCTCCTTCCCGTTCTTGCTCTTCGGGGGTTTTCAGTGTAGTGGGCAGGGGGATTTCCCCCCCCCCAACAGGAGCACGAGGTCTTCTAAGTGTAGTGATGGGATTCCCCCCTACACACACCCCCTTAGAGCGCAAAAGGGAGAGCCTCAAAGTGGCGGAAGCAGCGGCATGCATTTGTCCTGCGCTCATATGTGGGCGCAGGATTGTCATCGCGCCGTTATCCTCTGCGGTTTTGACACGTCACCCTATAAACCAGCACTATGTAATATTCAATGATATCTATATACTTAGAACATTAAGGAAGAACTAGAATCTTATTTTACAGAGCAAGTTTATTTACAATATTATATAGGTAATGCAGTAATTTTAGCTCTCAATTTAGAGATTTTTCCTGAAAGGAAATATGTCAGAAGATTGTTATATAGACTTGGAATGAATGATTAATTATGCTGGATTAGAGGAATTCATTCCGATTAAGGCCCAGATATGGTCTTTCTTCTTATTGCTCCTTCTGGTTGGAGTGCTGAAGAAGCTCTTTCTATCTGCAGAGGGTGGCTTGAGGTTGAGAGTGGCTTGAAGTTTTTCTGTTTCAGAGTGGTTGAGAATGGTACCTGGAGTCTTGGATGCAGATAAGAAGTCCAGCAAGGTGAGCAGAGGCAGGGGAAGGTCAAAAGGGGGAGGGAGTTTATTTGACCTTCATTTTTATCATTCTTATAGGCCAGGGGTGCCCAACACGTCGATCGCGATCGACCGGTCGATCGGGAAGGCAACGCCAGTCGATCTCGTGTTGCCGTTCCAATCGGCCGGCCGATCAGCCTTCCTCTCCCCAAGGTTCCCCACCGGAATCTCCCCAAGGTTCCCCACGCACACTCATTCTTGCTGCGCCCTTCCTGCCCGACTGCGTCTTCCGACTGGGGGATGAAGTCACTTCCTTCGGGAGAAGGCGGGAGGGAGGTCTAGGGAAGTCACGACCCTTGAGAGCTGAGCGCCGGCTGCCCCTGGTGGAATTGACAAGCCAGACTGGAGAAAGGCGGTCGGGAGCAGGAGGTGCTCTGCCCAAAAATGCCGGAGCTGCTGCTGCTGCTCTTACGTCTTGAGCCTGAAAATGTGAAGTTGAGTGTCCTGCTAAAAAGAGACTGGAACAGCTCTCATGGAAGACTGGCTTTTTTTCTTTTCTTTTCCTCGGCCCTGGGGATCCAGAGATTTGGGCCTGCAGAAGCCTAACGCTGACCAGCATTCCTCTCCCCGACATCAATTCTTACATCGGAGAGGAATTTCTGGGCCAGCCAATCGCTGCCTGGCTGGCCCGGAACTTCCTCTCCGACATCAGAATTGAAGGGGAGCAGAATGCTGGTCAGTGCAAGGCTTCTGCATGCAGAGCTTGGGGGGCGGTGGCTTGGAGGCCTGTTCCCCGGTGGCGACGGAAAACCTAGTGGCTTGGGGGAGGGCAGGGAGAAAGAAACAAAGGGGGCAAGCAGGGAGACAGAAAGAAAGTGGGCATGGAGAGAGAGAGAGAAAGAAAGAACAGGAGGCAGGGAGAAAGAAAGAAAAAGTTGGGGGAGAGAATGAGGTACGGAAGAGAGAAAGCATATAGGAGGCTGAAAGAAGGAGTGGGCTGAAATCAGAAGATGTCAGAAGAAGTGCAGCCAGAGTGAAGTGAGAAGAAGTCAGAAGAAGAAAGTCCAACCAGAGACTCATGAAATCATCAAACAAAAGTAGGAAAAATGATTTTATTTTCAATTTAGTGATCAAAATGTGTCTGTTTTGAGAATTTATATCTGCTGTCTATATTTTGCACTATGGCTCCCTTTTACTAAACCACAATAGCGGTTTTTAGCACAGGGAGCCTATGAGCGTCGAGAGCAGCGTGGGGCATTCAGCGCAACTCCCTGTGCTAAAAACTGCTATGTGGTTTAGTAAAAAGGGAGGGGCTATATTTGTCTATTTTTGTATGGTTGTTATTGAGATGACATTGCATAGAGTCATCTGCCTTGACCTCTTTGAAAAAAACCCGGAATATGAATGATAATTAACATTTTCTCTGCCTTTCAGTGTGCTTTGTGGGGGTTTTAAAATTTTTTTATTGTTGGTAGATCATTTTGACTTGGTCATTTTAAAAGTAGCTCGCAAGCCCAAAAAGTGTGGGCTCCCCTGTTATAGGCTATAGGAGCTGGGGATCAGGTGGTACGTAGTAGTCCAATCACAATTCAGAGCTTAGTTGAGATGGAAGCATGGATTTGGGCTGGTTGGATTTGGTTGGGCTGGTCACATGTTTCTCGGCTGAGTCCTGACAGGATTTTAAGAGCGTCATTGACTGGGAGTGTCCAGTGGCTGATGTCTCTTTTGTCGCATCCCAACCTCTGATTGCTAGTTACTGTTCATGGAGTTTGGAGGCCATTAATGCTGTTGCACCAACCCAACCTCTCTTGTTATCCACAGATCCTATAGGCACTTAACTACTTGGGTTTCAGGCTTTCAGTGGTCTGAAGGCAGAGGGGCTAGATTCAATCAGAGTGAAGTTTTTAAGAAATACAGTTTTTAATCCAGAAAATGTAATCATATCGTGCTACACTAGGGGCTCCTTTTACAAAAGTGCGGTAGCCGGTTTTAGCGTGCGCTACACGCTAACGCCTCCATAGAGCTGGCGTTAGTATTTTCCGTGTAATGCGGGGTTAGCGTGTGCAGCACTGTAGCGCACGCTAAAAACGCTAGCGCTCCTTCGTGTTATCCTGAAAACCCAAAATTGACCCTCTTTATTTAAGGGTATGGGAAGCAGATCATTCCAGCAGTCAAATAGTAATGTGGCATTCTTTATAAGCTCTTTACTTTCCAAATAAATTTGAGCATCTCACCGTTTTCTTTTAGGAGACTACCCAGCCCCCTTCCCCAACCCTATGTACTATAAACTATAGGGTTAAACCACACATTGGAATTCACATTTATTTTGCAGGTAGCATGTCAACTTCATTTAGATTGCAAGGAATGGGATTTCTTTTCTGTCAGTAGAAGCAGTTAATTTACTGGTATTGGCTAGCCAGTAAGATAATCTACCACCTGCGTATTCTTTCAGGCTTAAAAGAAGAAGAAGGAAAAAAAAAAAGTAGTCTGGGGAAAATAGCAGGTTTAATTTTCTCTTTCTTTAATTCCATGCTTCAGATTTTTCAGTTCTCGGTGTCTCTAAGGCATTTTGTCAGCGAGGCTGCGGCGCTTCCTTAGCATTGCATTTTCGCATTCATGCTGCACTTAAAGTAAGACAAATCCTTCAAGCCACAAACATATTTCTGGGCCGCTGCTGCTCGCCAAATGATTAGCTCGCAGGCCAGGAAAGGCTGCCCATATTTCAAATTCCCTTCCATCTCCTCCCCGGCCCCGTTGCTTCCTCTGAAAGCATCGCTGCGGTAATTAGGGGAGCGAAAGCAGATTCTGAGGGTAAGCATTGCGTTCCACCACCAGCAAAAACATGTATGGCAGACTTAACAAGTCAAGCCAAAGAAGGATATTTGTTTTAAACTATTTCCTCTATATTATAAATATACAGTTATTTTTCTTAGCTACATTTATCGTCTTTTAAATATTAAGATGCCGCACTGCCACCATGCTCTATACACTTGAGAACATCAACAAATGCTAATTCCTACCTAGCACTTCAGAAAAGAGACACAGGAGCCAGGAAACATATCACGGACAGGCTGTTAACATTTTTAGGCTGGGAGATTGCAGTTTTGACATTAGGACCATCTGCTGTTAACTTCCCCGCTCATCATCATGCCAGTCCAGTCAAAAGCAATTTAACTTGTTTTGCCTTTATAATCCATAAATAATTATGATAAATTACAGCTTTTAAATGAATCTCACGTTATGCAAATGATAGGTGTTTTCCTTACAGCTACGGATGCAAAAGTTGTTCCTGCCCTAAATTTAAAAAAAAAACTTTATCCATTTATTAATGGATGCTGGCTTCAACATGAGAGACCTGGTAGGAAATCTCCTAGGCACAGAGCTTGACAGTCATTAGAAATCTATTTATATCTCAGCAAGACGTTTCTGCAAATAGACTGCAGAGCCATAACAGGTCTTATACAAAATGTATTGCCCAGAAGCTTCACAGTTTTATTGTGGGGCCCTTTTACCGCGGTGCGCTAATCGATTTAGCGCACTAATCTTTTGTATGCGCTAAATCGATTAGTGTGCACTAAATCGGTTAACGCGCCTTAGGGCCTCTTCTACTAAACCGCGCTAGCGGTTTTAGCGTGGGGAGCCGCACTGAATGGCCCGCGCTGTTCCTGATGCTCATTGAGTTCCTATGAGCGCCAGGAGCGGCGCGGGCCCATCCAGCGCGGCTCTCGGCGCTAAAACCGCTAGCACGGTTTAGTAGAAGAGGGGGTTAGTAAAAGGACCCCATAGTCAATAAAACGCATTAATGCCACAAATTTTAAAAAGCTTATTTATTTTAATATATTTCTTGACCGCACCAACCTATGATTCTGGGCGGTGTGCAAAAAAATGACACAATAACCATCAAAACAAAACAATACATACAATCAAATAGAGACTAGAAAAGCAAACAATCTGCATATAATCCAGAGGACAGACAGTATGCATGAAATAGCTAATAAATGTGTGGGGGTACAGAGCATAACAAGCTCCTCAGTCTAGGAGAAAAGAAACAATGAGCGGCAGATATCTCCTGTCCGCGCTCTCATAACACACCAACCACAAGAACAGCCCAGGTCCCCCATGTGACCCCAGAATTTTTTGTTTTTATTGGCTATTATATTAGTTCTTTTTGATATGCTCTAAGGGGGAGTGGTGGGCTCCTCACTCTTTTGGTTTGGGTTTCTTTTGGCTTTTTTGTTGTTCTTTTGTCTTTTGAATGCGCCTACTGTATACCATTACTGTGTTCTCTGATGGTGCAGCTGATTGTATTGTTTTGCACTGCTCACAGCCGCTTTTGTTTGCACCTGTATTTCTTGTATGCCCTTTGTTACTCTGGTTGACCTCAATAAACATGATTAAAAAAAAAGAAATAGCTAATCCACAAAAGCCTGGGAAAAAGAAACAAGCCTTCAACTGCTTCCTGAATTGCAATATAGACATCATCATATCATTGGCATACCTAGGGTATGTGAAACCCGCGGCCAATCATTTTTAACACCCCCCTCCCCCCATGAATACAGTACAAAAATAATTGTGATGCACATATTCAAAATAAAACAATTTTTTTCTACCTTGTTGTCTGGACATTTTTTTTTCCATCATCTTGGTCCCGGTTTCTCTTTCTGCTTTTTGTCTATCTTCTACTAATTCTCTTTCCAGTGTCTGCTGTCCATTTTTTCTCCTCTTCTCTCTTGTTCCATTCCCTCCTTATGCCTGTCTCCAACGTATTGATTTTTTTTCCCTTTCAGCTTTCTTAACTTTTTCTTTTCTTTTTTGCCTCTATCCACTCAAATCTTGCCTTCTTTCTCGCCCTTCTTCCTTTTAAATGTTCAGCTACCTCTCAATTCCCCATCTTCTCTCAGTTCCTAACTCTCTCATTTCCCATCTCACTCCTTTCCCAGCCTTCTATTTCTTTCTATCTACTCCCCATTACCACATTTCTACCACTGTTCTCTCACTCATCTTGTCATCTCCCCTTTTGACCTCATCCACATGGCTCACCACTTTCAGAATCCCCCTTCCTCTCTCCACTGGTCAGGCTATATCTCCCTGTCCCTTTCTCTCCATTCCTTAGCATCTTCTTATCCCAGCTCTCCTCCCTCCTGCCCTCCCATGGTTCCGTAACTAAAGCGTGCTGGACATTGGTGCATCAACAACATTCCCGCCACTTTAAACCAGTAACGTTACCGCTTTGAGGGGGTGTGAGGGGGAAGCCCCCCAGTACATGTAGAAGTCCTTGCGCTCCCATTGGGGGAGTGGTTTGGAGGAGTGAAACACCCCCCCCCCTCCCCGTACACATAAAAGTTCCATTTTCTGTTAAGTTTTCGGAGTTCGGGAGTTTTTCAGTGGAGTGGGGGCCCCCCATACCTCCTCCCATAGAGAGTGCGAGGACTTGTACATGTAAGGGGGGGTTTCCCCCTCCCCCCTCACAGTGCTAATTTAACAGGTTTAAAGTGGCGGGACCGGCAGTGCACATACGTCCTGAACATGATTGTCGGCGCATCTTTGTCGGAGTGCTTATGTCCTGCACTCAATTGACGGGTCACCCCTCTCATGGTTCCATCTTTCTTCCTCTCACCCCATGGTCCAACATTTTGCTCATTCTCTTTTCTGTTGTTCTTCTTCCCTCCCCCCTTGATGCTGAACAATGAGATGGAAGAAAAATAAAAAAGATGCTGCATCTCTCTCCACCTTCCACCCCCAGACCTAACATTTCTCCCTTCCTTCCTTCCATCGCCAGATCCAATTTTTCCCCCTTTCTCTTCCCAATTGCCCTCCCCATCCCATCTCTCCCCCTGTTTGCCTGCCTCCCCCCGCAGGTCCACCATTTCTCCCTCTCTTCCCAACAGTTCTCCCTTCAAGTATCTTCCTCTTCCTCCATAGCACCCCAGGTCCAATTTCTCTCACTTCAGACCATTATCCACCATTTCTCTCTCTCTGTCCTCTGTTTCTGGCCCCATAAGCTCTCCCCATACCCAATCTGACACTTCTTAATTAATATCCCCCCTCACCTTCGTACTAAAAAAAAACAGTTAGTCCAGGAGGCTTCCTCCTAGGCCCAGCATGTTCTCACCCTTCTCTCCGCACTGATCGGATGTTGCCCTCACCTTCTGTCATGCTGAAAAAACTGCCGGCCTCAACAGTGATTCAGCAATGTTGCCCACACCTCCCCTTCCTGCTTTCCATCTGCCATGGTTTTTCTCCCATAACGCAACTTCCTGTTTCCACCCAGTTGGACCGCAGCAGATGGAAAGCAGGAAGGGGAGCCATGAGCAACATTGCTTAATCACTGCCAAGGCCGTGATTAAGCAATAATCACGGCCTTGATCACATCGGACCGGCGCAGAGAAAAGGGGGAAGACATGCTGGTCCACGGGAACTACCCAGAGCCTTGGGGCCGGGCCATGAGAAGGGGAAGTTCCTGGACCATGACTCCAAGGCCGGGAACACCCCCTCATGGCCTGCACCCGGGGTAGACTGCCCCTCCCACCCTTGGTACGCCACTGATTCAAATGGCAATATGTTCCAGATCTTAGCACCCTCAGTCTGGAACATAGCAGCATGATTCACTTGCAATTTCACTTCAATGTTTTTTGAGCTGACGGTCAATCACAAGTAGGACAATAAGGGTGGGATAGTGTGTATCACCATACCCAACCTTAAAAATCAACATCAGCAGTTTAAATTGGATACGCCAAGTCACTGGCAGCCAATACAACAACCTTCTCAAAGCAAATGACACATGCTCAGATCTCAATAAACCAGTGGTCTCTCAAACTCAAACCCTTTGCAGAGTCACATTTTGGATTTCTAGGTACTTGGAGGGCCTCAGAAAAAATAGTTTTTGTCTTATTAAAGAAATTACAATTTTGCAAGAGGTAAAACTCTTTATAGTTTATAAATCTTTCCTTTTGGCTAAGTCTTAATAATAATATTGTCATTTATAGCTAAAGAGACATATGATCAAGAAACTGTTTTATTTTACTTTTGTGATTATGATAAACATACTGAGGGCCTCAAAATAGTACCTGGCGGGCCTCATGTGGCCCCCGGACCGCGAGTTTGAGACCACTGCAATAAACCCAGCAATAGCCATTAAAGGAAGAAAACTTTTTTGGGGGGCCTTAACATCAGGTTATACAGCGGCAAGAAGACTAGGCTGCATCATTCTGAGAAACAGGCGCGAGCATATTACTCATGGGGAAGGCCGAATGCCAGTTTCCTATCAAACCTGCTTGGATTTTTTTTTTTTTTTTTTTTCAAATGGTGTCTGTAATAAAGCTACCACAGACAATCAAACATCTGAAAACAATATATTGCACCAGCATGATTTGAAAAATGGGACTGGGTTACGCAGTCATACCGCAACCGCCACAAAAAAGAGGGTTTGCTTTATTTGACTGAAGCGACTTTTCAGGATGATTTGCCCTGTAGATTTATTGCAGCTCTCTTGCTGTCAGATTCAAACTCTTTGTAGGGCTAGGCACTGAAACAACCCAAACAGCCAGCACACTGACTGTTTCTAGCTTTTCCGATGGACAGTGAGACTATCTCTGGATTAATAAGTAAATACTGTGTATGGAACTTTTAAAGGTCACGAGTTGTATATGTAGAGTTATTAACAGCTCTACAAAGGCTCCTCAGCATTTCCAAACGAGCACCTAACCTTTCAGGCACTCATTCAAAATGGCAGACTCTATATGTAGGTGCCTGAAGGGTAGATGCTTGTTTAGAAAGTACTATTTGATCATATATTGCTGCAATGGGGGTTCAAGTTTCAAGTTTATTAAAAGATTTTTTAGACCGCTTAATCAAATATCTAAGCAGTTTACAATGTAGTGATACATAGAAAAAATGTACATCATACAAGTAAACAAGGTTTCTCAACAGGGAACACCTGGCTTGGCCTCCGCGGGTGCGGGTCGCCAGACTGGATGGACCTAGGGTCTGATCCGGCGAAGCCATTTCTTATGTTCTTATGTTTTTTATAAAAACAGATAAAAACAGGGGGTACTGGAAGAGAATCCAAGTATAAAAGAAAACAAAAACACAGACGTACGGACCTATGCAAACAATAGGGAGGTGGGGAAGAACTACAATTTTTATAGAAAAGGTAAAACATAAAAGGAAAATACAGTAGGCTAGGGTAAGATAGCAGTTTATGTTACATTACATTAGAGATTTCTATTCCGCTATTACCTTGCAGTTCAAGGCGGATTACAAAAGATATCTAAATGGGGGTTACAATGGAAGAACAGTTGTCATTTCTAGAGTTGTAAAGAGTAGGTCATTTTTCATTTCTAGAGATGTTGAGAGTAATTGAAGTTAGGACTGTTTCAGGAATTTCTTGAAGAGTTTAGTTTTTATTTCTTTTCTGAAAGTCTTGTAGTCTGGAGTGGTGAATAGTAGGTTGGAGATTTGGTTGTCTAGTTTTGCGGCTTGCGTTGCTAGGAGGCCATCATATTGTTTTGTCCTTTTCACTTCTTATTTTATATTTTAAAGTTTCAAAATTTAGGAATTTAAGATTTTTGAAATTTTGAAATATTAAAATATTGAAATATTTTAACATTGAATATTAAAATATTAATATTCAATGTTTTAATATTTTAATATTTTAAAATTTCAAAAATCGATCGAATGGACTTATCACATCAGGTTCTTAACAGATAAATTAATTTTTTAATGAAATTATATTATATTGATAGTGGCGTAGCGTGGGTGAGAGGCACCTGGGGTGGTGGCGCGCCCCCCCCCACTCCTTTCCCGATCCTCCCCGCCACACGTGCGCTCCTCCCCCTTCCCTTCCATCATACCTCTAGCTGCTCACCGCTATAAGCAACAAGAACTTCAACATGCTCCTCGCGACCCTGTCGGCTCTCCCTCTGATGTCACTTCCTATGCGCAGCGCCCGGAAGTGATGCCAGTGGGAGAGACGACACGGTTGCGAGGAGCATGTCGAAGTTGTTGCTCATGGCGGTGAAGTAGCGGTACGGGGAAGGGGGACTCGCGTGGCGAGGGGAGGAGTGTGAAGAGGCGCCCCCACCACGGCGCCTGGGGCGGACTGCCCCCGCTCCCCTTACTATGCCATTGATTGATATGCTTTGTCATCTCAATGGATTATGTGACAAACTCTGCAAAATTAACATTGTTTGAGGGATTCGTTTTGACCATACAGTGGACTGATAATTTATTGCACAACTTTATTATTTTTATTCACATTTTAAACGGGTGTGACTAATGACGGAGCCATGAGCCATGACCGATGTCACAGTTATAGACCCTGATTCTATAAAACACGCCTGCCGTTAGGCACCTAGAATGGCACACCTAGCCGATCCAGGCGCCTTACAATTTTTTAATTGGTTCAATCGGTTAATTGAACGGCGTCATTAAAAAAAAAAAAAAACCAATTAAAAAAAATAATTAGTCGATGCCATGCAGGCGCCTACCCTTGCCTACCTGAAAAATAGGCGGAGTATGGGTGCGGATTGTGTTAGGCGCTAATATGCCGGTGCCTAAGGGCTCCTTTTACAAAGGTGTGCTAGCGGTTTTAATGCGCGCTACAATGCTGTGCACGCTAGACGCTAACGCCTCCATAGAGCTTGCGTTATTATTTTCCATGTAGCACGGGGTTAGAGTGCGTGGCATTGTAGTGCGCCCTGAAAACGCTAGCGCACCTTCGTAAAAGCAGCCCTAAGTCTTAGACACCTACCGGCATTTAACTCAAGTTAGGCACCGCTAGATGTGATTCTACAAACAATGTCTAACTTTGAATGACACATGGTAACTGCTGTTTCCCTAGGTGCCTACCGATTTAGACACCGTTTATAGAATCTAGCCCCCAGGTCACTTGGTCACAGACGGTATCACAGTGACTTTAAAATGCTGCTGAAGGTCCACCCATTCACATTTATAAATTTAACAAATGCAATCAGCCTTTCTAGAATATCAACATCATATATGCATTTTAGAAAGCTATCAAAAACCCATCTGTTCTCAAAATTCTTGTAGTCCCTTCAAAGCAGAATACTGATGTGAAACTGTAATTCGTTGATGCCAATGTTACATAAGAACATAAGAAGTGCCTCTTCTGGGTCAGACCACAGGTCCATCGTGCCCAGCAGTCCGCTCGCGCGGTGGCCCAACCGGTCCAGAACCTGTGTAGTAGTCCTCTATCTGTACCCCTCTATCCCCTTTTCCTTCAGAAAACTGCCCAATCCCTTCTTGAACCCTAATACTGTACTCTGTCCTATCACGCCCTCTGGAAGCGCATTCCAGGTGTCCACCGCCCGTTTGGGTGAAGAAAAACTTCCTAGCATTGGTTTTGAATCTGTCCCCTTTCAGCTTTTCCGAATGCCCTCTCGTTCTTGTGGTTTTCGAAAGTTTGAAGAATCTGTCCCTCTCTACTCTCTCTATGCCCTTCATGATCTTGTAAGTCTCTATCATATCCCCTCTAATTCTCCTCTTCTCCAGGGAAAAGAGACCCAATTTCTCCAGTCTCTCAGTGTATGAAAGGTTTACAGGCCAAGTACCCCTCACCCCGCACTTTTACAGAACCATTTTCCCTCATCCTGCACTTTCACAGGCCAAGTACCTCTCACCCTTTACTTTCACTGGCCAAGTTCCCCTCACCCTTTACTTTCATTGGCCAAGTTCCCCTCACCCTTTACTTTCATTGGCCAAGTTCCTCTCACCCTTTACTTTCATTGGCCAAGTTCCCCTCACCCTTTACTTTCATTGGCCAAGTTCCTCTCACCCTTTACTTTCATTGGCCAAGTTCCTCTCATCCTTTACTTTCACAGACAAAGTTCCTCTCACTCTTTACTTTCATTGGCCAAGTTCACCTCACCCTTTACTTTCATTGGCCAAGTTCACCTCACCCTTTACTTTCACAGGCCAAGTTCCCCTCACTCTTTACTTTCACAGGCCAAGTTCCTCTCATCCTTTACTTTCACAGGCCAAGTTCACCTCACCCTTTACTTTCACAGGCCAAGTTCCTCTCACCCTTTACTTTCATTGGCCAAGTTCCCCTCACTCTACTTTCACAGGCCAAGTTTGTCTCACCCTTTATTTTTACAGGCCAAGTTCCCTTCAGCTTTCGGTGGGGGATGTCCCTGAGTTTGCCCCTGATGAAGGACACGAAATGGAGCTCTGTAGGGCGATCAGATGGCAGACTTTCCTACCGGATGGATGTTGGTG
The DNA here is from genome assembly GCF_902459505.1 of Geotrypetes seraphini. NCBI lineage: Eukaryota > Metazoa > Chordata > Amphibia > Gymnophiona > Dermophiidae > Geotrypetes > Geotrypetes seraphini. Next base: position 26,844,122 of record NC_047090.1, read on the forward strand.
GTCTCAGAGATAAGTCTTTGTAGATGGCAGTTAAAGTGAATTAGATGAATGTAATTTTCTGCCACCACAAGGCTCATCAACTAGTGATTTTTACACTTAATTATGTTTTTTTGAATTCTGGAACGATGCGATTTTGCACTTGACACTTTTGGGCACTTTATTATTATCAATTATTATCAATTTTTGCACTTTTGAATGAATATTTTTTAGATAATTTTACATACACATAAAAAAAGTTTCTTGAGCTATAGGATGGTATTATATGACATTTGTGGGTGATCTTGCAATGCACTTCAAGTTGCTTTATGCTTGACAAGCTCTGGTGAACTTCTGACTTTTTGTCATAAAAGTTCCCATGAACTGATTGCCATCTTCAGCTATATACTTAACATTTAGGCCTCCTTTTATAAAGGCGCGTTAGTGGTTTAAACCCATGTAATAGCGCACGCTAAACTGCTGGCCACGCTAGCCGCTACCGCCTCCTCTTGAGCAGGTGGTAGTTTTCATGCTAGTGCGAGGGTTAGCACGTGATTAAAAGTCTCGCGTGATAAAGCTGCTAACGCGGCTTCGTAAAAGGAGCCCTTAGAATTTTATCAGTGTGCTTAATTATCATCAATTAAGCAGTGCGAATTTGAATGCCCGTAGGTTCAAGATAGTTCTAAGAATCGAGAGTAGACCTATTTTTTCCAGTTTATATGTTATGACCCCTCTCTAATAGAGTAGGCTAATTTCTTACTTTGGATTACTCTACTGAAGGGTCCCATGTCGGTAATGAGTACTTTTGGAGCAGCTAGAAAAAGATAGTGGTGTCGGCAAGAGAAAGAGAAGAGAGGGGGCAATGCTGGACATAGGGGCCAAAGTAGAGAATGGGAGCTGAGATACTGGGCTGGGAGAGAAGGTGAGATATTGGGCATGGAGGTGGGGAAGCGTCATTTAGGAAGAAAGAGATGCTAGATCGAGGTAGGAGTGGTTAAGAAGGAGAAGGGGAGATGCTAGCCACCTAGGGGGTAGAGAGATGAAATGAGGTTGTGGTTTCAGGTCATCTGGCGAGTGAAGAAAGGGAATGTGGTGCTAGCCATCTGGAAAGCGGGTTAGAGAAGAGAAAAGGGGTTGCTGGCCACCTGGGGTAGAGGAGTGAGAGATGCTATATCAGAGGCAGTTAAAGAAGGGAACGGAGATGTAGGACTTTGGTGGAGAGGGAGCATAGAGCTGCCCTTGGGGCTGGAGGCATGGCTTAAAGTTTTCCTAATGTGTCAGGTACCTTTTTTATAAAGTCATGTTAAGATTTTCTATCACCAGCCATGAGCGTCAGAGCTAATACCGCCACGGCCTGCGATTAAAAAAAAAAAAAGCCTTAATGCAGCTTCTTAAAAGGGGAGTTTGGTTTGTTTGGGATTTTTTTAACATGTTGGAAATGTGCGAGATTTTCACATTTAAAATGTATATTTTTTATTTTTATATGGAAAATCTTTTTTTCTGAGGAGTGAATATAAAGGACTGTTAAAGTGTGAAGGGAATTTGAAAGACTAACAATCGGAAGTGTACTTCACTCCATAATAGTGCTGTGATTGTGGGGTCCTTTTACTAAGGCACGCTAACTGATTTAGCATGCGCGCCAAAGATTAGCGCACGCTAAATACTAACGTGCCTACAGAATATAATGGGCGCGTTAGCATTTAGCACACGCTAAATCGGTTAGCGTGCCTTAGTAAAAGGACCCCTGTGTTTGAAAGGCATTCTGTTTCATGTTGGTTGTACCTCAAAAAAAAAAATGCAGTTGGGTTTTTTTTTCTTAATGTAAATAGTGTTCACTCGTGTAAAATATACACTATTTACAACGTTGCCCATAACAACAACAACAAAAAAGAAACAAATTCACAGCTAGAAACAAAAATTCCTTTAAACAACATTGAAACATAGAAACATGATGGCAGATAAAGGCCAAGTGGCCCATCTAGTCTGCCCATCCGCAGTAACCATTATCTCCTTCTCTCCCTATTGGCTAAGGCTCGTAACATTTGCATCTCCTCTTCTTATAGGCTAAGGCTCTTTACACCTTCATTGTGATGTCATAGAACTTTATGGTTATAGAAATATGATGGCAGATAAAAGCCAAATGGCCCATCTAGTCTGCCCATCCGCAGTAACCATTATCTCTTTCTCTCTCCAACAGATCCCAAGTGCCTATCAGACCCTTTTGAATTCAGACACAGTCTCTGTCTCTACCACCTCTTCCAGGAGACTGTTCCATGAGCAGTTGGCTTGCAGGATCTTTATCCTCCTTTTACAAAAAGTCACTTTTTAAAGAACAGGCATTTATATCGATTTGTCTTTGATTTTCTCTGCTGGCACTCTGTGTGAAATTTTGGCACATGCATATATTTGTAACTAGGTCACACTGTATAGCAGGTGACATGCAATAAAAGAATATACTTTAATAGCATTATTGTGTACTTATGTGCTGGCAGGTTAATCTGATAAAGAGCTGTTTAAAAATGCTCTAGTCTCAGACTCCTAACACAGTTCCCTTTAAAGAGCTTTTCTTTTTTCATCTCAACAGCTGTGAAAAACTTCAAAGTACAGTACCTGATTTTAAAATGTCACGTTATCCCAAGTGTCCTATTATTCAGATCTATACTGTATAAAAAACGCTTTTTGCAGCCACTTGTGTAATAACTGAATGGCGTGGATGGAGCAGAAGGGATTAAACTGGAAACTAAGAGAAATAGAATGAGTAGATTCTTTTTTAACAGCATTCATTTTCTGTGGGATTCCCACTAGTCATTACTGTACAGTACTGTTACATAAAGGAGATTCATGATGCAGGGATCCACCACGCCAGTTCTCAAGGGCCTCAAACAGGTTTGATTTTCAGATCAACCAAACTATTCATAGAAGCACAGAAACTTGATGGCAGATAAAGGCACATCTTTTTTGAGATATATCTCAAAAAGGATATAGCGGAATTGGAAAAGGTACAGAGAAGGTCGACAACAATAACAGGGAAGGGGGAAGATTTCCCTATGAGGAAAGGCTAAAGCAGCTAGGGCTCTTCATCATGGAGATGGCTCAGCGGTGATATGATGGAGGTCTATAAAATAATGAGACGAGTGAAAAGGTTAGATATGAATCGCTTGTTTACTCTTTCCAAAAATACTAGGACTAGGGGACATGTGATGAAGCTACTAAGTATATTTCTCCCTCCGTATCCATGGGGGTTAGAGGCAGAGCCAGCCCGCGAATATTAAAAAAACACAAATAATATTCAGGCCGGTTCTGCCTCTTAACACCTGCTTACCCCCGGCTATTTTAAGCCCTGTAAGCCCCCCCCCCCCCCCTTAAGCCTTACCTGGTGGTCTAGCAGGTTTTCAGGGCAGGAGCGATCTTCCCACGCTCCTGCCCCATGCAGATCGTTCACAGGAAATGGCTGCCTTGAGCTCCCGTAGTCTCTTGAGTCATTTCCTATGAGCGATCTGCACAGGACAGGAGCGTGGGAAGATCGCTCCTGCCCTGTAAACCTGCTAGACCACCAGGTAAGGCTTAAGGGGGGGCTTACAGGGCTTAAAATAGCCCAAAAATTTTAAATGGGCTTTTTGATTTAAAATCACGAATAACCGAATCCGTGGATGCTGAAACCGCAGATTCGGAGGGGGAAGTGTAGTAGATTTAAACCAAGCCAGAGAAAATATTTATTTCTTCAGACAACATGGAAGAAACTCTGGAATTCATTACTGGAGAATTTGGTGAAATCAGTTAGCTTAGAGGGATTTTAAAAAGGTTTGCATAATTTCCTTAAAGAAAAGTCCATAGGCCATTATTGAGATGGCTTGGGGAAATCTACTGCTTATTCCTAAGATAAGCAGCATAAAATCTGTTTTACTACTTGGAATCTAGCTAGGTACTTGGGACCTGGGTTGGCCACTGTTGGAAACAGGATACTGGGCTTGATGGACCTTCAGTCTGTCCCAGTATGGCAATTTTTATGCTTCTTATAAAGGTCAAATGTCCCATCCAGTCTGCCCATCCACAGTAACTATTATCTCTTCCTCTCTCTAAGAGATCCCACGTGCCTATCCCAGGCTTTTTTGAATTCAGACACAATTTCTGTCTCCACCACCTCTTCCAGGAGACTGTTCTATGCATCTACCACCCTTTCCATAAAAAAGTATCTCCTTAGATCACTATCACCTCTTAACATCATCTTATACCCTCTCATTGCAGAGCTTCCTTTCAAACGAAAGAGACTCAACTCATGCACATTTAAACCAAATAGGTATTTAAACGTCTCTATCATATCTCCCCTCTCCCTCCTTTCCTCCAAAGTATACAGATTGAGATCTTTAAGTCTGTCCCCATACGCCTTATGACGAAGACCACACACCATTTTAGTAGCCTTCCTCTGGACCGACTCCATCCTTTTTATATCTTTATGAAGGTGTGGTCTCCAGAATATTCTAAATGAGGTCTCACCAGAGTCTTATACAAGGGCATCAATACCTCCTTTTTCCTATTGGCCGTACCTTTCCCTATGCAACCTAGCATCCTTCCAGCTTTCGCCGTCACCTTTTCAACCAGTTCGACCACCTTAAGATCAGATTGTCTTTGTTCTTAGAATACATATAATGGAAGTGCAGTACATCTGATAGAAATTCTCTGAAGGAGAAGGAACCACGGGCCTGATATTTAGCCAGCGTTAAACCTGGAAATTAAATACCGGGCCATATCTGGGCACTGGCATTGATTTTCTGGGTTTAATTACATTACATTAGAGATTTCTATTCCGCCTGTGCCTTGCGGTTCTAGGCGGATTACAATATAGAAGATTTCTGGGCATTTCCAGTAGAATTACATTACAGGAGAAGAGTGAATTACAGATAACAGTAAAGAATTACAATACAATCAAGATCACAGATGATGTTAATAACTACTGAATCTAGTTACATTGTGTGGAGAGTAAAGAATTGCAATACATTCAGGATCGCAGAAGATGTTACATAACAAATGAATCAAGTTTCGTCGGGTAGAGAGTAGCATCAAATACCTAAATGCGAAGGTGGTTACATAATGTTGTTGATTACATGACGTTGGATACTTAATGTTGATGATATAGACTGTAGAGGTGTTTAGTTTGAGGGTTGGACAAAGTGTTACTATATGGGTGGTGTTCCCAAAGGTGTTGATTGGGAACTCATTAGATGGCGATTAGAGAGATGGAAGATATTTTTTGAATAGTAGTGTTTTTATTTCTTTTCGGAACTCTTTTATGTCTGTTGTTTTGATCAGTAATTTTGAGATGGCAGAGTCAATTTTAGCTGCCTGTGTTTAATGAGTTCGGTGCTGGTATATTAGGCCCAGAAAAACCTTACTAATATACAGGTGCCTACTTCTAGGATGCCTAGCAATGTCTCAGCACTCCTAGACACCATTAGATGGAATTCTATAAACAGCGGTTGATATGCAAATTCACCATTACATTTCTTCTTTACCTTCTAGCTCCTTGCAAGCCTCTTGCTACGAGCTGCTGTCTACGGCTTTCGCCATTGATTCCCAACTTCCAGTCCCCCTTAAATTCCATTATCGCCATTTGAAGGATGAGTCCCCCTTGTTTGACCATTCCAAATTACAGGATGCTTGGGCTCGTGACCTTGCTATAGAATTGCCGGATGATGTGCTTTTGCAGGCTGTCCGTAGGTTGCCTGCCTTTCGAAAATATACCACCTTTTGGGAACAACACTATAAGTTGGTTTTCCGTTTGTATATTTCTCCAAAGAGGGCTTATTTATCCCGCCTTCGTAAAACTGCTGCCTGTCTCCAATGCCAAGCTCCAGAAGCGGGCTTGGGACACAAGTTTTGGACTTGCCCTAATGTTCAAGCTTTTTGGAATGCTGTTTTTGTCTTTGTGGAGCGCATTTGGAAAATTACCATTCGCCGCTCCCCTTTGTTATTGTTTGGAACTGTTCCTCACTATTTCCCTCGTGTACGGGGAGCTGCTGCTTTCCTTAAATGGACTGTCCTAGTGGCCCTGAAATTTATTTTGCTGCAATGGCTTGAGGATGCTGCTCCAGATTACTCTCTTTGACGATGTCGGATGATTACTCTCTTGATGTGGGAACGGAGGGATGTGCTGGACTTTTCTTCTATCCCAGGCTGTATCTTTCAACGCACTTGGGAACCATTTTGGACAACTATGACCCCGCTGGCTCGAAGCCGCTTGTTGAACTGTTGAATCCCTGTATTCTGTTTCATTTTGTTGCACCTGGTTTGCCTGATCCTTTTCTGTTTTTCTATGGGTGTAATGTACTTGGAAGGAGGACCCTGGGGGGGAATATTTTGGGAAGGGTTGTGTTGGGGTGGGTGGGGGGTTTATTGGGGGGATGTGCTCTGTGGGGGATGGGTTTTGTTATCTAAAATGCTGAGCTTGTTTGTACTTGGTTTGTTTCCTGTTTGATGTTTTTGTTGAGCTCAATAAAACATATTTGAACATAAACAGTGGTTGATTGACCAACCACACCCCAAACACAGGGCTCGCAGCCAACTCCTAGAATAATGTCACAACTCCATAAATAGTGGCTTACCCCAGCTAGGCAGTATGTGGGCCAGATAGGGGGGGATCAGATACGGCCCTCCAAGATCATTTAGCTGGTCCCCACTCAAGAGTTTACTGCTCATGTTCCTAACCATTGCTGACTTGCTCCATTGTGGCTTTCTCGCTATAGCGCCCTGCAGTTCTCACCGTTCCTCACTGCGTGCCGCCAGTAACCTCCTCAAGTGAGCTGGATGACCAGACACACAGCACTGACATCGCGCTTCCATGCTGAGTGGCCCTTCTGCTAAGTGCTTTGGCTGTCGGAAAATTTCTGGCTACAGTGACTTGCCGGATATTTGGACTACTTTATTGCAAGGGCTTGATAGTACTAGTCTTTTTGTGAATTCCAAACCTCATTCTGGAACTCCAATAGCTTTTCTCAGTATATTTCAAGCCTCATGCTGGTGCTCCAATAGCTTCTCTCTTGCATTCCAAGACTCATTCTGGCGTTACCATCTATTTCTTGCTGCAGGTGTTTTAGAGTGTTTTGTTTTGAACGGGACCATCCCATTTTTAGATCCCCTGTCCCGTTGTTCCCATACACAGCTTCAGGATGTTGAAATGTCCCGGTTTCCGGTGACAGTGTCCCAAAGCTGTGCATGGGGACAACGGGACAGGCAATCGCTTCCCCTCCCTCCCTGCCACGCAAAAGCCAGCTTGCTTGTCTGCCTCCCTCCCTCCAGCGCCAAAGCCTGGCCTACCGCTGATTCAAACCCACCCTCCTACCCTGGTCTGCTGCTGCTGCCTCCCACTGCCCTCTGTAACTGAAGGAAAGGAAGGTCCAGGCATCGGCCCACAAACCTTCTTCCCGATGTCAACTTTGACGTCTGAGAAAAATTTCTGGGCCAGCCAGGCAATGATTGGCTGGCCCGGAACTTCCTCTCCGACATCAGAATTGACGTTGGGAAGAAGGCTTGTGAGCCGGCACCTGGACCTTTCTTTCCTTCAGTTGCTGTGGTGGGCAGGAAGCATCAGCAAGGGCTGGTCCGGGTAGGGTGGGTTTGAATCGGTGGTAGGCTAGGCTTTGGTGCTGGAGAGAGGGAGACAGACAGGCTGGCTTTGGCACGGCAGGGTTGGAGGGAGGTAGGCTGACTGGCTTTGGGGGAGGTGGTGGGACAAAGACTGGAAGGCAGTGAGGGGGACATAGGAAGGAGGAAGGAAGGAAGGAAGGAGAGAAAGAGTCAGAGAAAGGGAGGGAGGTTGTAAGCAGAAGAAAGACTAGCGAGAGAAAGGCCTGGACCAAAGGGGAAAGACAGGAGGCATATGCAGGACTATGCAAGGTGCAGACAGAAGGGGAGAGACCCTGAGGAAGAGCAGAGAGATGCAAGATCATAACAGAGGAGGGAGAGAGAGGGAGACCTGGAACAAAGATACAAAGAAGAACTGACAATAGATCTGGGGAGGGTAACAGAGGGAAAAGAGAGAGAGACCTGGACCCAATGGGAATGGGGCTGGATTGGGAAAGAAATGTTGGATGAGAAAGAAAGAAATATTGGATGCATAGTCAGAAGGACGTGCAACCAGAAACACATGAAATCACCAGACAAACAAAGGTAGGAAAAATGATTTTATTTTCAATTTAGTGATCAAAATGTGTCAGTTTTGAGAATTTATATCTGCTGTCTATATTTAGCACTATATTTGTGTATTTTTCTATAGTTACTTAGGTGACATTGCATATTTTAAAGTCATTTGCCTTGATATCTTTGTAAAACCACCAAATATAAATGATAATTAACATTTTCTCTGCCTATAGTGTGCTTTGTGGTTTTTTTAATTTTATGGTTACCATTAAGAATTAATACAATAATGAGTTTCAAAAAGGGCTTGGATGACTTCTTGAAGGAGAAAGGGATGACATGGTACTTCAGGATTAGAGCATAAACAATTCAGGTGGAGGGAACTTACAGGTCAAGCACCTGGAGGACCGCTGCGGGAGCGGACTGCTGGGCGCGATGGACCCCTGGTCTGACCCAGCAGAGGCAATTCTTATGTTCTTATGTTCTTAATAAGATATTACATGTACATGAAAAATAAATGGAAGAAATTGGGGGCGGGGCTAAGGTGGGATTGAAAATTAATAGATGTCCCATTTTGATGAAAAAAATAAATGGTCACATTACCCCTGACCATCTATTAGTTTTTGTGCTGCTCCAGCATCATTAGCATCGGCCGGGGGCAAGGTGATGTGAAGCGCTGGGGCGGAGGATGTGTTCATTAAAATTGTTAAATATTGTATTGTTCTTTCATGCTTTTTTTTGCACTACAAATAAGAAATGGGAATGCATTCATGTTTATTTTCAAACTATAATCTGAGTGAACTGGCCCCCTGTTTAAAAAGTTTGAGGACCCCTAATCTAGAATTTCAGGTCAGATTCCACCTTTCCTCTCTTCCCTCTGAGTTCTTTATTTCCTCTGGGACCTCTCTGGAAGTAATCCAGAATGGGGCATAAATTCTCCTTCCTGCCTGAGTTACGCCCTTCTGACTCAGCAAGGCTGACCTTCCTTCCTGTGGCTCAATTCTAGGATGTTCTGGGACATGTAGTTCTCATACCTTTAGGCTAGCGCCCCCTTCTGCCCAGTGGTATAATTGTAGCCTTCATGAGGGAGAACCCCTTACTCCCTCACACCATATTGAAACATTCTGCTATAAAGTAGAACTTAAGATAATCCACAGGTGTCCATGGCCCTTAATTTAGAAGCCCTATTTGGTGTTAATATGTATATATGTTGTTACTTAAACATTTATCTTGCAAAAATATCTAAGACTCCATTTTGCAAAACATGCAATAAGCACATATTAGACACAAATGCGTGCAAAAGGCAATGGGTGTGACCAAGGCATGTTTTGGGTAGGACAAGGGCATGGCAAGCTCACAGATATTTAGGGCCTATGTGAGAGAGTCTGTAGGACATACCACTCCCCCTTCTGGATACTCCCTCACCTTCAGTTCCATAGCCCCTCCCAAGGAGGAAGTGACATGGGAGGGGTGGAATCAGGGAGACAGCTGCCAGTAAGTATAAAATGTAGGACCAGAGTTGGGTTAAGGAGACCCAGGGAAGGAAGACTTGGATCCCTAGCGTGTGCCTTTCCCAGCTATGTGTAACTAACACAATTTGGCTGAGGTAAGCCAATTCTTGATTTAATACTGGTGAGAGAGAGAGACTGGAATATCCAGGCCCAAGCTCATGACCTTCAATCCTGAACCTGTGAAACCTGTAAGGCATTATCACTTTTTTTTTTTTTAAATTTATAATTTTGAATACTTTACAATATCCAAAGATACAGAAGAAAAAGGAAAATCACATAAAACAAACATAATCACATCATACATACAAAGCTCCTTTCAAGCCCACATTAATGGGGAGTTATCTTGCTATTTTCTAATAAAAATAAATTCAAGAAATATAAAGGATAATGATTCTTGGTTCATAATTATGAACCCTGAGTCATTCCATAATCTAGGATACTATTATATTAATTCTCCTCATATTCCTCAGTAAGATGAAAAAAATCTCATTCCTATTTCTTTTCTCTTGCAATTAAGAATTGTTGTAATTGTATTGGATCCCAAAAAGTATATTCAATATCTTGTAGTTTGATCATACATTTACAGGGAAATTTCAAATAGAAGGATGCATCCAGTGCCAACACTCTATCCTTCAGTTTCAAAAATTCTTTCCTCCTCAACTGTATGGTTCTGGATACATCCGGAAAAATCCTGACCAAATCTCCACAAAATTTTGTTAACCTATTTTTGAAATAAAGTCTCATTATCAACATTTTGTCCATCTCGCTCATGCATGTTATTACCAGGGTGGACCGAGTCTGAATCACATTATCACTTTTTAACAAAGAGTTTTTGTTTACCTATATAACTGTGTCAGGTGTGTGTCCACGGGCCCACTCTCAAGCCACACTCATCCTATCACAGCATATTCAATAAATGGCACCGAAAAATAGGAGCTGGGAAAAAGAAGCACTCAGCGCTATCCTATACAGGGCACTCTCTCCTTTATAGAATAGCACCTTGTGAGAATTCTTTTTCTCCAATTTTGGGCACAAGGACTTAGTGGTATAGTGAAGTGCACTGTGCAGTGGTGCCCCCCCTCCTTCCATGCCACCCCCTGCTCCTTCTGCGCCCCCATGCCACACTTGTGCCCTCCCTTCCCACCCGTATCTCTTTAAATCTTCACCAGGGCAAGGAGCCAGCATTGGCTTTCCTCTGACATTACTTCCTGGCCCTGTGACACGGAAGTGATTACAGAGGGAGCCAGGCCGACGCAAGCAGCAGCAGTTAAATAAAATCCGGACCCATAGCCCTGTCCCCAGGCCCATCCAGTTCTGCCTTGTTATGTCCATGCCACGCCCCCTCAACCTGTTCTCGTGGGTCACATTGCCCTCCCGATGCGGTCCCAAAGAAGAAGCTTTTCAAAACCTGGACAAAGTGCCGGGTTTTGAAAATCTGTTCGGATGCCCAGATATGCCCTCTAAGAGGAGGACATATCTGGAAAAATTTAAGAGTAAATTAAAAAGCTTCCTTTTTAAAGACGCTTTTGATACTTAGCTAGCCAGTTCTCTAGCTGATTTTAACTCTACTGTATAACCTCATTGTAGCATTTTGACTTCCCCTACCTTCATGTATTCTCCTTGAATGTCTTGCTTACTTTCAAATAACATGTAGTTCTCTTTCCCTTCCCTCCCTTGTGTTTATAGGTTTGTCAAGTTTGTCAATAGTCCTCCAAGACTTAGTTCTTGTTATGCGTTGTATTGTTCTCTAAATTTTGTAATTTTAGTACTGTGTACATCGCTTAGAATTATGATTAAGCGATTACCGTATTTGCACGCATATAACGCGCGCGTTATACACGATTTTACAAACTGTGCATAACCATGCGCTTTATACGCATGAGCGCGTTGTACAAATTTTTTTTTACATAGTTTCCCCACCCCCGACGTCCAATTCATCACCCCGAAGGACCACCCGCACCCCCACCCCGAAGGACCGCTCGCACCCCCACCCGAAGGACCGCTCGCACCCCCACAGCCTCCCCCCTCCCCCTCCCGCATGGAGAAGCTGCCTACCGTTGTTTCCGGATGCCAGTGAACCCAGCTGCTTCCTCTGCTGGCGGTCCTGCCCCTTCTCTGAGCCCTGCGCTGCACTGCTTCCTCTTCTGGCGGTCCCGCCCTTTCTCTGACATCAGAGAAGGGGCGGGACCGCCGGCAGAGGAAGCAGCTGGGCTCACTGGCATCCGGAAACAACGGTAGGCAGCTTCTCCATGCGGGAGGGGGAGAGGGGGAGAGGCTGTGGGGGTGCGAGCGGTCCTTCGGGTGGGGGTGCGAGCGGTCCTTCGGAAAGGAGAGTCGGGGCGGCGAGAGGAGAGTCAGGGCGGAGAACGGAGAGTCGGGCCGGCGAGAGGAGAGTCAGAGTGGCGAGAGGAGAGTCGGGGCGGCATGCGCGGTATACGAGTGTGCACGCTATAGTAAAATTTTTTTACATAAATTTCTGTTCCCCGTGCGCTCTACCCATGTGCGCGTTTTACACGGGTGCGCGGTATATGGGTGAAAATACGGTAATCAAAATTTTATTAAACTTGAAATTATTAAACTTGAAACTTGACATGTCTGAGTAAATCCGGACGTCTGTTATAGAGGTCTGCACGGGAACGGGGATCGCGGGGATCCCGCGGGTCCCGCGGGGATCCCGCGGGTTCCCCCCCTGGCCCACGGGACTCCCACGGGGACGCCCCCTGGCCCACGGGACTCCCACGGGGATGCCCCCCTGATCCACGGGACTCCCACGGGGACGCCCCCTTGCCCACGGGACTCCCACGGGGATGAAAACAACCTACCTAAATTCTGGCGATGCAAGTCTGGCGTCGCGTCGGGAAATAGCCATGTTGAGCAGTGAGCTCAGCACGTACACAGATGAAAGCCTTGCTTGCTGATTGGTCCGGCGGCCCCGCCCCACCGTGCCGCCGGACCAATCAGCAAGCAAGGCTTTCATCTGTGTACGTGCTGAGCTCACTGCTCAGCATGGCTATTTCCCGATGCGGGCATTAGGCTCTATTTTTTGTCATTTCGGGTGGGGGATGGCAGCGGCAGCAGCAGCCTGAAAAAGAAATCATCCTGGCCGGGTTCGGTGTCATGCTCCGGAGCTTCTACAGCCTTCCTATCTCCCTCTCCCTTCTACCTGCGGCTCTCTTCGGCAACTTAGCAGCAACGATCGACACAAGCTTCTGACGTCGGGGCCTACCCTCTGCGAGTCCCGCTTGTTTCAACTTCCTTTTTCCACAAAGGCGGGACTCGTAGAGGGAAGGCCTCGATGTCGGCAGCTTGTCTTGATCACCGCTGCTGACGAGTTGCTTAAGAGAGCCGCGGAGCAGGGGGGTGTTGCCAGGTGCAGGTAGAAGGGAGAGGGCCAGATGCAGGACTCGTGGGTGAGGGAGGAGAAGAGAGAGGGGAGAGAAACAAAAGGAAATATTTCATACTGGGCTGGGCCGGAGTGGAGAGAGGGTGGAAAGATTCTGGCTACAGGGTGCATTAACAAAGGAAAAAGGGGGAAAGCTGAAAATGGAGATAGTGACACAAAGAAGAGAAAGGGTAAGCAGGACCTTCTGAATAAGGATAGAGATACAGAGGGGACATGAAGAGGAGGTGAAATAGAGACATAGAAGTAATGCTGAAAAAGTGTGTATGGGGGGGGGAGATAAAGACATTGAAAGGGCAAATGGTGAATATGGGGTAAAGACAAGGACAGAGACAAATGAAGATTCTGAAAAAGTGGTGAGATAGGGATATAGGTGAGATGGACACAAAGAAGGGTGATGCTGGAAAATAGGTGGAATGGTAATTCTGACAGACACAGAAGGGAAATGCTGGATCAAGGAGAGATGGGGCTCAGGCTGGATGGAATGAGGAGAAATGCCTTGTTGGCCCGGAACTTCCTCTCCTACGTCAGAATTGACGTCAGGGAGCGGAATGCTGGTCAGCGCGACGCTTCTGCAGGGAAAGCTTGGGACAGCGGTGGCTTGGGGACTATTCCCCGATGGCGGTGGCAGCAAACCGAGTGGCTTGGGGGAGGGCACGGAGAAAGAAAGAAAGGGGGCAGACAGAGAGACAGAAAGAAGGGGGAACAGGGAGACAGAAAGAAAAAGTTGGGGGAGAGAATGAGGTCTGGAGGAGAGGAAACATACAGGAGGCTGAAAGAAAGGAAGAAAGATTGGATGTACAGTCAGAAGAAGAAAGTGCAACCAGAGACTCATGAAATCACCAAACAGCAAAGGTAGGAAAAATGATTTTATTTTCAATTTAGTGATCAAAATGTGTCTGTTTTGAGAATTTATATCTGCTGTCTATATTTTGCACTATGGCTCCCTTTTACTAAACCGCAATATTGTTTTTTAGCGCAGGGAGCCTATGAGCATTGAGAGCAGCGCGAGGCATTCAGCGTAACTCCCTGTGCTAAAACCTACTATTGTGGTTTAGTAAAAAGGGAGGGGGTGTATTTGTCTATTTTTGTATTTTGTTACCGAGGTGACATTGCATAGAGTCATCTGCCTTGGGAAATGTATATGGCAGATATCTTTGTTTTGTGTTCAAAAGAAAAGGAAATGCATTTCTGGTTTTATTTCTACAGTGTTGAAGTACTTGTTGGCCCTTGCTGTGACTGGTGGGGATCCCCAAGCACCGCCAGCAGAGGACCTCCTCTAGAGATGGTCAGAACTCCCCTCCACCAAGCGCAGCAGTCGCTGGCAGCATCCATGAGCCACTGAGGTGCCAGCATCTGTGACTCAGGGACGCTACTGCTGCCTGCCAAGCTTGGCAAAAGGGACCCCAGGCCAACTGCAAAGGAAGTCCTCAGCTGACAGTTTGTGGGTTCTCATCAGCTGAGTATTTATATTTTATATTTACATTAGAGGTTCTGGTAGAAACCCATTTACAAAGTATGTATTCTTCCCAATTAATATTTCCAAATTAATAGTCTCTTTGCTTATTTGTAAATGGGTCTCTACCAGAGCCTTTAATTCAGTAGCATAATTAAATAAAATAACTATTTCTGAAGTTTATAGGGAAGGATGGTGACGGAGGGGATTCCTCGCGGGGACGGGTGGGGACGGAGGGGATTCCTCGCGGGGACGGGTGGGGACGGAGGGGATTCCTCGCGGGGACGGGTGGGGACGGAGGGATTCCTCACGGGGACGGGTGGGGACGGAGGGATTCCTCACGGGGACGGGTGGGGATGGGTGGGATTTTGGCGGGGACGGGTGGGGACGGGTGGGATTTCTGTCCCCGCGCAACTCTCTAGTCTGTTAACCCTAAGCAGGACAGAGTAGTTGCTCGCTCTAGCAAAGATTTAAAGAGGTATGGGGGAGGGAAGGGACAGCACCCATGGTGGTCCGCCCCCCCCCCCCCCATCGCCCCTTCCTTTCTATGCCACTGTGAGGACTTAGCGGTGGATTGAAGCCAGCATCGGAGGATCTCCTGTGGCCTGCCCGCTCTCCCCCTCTCCTCGGCGGACTTGACACATCGAAGGGAAGCTGGACTTCTGCTGTCGGCGGCGCCTGTCATGGTGGTCTTCATTGGCGTGGTTCCTGGTCCTGCTTCATTGGTGGCGGCCGGTGGACCTGGTTCTGCAGACTGAACATACTATCAGGCCACCTCAGAGACTTTTCTATCTCTTAAAGTTGTTTTATTTTATTTTATTTTTTTACTTCTTTTATTATTTCTATTTTCTTTGATTTTTGATCTTGGAAATGTATTACATATTTTTATTTTAATCAGGTCCTTTAGCTAGATTGTGAGCCTTCGGGACAGATAGGGTCGTTTTTCTCAAGTACTTAATTTCATTTTCGTTTGATACATTGTAAACCGCTTAGGTCAGTAAAATGCAGGCGCGGAAGATCAAATCTTAAATAAACATAAACATAAACTTACACCTAGTATAACTCCTAGCATGCAACTTTTGCATTGTATCCCTAAATTCTATAACACTGTATGTAATTCTTTGGAATACCCTTGACCCGCCCAGGCCCCTCCCATGGCCACACCCTTTTGGATTACATACAAGGATTTGGGTGCAGATCGTTACAGGACTGCACACAGTCAGATCCATGCACAAGTCCAAATTAGTGTCAATAACTGATTGCTAGTAGCCAATTATTGATTGCTAATGGCCCATTAACTAATTTATTTGTGTGTGGATCTCAGGATCATGCATAAATTTAGACACACCGTTTATACAATCCAAAGGTTAATCCCTATTTCACAAGGGGATTAAAATGTCGTAAAAGATTGACAGTGAGAGTTACACTTGCTCCCAAGTACGTTTAAGATTTTATTGAGCAGCCAAAAAAGGAAGCATGGAAGTGGGGGGTGGGGGTCATGGGCAGTTTGAAGGCATTCCTTGGATTTATAGAATAAGGGGGATCTACACCTAGTATAGGGTTTCTTTTATGAAGCCTATTAGCACGGGCCACTACCCCAAGCCTATAGGGATTTAAATGGCTTTGGGGATTTTGCAGCGGAGCACTCACTAACGCTGTTAGAACATAAGAATAGCCTTACTGGGTCAGACCAATGGTCCATCAAGCCCAGAAGCCCGTTCTCACGGTGGCCAATCCAGGTTTCTAGTGCCTGGCCAAAATCCAAAGAGTAGCAACATTCCATTCAGAATCCTAAAGAATAGCAAGATTCTGGAATCCCAAAGAGTAACATAAGATTCCAGAACCCCAAACAGTAGCAACATTCTATGCTACCGATCCAGGGCAAGTAGAGACTTCCCCCATGTCTTTCTCAATAACAGATTATGGACTTTTCCTCTAGGAAATTGTCCAAACATTTCCTAAAACCAGCTACGCTATCCACTTTTACCACAACCTCTGGCAACATGTTCCAGAGCTTAACTATTCTCTAAGTCAGGGGTAGGGAACTCCGGTCCTCGAGAGCTGTATTCCAGTCTGGTTTTCAGGATTTCTCCAATCAATATGCTTTGAAAGCAGTGCATGCAAATAGATTTCATGCATATTCATTGGGGAAATCCTGACAAACCGACTGGAATACGGCTCTCGAGGACCGGAGTTCCCTACCCCTGCTCTAAGTGAAAGAAATTTCCTCCTATTGGTTTTAAAAGTATTTTCCTGTAACTTCATCGAGTGTCCCCTAGTCTTTGTAATTTTTGACAGAGTGAAAAATCGATCCAATTGTATCTGTTCTACTTCACTCAGGATTTTTTAGACTTCAATATATCTCCCCTTAGCCGTCTCTTTTCCAAGCTGTAGAGCCCTAACCGTTTTAGTCTTTCCTCACACGGGAGGAGTTCCATCCCCTTTATCATCTTGGTCGCTCTTCTTTGAACCTTTTCCAGCACCACTATATCTTTCATGCGATAAGACCAGAATTGAACGCAATACTCCAAATGAGATCGCACCACGGAGCGATAGAGGGGCATTATAACATTCTTAGTCTTGTTAACCATCCCTTTTTTAATAATGATAGTTTTGCAAGGTGAGAAGATTTGCACAAATGATCACTCCTAAAGTTAAGCATGAGTCCTGGGGGTAAGCGCTGTCCTATAAACCATGCCTAACTTACCCCCTCCCTCTTTTATGAAGCCGCGATAGACTTTTTTTTTATTGCCGGCAGCGATGGTAAAAAATCTGACGTTCATAGAATTTTTGTGAGCATTGGAGGTTTTACCGCCGCAGAGAGGGTGATAAAAAAATCTAACATGGCTTTATAAAAAGGGGGAGGGGTGTTAAGTGCTGTTTATAGAATAGCACTAAGGGCACTGATTGATTCGATCTGTGTCTGGGGGGCTGATTCATGAATCACCTTCATGCAAATGAGGGCAATCGGAATCACGGCCCCAGCCGACTCCCGGGATCACTCTCTAGCGATCCCGACGCATGCACAGACCATCTGTAGATAGTCTACGCATGCGCTGGCTCTCCGTGCCCAGCAGAGCAGCAAAAAAAAATATATATATATTTTTTTAACTTTTTCGTGAACCCGTGGTTTTAACCCGCTTTAACCCACGAGTTAAAACCACGGGCTCGCAGTGCGGGAAGGGCAGGAGAGTCGGGGCGGCAGAAGAGATTCAAGACAAGAGCAGGACAGCCAGAGCAGAAGATCGGGGTACACAGGAGCAGGAGATCGGGGCAGAGAGCAGGGTTTTTACACAAGCGACTGGTCCTGAGCAGTCGCTTCTTTTTGGATTGGCCAGCCCAGCCGGTGTGCCTGCTTTTTGTTAGTGAATCGCGGCCCTTCCTACTTCACATGCCGTTTCCCCTCATTTGCATGCGCGGATCGGAATCGGATCGGAGGTGATTGGCCATGAGGTTAGTGAAACGGGTCGAAGGGAAATTGGGTCGCAAAGAGGTTGCAAACCGATCGGTACACGATCAGTTTGCTTAGTGAATCTAGCCCTTAGTGGTTTATATTTTGGGCTGATTTTTTTAGCTGCATTATATAGAATTTAGTTCTATAGGCACACGTCTGCTTTCCGTGTCTAGAATTACAATTGTGTAATTCCAGAAGCTGTTAAGAAGACATACTAATGTTCAAATATACCGTCCTAAGCATCTAATCCAAAGCAATGTCATTAGTGTGCCAGCTTTATATATTCCTAAGGATATATGCAATGTCCTTAGGACAAAATGCAGAAAAATAAGACAATGCTCATACTTTCCCAGACAGATATTTCCTTCATCATATAAATTCAATTACAGACATGAGCCAAATATCGTTGCCTAGGAGACAGAGCTTCTAGGCCACACAAAAAAAGTAAATTA